>NW_028274822.1:83887920-84201254 GCF_037043125.1 Eumetopias jubatus | reverse complement strand
ACTTCACACTGAGCAAGGAGCCCGACATGGGGCTTGATCCCATGACCCTGAGATCATGACCTGAGCCGAAAGCAGACACTTAACCAACTGAGTCACCCAGGCACCCTTGGATGATCACTTTTTTTTTTTTTTTAAAGATTTTATTTATTTATTTGAGAGAGAGAGAGAATGAGAGAGAAAGCACATGAGATGGGGGGAGGGTCAGAGGGAGAAGCAGACTCCCCGCCGAGCAGGGAGCCCGACGCGGGACTCGATCCAGGGACCCCAGGATCATGACCTGAGCCGAAGGCAGTCGCCTAACCAACTGAGCCACCCAGGCGCCCTGGATGATCACTTTTTAAGACACATGGAGTCTGGGCATGAAAGTCCCCGTGTATATAAAAGGCTGTTTACTCACTGAATCAACATCTAAGACAACTCCATGAAGCCCAAAGGTTTTCAGCATTCCCCGGATGGCGAATTTTGGCAGGGCAGTTCCCACAGTACTGCTGGCCACATTGTTGCTGTCTGGAGAGCGGGTTACTACTGTGAGACCTGAGAAGGGCAAAGGGAGAAGGTTTTTCAGAAGCAAGTACCATTATCCTCTTGGGATCCTATATTTTTAGGGCCTAAAATAGCTCTACAGCATCTAACAATACCTCAGTATAGTTGTAACCAAAAAGGTACAAAGCAAAGTCTTGAAGATCATACAAAATGTTCTAAGAACTCTCATAATAAAAAAACAAATAAGCCAACTAAAAAATTAACAAAGGATTTGAATAAACATTTCTCCAAAGAAAAATGAAGCTACACCTGAAAAGACATTCCCTGTCATCAGTCATTAGGTAGACAAGCCCAAGCCACAATGAGACCCCGCTTCACACCCACTAGGATGGCGATAATCTAACCAACAGACAGTAATAAGTGTTGGCAGGGATGTGGAGAAATGGGAAGCGTTATACGTTTCTGGTGGGAATGTAAAATGCTGCAATCACTTTGGAAAATCATCTGGCCAGTCCTCAAAAAGTTCAACTTATCATAGGACCCAGCAATCCCACGTCTACATATCTACCCAAGAGAAAGGACGACACACACCTATACAAGAAACCTGAACACAAACCGTCACAGCAGCATTACTCACAATAGCCAAAAGTGAGAAACAACCCAAGTGTCCGTTATTTGATGAATGGATGAAAAATGGGGTATTATCCACACAATGGAATATTATTTTGCCATAAAAAGGAACAAAGTACTAACACATGCTACAAATGGATGGAACTTGAAAGAGTGTGTCATATGAAAGAGGCCAGACTCAAAGTCCCCAGGTTGTAGGATTCCATTTACAGGAAATGTCCAGAAGAGGAAGTCTATAGGGACAAAAAGGTGAATTAATGGGGCTCAAGGGAAGGAGAAATGGGGAATGGTGGGGGTACAGGAGTTCTTTTTGGACAATGAAAATGTTCTGGAATTAGAGGAAATGGTTTGGTGGTTGTACAACTTTGTGAATCTACTAAATACTGAATTGTATCCTTTAAAAGGGTGGATTTTATGGTATGCAAATTATATCTAAAAAAGGAAAAAGAGTAAGAATATATTTTTTTAAGATTTTATTTATTTATTTGACAGAGAGAGGGAGAGCACAAGCAGGGGGAGCAGCAGGCAGAGGGAGAGGGAGAAGCAGGCTCCCCAGCCCGATGCGGGGCTCGATCCAGGCACCCTGGGATCATGACCTGAGCCGAAGGCAGATGCTTAATGACTGAGCCACCCAGGCACCCCAAAAATATATGTATTTCTGCCTCTGTCCCTGATGTTCTCGTATTTTTGTGAAGGTCTGATAATGAGTGGTTTCCATTTTTCTTTTTTGTGCTTTTCTGTATTTTCATTTCCTTAAAAAAAATGCAATAGATTTTTAATCAAAAAAATAAACACATTCTATTAAAATTTTAAAAAGCAGAGTGCAACCATACATTCATGGTTCTAGCTCAGCAGCCCTGACCTAAGCTGGGAGGCCTCTCTGGAACCCTCCACCCATGGCCCACTTCTCCCTCTGCACAAGTGCCCAGTCTCACTGCATGTGCCAGTGAGCTCAGGAAGCCACTGGAGGCCAGACGAGCAGGAAGCTTTAGGGCATCACAGAAGAGAGGCTGCGAGAGGTCCTGTCACTCTGCGAAAGGAGTCACCTCAGGAAAGCTCACAGTTCCTCTGCTCACACTCAAGTGAACACCCAACCTCTCATTCCACAGCAAGCTTCACAGATGAAGTAAGAGGGAAAACAGAACCTTTTCGAACTTTATCGATTGTGAACTTGTTCGCTTCGTCTTTAATGTCTTCAATGGTGGGAAGATACAGGTCTCTTGGGATGCCGCCGTTCTCCTCATAGAGGAATTCAACCGTCTGTCGGGCAATGTCCACCATGCCTAAAAAAATATAACTGCACTGGTAACTCTCCGAAGAGTACACAGTCTTCGGATCTGACTCACACGGAGAATGAAGGTAAGAGAATCTTTCAAACACTGCCCATGGGAGTATACAGCCTTTTGGGGAAGGTAATTATGGGGATCTGGCAAGTTTAAAACACTCAATACCCTACTTGTAGGAACCTCTCAAATTTCTCCCACAGAAACACAAGCACACATGTGTAAAGATCCAAGAGCACATCCTGCAGCACTGCTGGGAAACCCCAAAATGGAAATAAGGAAAGTACTCATCAATAGAGTGGTTAAAAATCATGGGGCGTTACTATGCAGTTATTTCAGTTGAGTCAAAAGAACCAAGGAGAGGACAAACAGAGGGTAAGAAGTGAGGAAAAGCTTTTTACTTTGTACATTTTTGCACTACATGATTTTTACAGCAAACCCATGTTGCTTAAAAGAGACAGAGCTCCACCAACTTCTCCTACTCAGCACTGGAATTGGCTGTGTTCTTCCTTCCCAGAGGGAGAACACACCATTAAGTTCACCACCAACAACCACTATTAATTAATGAACGCAGTCAACAAAGGTCCCTGAAGGGACGGCCCCACGGGGCACGCAGGGTGGCAGGGTGCAACGTCTCCACCTGCTGGCGCTGCCGAAGCTCTCACACATGGGGGTGGCACAGGTGCACAGGCCAATCGCCCGCACACTCAGCTCCCACTCTTATTTGCTGGCCTTGCTGGAGGGAAAAGGCACAGCAATTTTCGGAGCGCACTTGAGGAGGAGGAGACTGCAATTAGAGAAGAATGCCTAGAGAAAGAACTGTCAGAACAGACCAAGAATGTGGCCTGATATTGGAAGATTATGGAAAAATAATCTTTGCAACATTTTCCAAAGGAATGAGGAAGAGGAGAACAAATCCTCCGCTGTCTACGCAGCAGGAATCCAGGAACACGGGGAGGATGCCAAGTTCAACCATTCCCCTTCCTCAGGGACTGGACAGCAGGAGGCTGGTCCACCTCACAGGGATGGCCCTTTGGGGACCACGAGCCATCCCCCAGCCTCCTTTTCACTTCTGCCACTGCTACACTGAGGAGATTATATTCAAAAGGTAAATGTTTTAGGTTTAAATTAATATGGTTCATATGACTGGTCACAGCACACGGACGGATCCCGAGAGAATGCCTTGGCAAGAGGCCACATCAGGGGCCGGAGGCACTTCTGGCTGAGTCATCGATCTGCCTCTGGTCCAGGGCCACTTCTGGATGATCAGATTTTCTGCGTGCTGTCTATTCCTTCCCCTAACCAAACTGGGAGCAGAGGAGGAGGCACCCTTGGCCACAGACGCTCAGGATGGCTCAGGCACCAAAGGGTAAAAGAAAAGAAATCCTAATTTAAGCAGAACCTAAGTCAACACAGCAACCAATGATCATATACAAGGGCTTTTCATCTGCACACTGTAAATTCTTCCCCCCTTTCTTACTCTCTCCAAAGCGGTAAGAGGCACCAGCCCCTCTGAAAACAGCGCTTTATGTTTCACAGTGTAAGCCAGCTGTCACCAAGTCAGCTCCCGATCTGCATTTAAATAGAAGGCTGTCAGAAAAGCCCCACGAGACTGGCCCGGCCTAGCTACACACGTGCTGGCCTCCCGATCTACCGCACAGCCCCCCGACCACGTCCCCTGCTCTGGCCCACTGGATGTTTCCCTGGCTGGGGGCCTGACGCCTGGGCGGCGTTGGCTGCCTGCAGGGACGGGTTAGTGGATGAATGGATGGCTCAACAGGTGCCACCAAATCGAAGGCCTCCCAACGCTGAAACCAACGCTGCATGGGCGCCTCGAGGCGGGCCGCAGTGCGTCTGGCATTATGCTAAGTGAGAGTCATTCGAACCCAAGAAAAGGTCTGCTCTGCCCTTCGACAAAGCACACAAGGCCATTTCCTCTCAGATCCTGAAAACAGATGGGGAAGAGCAAATTCTCTTTATCTCTGGGATCTACTACATTGATTTATGTGGCTCCTTCACGTACCACCTCCCAATGGCTTCCTGTCTCACAGAGAATAAAATCCAAAGTCCTAACGCACCCAGTGGTTGTCCCTGCCCCTCGTCCCGTGTCCTGCTGCCCTTCCCTCGAGCTCTCATCTTCAGCTATACCTGCTTGGCCCTTTTGGCTGGTCGCACAACCACCCGAGTGCATTCCCACCAAGGGCCTTCCTAATGTTGCTCCTTCTGCCCCAAACTCGAGTAGAGAAGAATTACTAATTATCTGCCCCAAATTGGGTCGGCAGCCAACCCCAGGCTCTGATAAAAGCAGGAAGCAATCCCACTATGTCACAGGAGGAGGCTATGCCCACAGGTTAAGTTTAAACAAGATCATTCCACTGTCGTAGGCCTTAGCTTCGGGGATAGACAGCTTGAAAGAAAATAAGTAAAAATCAAACCATAGATTTACACACACTCATTCAGTCCTGGTGCCAACATGGGAGAAAAGTAATCACTGGAGATCTGGGACTCAGCATATTAACTGGCCAAAAAACAAAGGACTGGTGGGGGCTTTTTATTTTTATCTAGGTTCTGAGAGCCTACTCTCAGAACAAGGCTCAAAGAGGAGCAAGGCTGCTGATATAGGACAAAAATGAAACTTCTTACACCATCCCTGAGGCCACCATGTTTGGGGGGAAAAAGCAGGTGTTTCACAAGATAAGGAAAATCCTCAAAACTGAAATTAGCTACCTGCACTCAAGACTCACTAACAGTCCACTGTCTGGGGTCAAACTTTGCATTATTCTTTGCTAGAGAACCCGTGTTCATGGAAGAAAAACCCCACCCTCATTGTTACCATGGTGACATCCGGAACTATATTAACTGAACACTTACTCTGTGCTGGGCACTATTCCTAGGAGCTTTACCTGTATTAAAGCACTTACAAGGTGGTCACCATCACTGATTCCATTTTAAAGGGGAGGAAAGCCCAGAAAGGTTAAGTAACTGTCCCAAGGTCAGACAGACAAATAGCACAGCTGTGACTTGAGCGCCCAAATTATTTAATCCCCAGGCCATCCAGCTTCCCAATTCAACCATTTCAGCAGCCCATCAACCCAAACATGGAGTTAAGTTGATAAGCAAAGAGAAGGCTGACAGTGGAAGCTGGAGAGCACAGAGCTCAGGAAAGGACGGGCGGAGGACACGGTTAGGTCTATCCGGGTGTTAGATGAGCCCCTCTTTCCTGATTTACATCTGAGTTTCATCTAAGCACAGCTCAAGTCATGAAGTAGCTCCCAAGGACGGCGTAAAGCACCAGACCTAGTTGTAAAGCACCCTTGATCTGGTCCAGGCCCGACTTTCGCTCTGCCTCATTGCGGAAGCGTCTTCGGATAGTAGGAAACACCTTGGTCTCCCAGGCTTTCACCAGCAGGGCGTAGTGGTCCTCCTGGAAGGAGAAGGCAAAGGCATGAACAGAGAAGGAGCGCCTCATGCGGGCATCAGCCCTTCCCTGACCTACAGCTCTCACCCACTCCAAGGCCAGTAGCAGAATCACATCCTCAGATGCCAGGGCAGGCAACAGTCAGACTGTGGCAAGCCCTTCCTTTCCCTCTGAAGCCAAGTAGGCACTCCACATGGCCCCTGACTTACTGCTGAATCACTAGCAGGGTACTCCATTTCTCCCACACTCAGATCGGTACTGGGCCAAAGAGCCCAGCATGTATTGCCACTGACATGTGATTTCAAAGATGAATGTTCTAGAGCTACTGCTCAAACACAGTGATATAACTCGAAGTGTCACCATTCCGGCCTTGCACCATCAAAGCAAAATCATTCCTGGTGGCTCGTCCTGGTCACCAGGGAGCCGCGCGAGTGCTGTGGGCCTTGTACCTGGGGGACGTCGTCATCATCCTCATCATCACTTTCGTCGTCTGCGATAGGAGGTGGGTGGGGGTCTGGGCCCGAGGTGATGAAATTCTCATAGCTGAGTTCTACTTTATAATGACAGGAGGTGTCACTGTCATATTCTGTAACAGAGCACAGTGACAGTGAATTCTAGGCAAGAGCAGGCCAGAGAAATCACGAACTTCTCCCTCTTAGATAAACCAGAATCTCTTTTTTCATGTGAAAGACTCCTAGCACTTGGAGGGATTTTGAAGGACCCATGGAGTAACTAATCATGTATCATTATCCTGAATCCTAAAATCGTGTTTATGGATAGAATTCATTCAATTCAGAGAAGAATTTGGAGAGTTCTTCATCAGGAGAAAGAAGCAAGCAGAGTCTTAAAACAGTTTCCAAACCAGGCCAGTTACAGTCTGTGCACACCTCTAGATCTGAAAGCTTGGTTTTATTCAATTAATGAAGTTTTTCAAATAACCAGGAAAGATTTTTCAGTGCACACCTAATACCCACCACCTAGATTCCACAATTAGTGTTTTATTATTCTTTGATGACCTCAGTTGTTTTTTTATGACCTCAGTTTTAAAAATTAAGTAACTAACATTTTTAAAATAGAGAATTTCACATAAAATTGTGGGGTTTCTAGCAGTCTTATAAAAAGTGGATAGTCTTTCAGGCTTGCATTTCCATGTGGCGATAGTCTGCCGGCACTGAGTAATGGCAGGCTTCCTGGATGTGGGGGATGTACTTTCTAATCAGTGAGTCACCATCTCCTGCTCCCCATTTTCTTTCACTGGGGCCCATGCCCCTATAACCAGTGGGCACTAGAGCGTGCCCAGGTTGGATGGGTTTACAAACAGCAGCATGTGCATCCCCAGGAAGCAGTGGGGCCCCGGGAGGCAGCGGCTTACGTTGCTGAGCAGTGGCCACAGCAGCAATGCGGCATGGCGGCCCATGAGTGCCTGGGTCTGACGCAATGCTGGTGCCAGCGTCGTTGTCGCTATCAGATGCCATGGCGAAGGGCAGGGCCTCAAAGTTAGCGCTGATCTCCTCTGCCAGATCAGTGCACAGGTCGGCGGCGTTGCGGTGTGCCTGCCCTTCAGCATAGGCAAATGGGCGGGAGCCGAAGTTAGCTCGAGTCTTGGTGTTCTGGGAAGGAAATCAAATAAAGGATTTGAAAGGGGTTAGGTTTGTTTATTTATTTAATAATCCAAGGTGAATGTCACTCAACGTCAAACCAGAAGGAGGGCCCAGCTCTGAAAGAGCATGCGGAATGAGGCAGAGGGGCCTGTGTAACTGCGTGCCCTGGCACTGAGAAGGAGATCTGCACAGGCCAGCCCCCCACTCCCCCATACCCCCTCACCTCACTCTCCCAACCCTATGCTACTCAGACAGTGACCTTTCCTGTTTCCAACACTGTTCCTTTCTGCCTGATGCCACTGAACAAACTGCTCCCTTCACTGGGGATGTTTTTCTCCTCCGATTTTGCCAAGTTAAGACGAGTTAATAGTCCAGACCTGCCTCACGCATTGCTTCTTCAAGGTAATGGGGACATGGTCAGATTTGCTTCCATGCAATTGTACCGTGATGGCTAATTTTACTGTCACTTTGACTGGCCACAGGATGCCAGACTAAACATTACTGTGGGGTGTGTCTGGGAGGGGGCCTCTGGATGAGATCAGCATTTGAATGGTGGATTCAGTCGAGTAGATTGCCCTCCCCAGCATGGCTGGGCATCATCCAAATTACTAAGGAGAATTTGTTTTCCTTCCCAGTAAGATAACCTGCCTTCTTCTGAATGTGAACCACAGGCCACATCCCACCAGAGACGTCTTCGAGATACGGGGACAGGCGCTGGCCGCAGTATGTGAAGTATACCCGGCCCTTGGCTGGCTGCCCCGGAGGAGGAGGGGTCCCCTCAGTCCTCTCCCAGCCAATTCCTGCCACGTCACCTACAGCAGAGAACAGGAAGGAGACATCTTGTTTTCCCTTTCACTGATTATTAAATAAACTTCCCAACTGCAACGGTGTAATGAGGCCACGTACCATTGACTATCTTTATGCCACTAGCTATATCTGAAAAAGCTCTGAAGTTACGTACTGTACTTGAGTAAATATAAAGTAACACAACAGAAATAATTTTTTAAAAAGTCAAGCTATTCAGAAGAAAATGCTGAGTTAGTTACAATCACACATTAAATTTAGCCTTTATTTTCCTGGCAGCCAAGACAAAGGGAAAACATTGGGTACTTTTTTTTTTTAATAGATATAAGTTTTTCTCTTTTGACACATGGAAAATTATTTATGGCACAAAGGTAAAAAGGCAGTATTTTCTCAGTAAGTTTGTGGAAGATTTAGAAATGGTCTTATTTATATAAAACCCAACCCACAATGTAAGCTAGAGGTACACTGTTAAATCACGTTATGTCCCGCCCGCTACTTGTATGTATTTAAGGCATTTTTGCGGGAAGCTAAGACAAGCCAAGCTGCTTTCCAATGAAGAACAGAATAGGATAGAGCTCAGAGACCACCTCATCGGTGCTCACATGCTGCCTGCTTTAGGCACACTGCTCACATACAGAGCCATGTGATTAGTCTCTCACTGTGAACTCTTCAGGAAGTGCATGAAGTTCTGCGATTCTGCTTTTGATTACAGAGTCTCCAATGCTTCAGATACCACTAGGATGGGCTTCCCAAAGGCTGGGGACTTATCACTGTTTACCGTGGCATCTCCAGGGCCCAGAAAAGTACCTGGTACATAGGAAATGGCCAGCCAGTATCTACTGATGAGTAGACACTAGAAGTGTTGGTACAGAGGTTGAGATTCTGCTGTAAAAAGTGAGTTCTTGATTCCTACCCAGACACATAGCATGTGTGCTTGAGGTCTAGTACAAAACTTTCTCAAACAGCAAAATGTGACCAAACAAAACAAATGAGAGCAACAAATAAAAACCCTGCCTATGGTTCCCATGTGCTCCCCAAACCCTCCTCTGTGCTGAAAACACTTAAGTACTCAGCTGAAATGTCCAAGTTCTGCTCCAGAAAATGAGAGAGAAGTAACTGCCAGGAAATTATCTCTAAATCATAATTTGACCATAACTGAAAACACTACACTCTCTGAAAGGTGCAGTTTAACAAGTAGCTCCCTGGGGCGCCTGGGTGGCTCAGTCAGTTAAGCGTATGCCTTCAGCTCAGGTCATGATCCCAGGGTCCTGGGATCAAGCCATATATCGGGCTCCCTGCTCAGCAGGGAATCTGTTTCTCCCTTTCTCTCTCCCTCTGCCTCTCCCCTGCTCATGCTCTCTCTCAAATAAATAAAAATAAAAATCTTTAAAAGAAAAAACAAAACAAAAACAAGCAGCTCCCTAAGTTAAATGATGGCAAAATTACTCCCAGCCAGCTGTGTGAGGTTGGATGGTTGGATGGATGGAGTGACTTATTCTTCCCCATCTGAGCAGCCCAGACCATCTACCACGTAGGACAATTTCAGCTTCCTCAGAAATGATGCTAAGATGTACTGTCTGAAACTAAGTAGCCAACATGTCTGGGGGCTTCTAATGGCAAGAGGACAATGCCTACATTTTGCTCCTCTGCTAGAGCAGGTAGGACTGATCCCAATTCATCTATACAGAGCAAGACACTTATATGGAGGCTAAAAAGAAGAGGGAAAAGGGTGTTTACTGTCATTGTTTTGACTGAAACTTCTGGGCAGATGTGCTGAAGCAGGACCAGACGTTTAGGCTCCTGAGAACAAAGTCTACAGCATGTTAGCTATTCAACGCAGTCTGTGAGTGCCTCAGGGCTAGTGGTAGACCTTTTTTTTTTTTTTTTGAACCTATATATCTGCTAGATCAATGAACAGCGGACAAAAGACTAAAATCTCAGGTTTTTCTAATGATGCAGGAACAAAAGTGAATGTGATTCCTACCTTACCAAATGGAGGGTCTCAGTGATAATGGCCTCACGAAAGCAACGGTTTGGTGTAAACTAGCAGACAGCAATGATAAGGACTTGGCTTTCACTGAAAGACAAACTGCCCATTTCTAGTTGCTAAGTTTCTTTACTTTCAACCTATTTAGACAATATCTGGGAACAAGAGAAATACACAGGGTAAAAAAGAAGCTCCCGCCACACTCACCAGGAGAGAGAGTCACATCCAAGCGCACACTCTTCCACTGTAATAAACTGGAGCCATTGTAGTGCACGGCTCGGCCGTTGCTAGGAAAGAAAGCAAAGTCAAAGCCAAGGCTGCCTGGCCAACACAGAGGCAGTTACATAGTGAACAGGCCCAGGGGCTTCAGTAGCACCAGAGGACTTAAAAGGGAAACCCTAAGAGCTATTCTCTTTGCCTAAACTTGAACATATTTTCAACTGGTATTTTATACATTTTTGGAGGTTGAGATTATAGTAATATTATTTTAGTATTAAAACACCCACAAACATCCACACCCACTTTTGTTGTTGTTGTTTTTTTTTTTTTTTAGTGATAGCAATAGTAGCTACTTACTTATGGAAAAGACAAGTGCCCACTGGATTAGTCCAAGCCCCATCTCGTTTCTCTGCTTCTGTAGCAAAGCCAAAGGAAACGATTGGTCCAGTGTCGTCATCAGTATCTCCATAGGAAACAATTTCAATTTCCCAGTAAAAAGATGGGGCCTGAGGAAACACCAGAAATGGGCAGGCAATCAGAGGGCTCTACTTGGGCCCTTGGAACTTGCTTTTTCTCTCAAAGATGAAGGAAAGAGGCAAGAGGCCGTGTGATTTCTCACCTGAACAGGCAGTGGTGAGGTGGCATAGATAAATGTGCCCCGGGGCAGACCGCCCCCAGCGCTGGGGTCAGCCAGGAAGGTGACAGAAGTAAGATGCGATGAGAACATGCAGGCTCGGACGGGCGGGAACACTCGCGAGGGGCTCCAAGTGATCTCTTTGGGCTACGGGGAAAAGTGCCTCATTCAACATGACTTCAAATACAAATCCCTTTACCCTCTCAAAGAAGAAAAATTTTTATCTAGTGGTATTATAATACAGGTACATCTTTTATTTAAGAATACACCTTGTTTTTACAAAGGAAACTGTATTTAAAAAAGGCAGTCTAGGGCGCCTGGGTGGCTCAGTTGGTTAAGCGACTGCCTTCGGCTCAGGTCATGATCCTGGAGTCCCAGGATCGAGTCCCGCATCGGGCTCCCTGCTCAGCAGGGAGTCTGCTTCTCCCTCTGACCCTCCCCCGTCTCATGCTCTCTCTCTAAAAAAAAAAAAAAAAAAAAGGCAGTCTAGGGGGCACCTGGGTGGCTCAGTTAGCTAAGCATCTGCCTTTGGCTCAGGTCATGGTCCCAGGCTCCTGGGATCGAGGTCCGCATTGGGCTCCCTGCTCAGCGGAGAGTCTGCTTCTCCCTCTACCTTTGCCCCTGCCCTCTGCTCATGCTCTGTCTCTTGCTTTCCCTCAAATAGATAAAATCTAAAAAAAAAAAAGTCTCTATGCCCAGTGTTGCTCTCTAGAACCAATCACTCTTTTAGCTCTTAGAACGGTTCATTCTGGGGATGCCTGGGTGGCTCAGTCTGTTGAGCATCTGCCTTTGGCTCAGATCATGATCCTGGGGTCCTAGGATCGAGTCCCGCATCAGGCTCCTTGCTCAGTAGGGAGCCTGCTTCTCCTTCTCCCTCTGCTGCTTCCCCTGCTTGTGCTCTCTGACAAATGAATAAATAAAATCTTAAAAAAACGGGGGGGGGGGCGCCTGGGTGGCTCAGTTGTTAAGCATCTGCCTTCGGCTCAGGTCATGATCCCAGGGTCATGGGATCAGGCCCCACGTCGGGCTCCCTGCTCCACGGAAGGCCTGCTTCTCCCTCTCCCACTCCCCCTGCTTGTGTTCCCTCTCTCGCTGTGTCTCTGTCAAATAAATAAATAAAATCTTAAAAAAAAAAAAAAACAGCTCATTCTGATACTTACCTCTATTCCTCTATGCTTATAATGACATTTTTAATATCCCTTTAGGACATCACTTAACTTCTGTGAGGACAAATGAGGCTTTAATTCCTTCAGCTCTTCTTCTCCTTACACACATGTGGCACAGGCCCTCACCCCCTCATCCTGGCTGTGTAATTATAGACTAAGTTTCAGACCCATCAGTGTTCAGAATTTAAATTCCTGCGATGTACTATTCAGCTCAAAGAAGAAGTAATATTACACTTCCTTTTTTTAATTACTTGCTTCATTTTTTCACCTTCATAATTTTTAATAAATCTAATCACAAAGCTCATGCTTCTCTGTCAATAAAAGCATATTTTTTTTTAACCCATCAATTTCATTTTTATCCAAAGGACTAAAAGATGCATGTAACAATTAGCTCCAAGGATGTTCATCAGATCACTGCTATGGTACAAACTGGAGATGGTGCAGATGGGCAACAAGAAAAGCCTGAGTGGGGAAACTGAGGCACAAGTGTACACTGGACTATTAAGTTTCTACTGATTGACATGGAAAGGCATTCATCATCTATAGAGGCAGAAAAGCTAGATGCAAAACAGTATGAACAGCAGAGATCCATTGTCATGGAAAAAGTACAGGGATCCATCATGCTGTTATGCTGACAATGCTAAATGGAGACGTTGAGATTTCAGGTGACATTTTGTCTTTTATATATTTTTAATTTTTAATTTTGAAATAGTTTCAAATCTATAGAAAAATTGTAAGAAAATGGCAATTTTTGTACACTCTTACCTAGATGCACCAGTTTTTTGAGATACAAATTACATAACATACAATTCACCCATTTGAAGTGTATAATTCAACGGTTTTTAGTATATGCAGCATTGTGTGACCATCACCATCAAATTTTAGAGTGTTTTTGTCCCCCTTAAGCCTCTCTCCTTTAGCAGTCACTCCTCACTCCCCGCACCCCTGCAGCCTCTGGGGTAACCACCCATCTGCTTTCTGTCTCTAGATCTGTCTGTTCTGGATACTTCATATAGATGACATCCCATAATACCTAATACAGTCTTTTGTGACTGGCTTCTTTCACTTAGCGTATTTTCAGGGTTTATCCATATTGTGGGCAAGGATCACTACATCACTTTTTTTTTTTCTACTTCATTTTTTAAGGCTGAATAACATTCCATTTTACGGGGATATGCATTCATTTTATGCACCCATTCATCAGGTGATAAACATTTAGGTTGTTTCCACTTCTTGGCCATTACAAATAAGCTGCTAAGAACATTCACAGAGGTACCAATTCTGAACACTTTGCCACTTTTGCTTTTTAATCACCTCTCAGTCTCTATGTATACTCTTATCATTATAAGATGGACTATAGATCTAAAATTTTCAAAGTTTTTTTCTGTTATTGATAACATAAGAAATTCACAAATTAATGAGTCTGCTCCTCCGCTGTGATCTTTCATTATTCAGACTGTCAAATCAATGGGCTCTGACATTGAGACGAGAGCACATCAGCACAGAGCGTGCACCTCCAGATGGCTTTGCAAATGCTCACTCTAAAGGTCACTCAGGTGCCACCTGACATTCTTTAATGCAGTGCGCTGCTGACGGGCTCACCTGTCTCCGGTCAGCCTGCAGTGGTGGCGGTGGCGGCCGAGCACAGTCCCGATAGAGCATCCGCAGCCGTTCACACTGCACCTCCACAACCGCCAGTCGCTCTCCTGGAGGGGAACACATCGGACACGAGAACATTAGTCCCACACCCCCAAGAGCGCTCCAACTCTTCTGGAGTAGGGTCAAAGCAATAAAATGTTTCAGAGATTATTCAAATTCTTACAAAAAAGCAAATAGCCTGACATATCTTTGTCTACTACACATAGCAATGTGGTCAAGTGCATGAGCTCTGAAGTTGGGCTTCCCGGATCCAGAATCTGGCTTCCTTACTTGATATTTACCATCTCACTTCCAAGATGGGAGTAACAATAGCACCTGTGCCTCACAAGGTCGTGAAGAGGAGATGAAGTGACACAAGTGGGGCTTTTAGCTAAGTCCCTGGCACAGGGCAAACAATAAATGGAAGCTATTATTATTCTCACCATTGAAATTGATTTTTTAAAAAAGATTTTATTTATTTGACAGAGAGAGAGAGCACAAGTAAGCAGAGAGGCAGGCAGAGGGAGAGGGAGAAGCAGGCTCTCCGCTGAGCAGGGAGCCTGACGTGGGGTTCGATCCACCCAGGCACCCCTTGAAATTTTTTTTTAATTTTTTTTCAAGATTTTATTTATTTATTTGAGAGAATGAGATCGAGCATGAGAGGGGGGAGGGTCAGAGGGAGAAGCAGACTCTCTGCCAAGCAGGGAGCCCGATGCAGGACTCGATCCTGGGACTCCAGGATCACGACCTGAGCCGAAGGCAGTCATCCAACCAACTGAGCCACCCAGGCACCCGAAATTGTTTTTTAAAACATCTACTATCTACTTAACAACTCCTACGAGCAAGGCACAATGCAAGATGCTAGAGAATACAAAGATATATGAGCTGAAGCTCCCATCCTGGGAGGACAGATGAGATCTGTACGTGCATTTACACGTCCAAGAATGAACGTGGTACAAGGCTGCGGTATGCAATATGATCTAAGCACAAACACTGGCGCAGAGGAGGGAGTGAGGACTTCACTCTAGGACCCAGAAAGGCTTCAGAAAGACAGACTTGAGTTAGATCTTAGAAAAGACCGGGTTTCAATAAGCAGAGAATGAAGGGAATTCCAGGTGGTTTGGCAATATGAGAAATGGTCTAGGAGTCGAGAGTCAGAGGTCTTAGGAGTGCCTCAATCAACACACAAAAATTAACTCAAGATGGATCAAAGACCTGAAAAAACCATACAGCTAAAACTATAAAACTCCTAGAAGAAAATAATGGTATAAATTTTCATGACTTTGAATTAGGCCTTGGTTTCTTAGATATGACACCAAAAGTATAAGCAACAAAAGAAAAAAAAACTGGACTTCACCAAAATGAAAAACATTTGTGTTTCAAAGGATATACTACTGAGGAAGTGAAAACACAACCCACACAATGGGAGAAAAGATTTATGTGCTACCTGATCAGGGACTAGTACAGCTAAAATTATAAAGAACTCTTATAATTGGGGTGTCTAAATGGCTCAGTTAAGCGTCTGACTCTTGGTTTTGGCTCAGGTCATGATTTCAGGGTCACGGGGTTGGGCCCCATGTTGGGCTCCACACTGAGCACGGAGTCTGCTTGGGATTCTCTCTCCCTCTCCCCCTGCTCACAAGTGCATGCTCTCTAAATAAATAAAATCCTAAAAAAAAAAAACTATAATTTTTTTTAAAGTCTTTATTTATTTATTTGAGAGCAAGCACGAGAAGGGGGAGGGTCAGAGGGAGAAGCAGACTCCCCACTAAGCAGGGAGACAGATGTGGGACTTGATCCTGGGACTCCGGGATCATGACCTGAGCCACCCAGGTGCCCCAACTCTTGTAATTTTTTTAAAAAGATTTTATTTGAGTTAGCATGTGCATGCAGAAGGGGGGGCAGGGGCAGAAGAAGAGGGAGAAACTGACTTCCTGCTGAGCAGGGAGCCCCACACAGAGCTCAATTCCAGAACCACGAGATCACAACCTGAGCTGAAGGCAGATGCTTGACTGAGCCACACAGGCACCCAGAACCCTTATAATTTAACAAAATGACCACCAAACTGAAATGGGCAAGGGATTCAAATAGACATTTCTCTAAAGAAGATAAATGGCCGTTAAGTACATGAAAAGATGCTCAACACCATTAGTCATTAGGAAAATGCAAATCAAAACCACAAGGAGATACTACTTCACACCTACTAGGATGACTGTAATCAAAAAGACACCACCAGCTCCCCGCTCCGCGGGAGGCCTGCTTCTCCCTCTCCCACTCCCCCTGCTTGTGTTCCCTCTCTTGCTGTGTCTCTGTCAAATAAATAAATAAATCTTTAAAAAAAAAAAAAAAGATACCACCAGTGCTGATGAGGACCCCCGTCCACTGCTGGTGCCACTGCTGTGGAAAATAATTCCTCAAAAAAGCATGCAGTTTCTCAAAAGTTAAACAAGGATTACTATATGACCCGGCCATGACACTCCTACATATGCCCATGAAAACAGATGTCCACATAAGCGCTTGTATATGCGTATTTACAGCAGCATTATTGGTCACTGCCAAAAAGCACAAACAAGTATTCATAAATTCATCAACAAAATGCGGTCTATGCACACAATGGAACAGTACTCAGCCATAACCTGTTATGAAGTACTGAGCCATGCTATAACATGGGTGAACCTTGAAAACATTATGCTAAGTGGAAGCAGCCAGACTAAAAAAGGACAACTATTGTAGGATTCCACGGACAGGAAATCCCCAGGATATGTAAATCCAGAGAGACAGAAAGTAGATTTGAGATTCCCAGGAGCTGGGGAGGTAAAATGGGGAGTTATTGTTTAATTAGTACTGGGGGGTTTCTATTTGAGATGATGAAAAAATTCTGGAACTATATAGTAGTGATGACTGCATAATTCTGTGAATATACTAAAACCCAAAGAAGAATACACTTTAAAATGGTGAATTTTATGGTATTTGAATTATACCTGAATTTAAAAAAAAAGGTCTTAGGAGAAATAAAATGTAGTCCGATAAAAGTAAAGTACAGAGCTTGTTTAGGATAGTGAGAAATTTATTGACTTATACCACATCTAGAGACACCTTGACACCTAATACAATCCAATGACACGGACCAGAAGGCAACGGGAAAGAGGCGGCAAAGATAAAACAGACTCAGTGAAGGCAGGAGCCAGGCCAGGCCATGAGGTGTATGCCCCATCCTTTCTTTACACGTGGGGTCGGGCCCAAGCCCAGTGGACAAATCAAAGAGGAAACTATTCAGTTATAGGATTCATGGAATCCAGTATATAAATGTAAACTAGTCATAAAGAGCCTAGCTAGCTTGGAGAAACACTTTCCAATTATTATTTTTAAATCAAAACCTTATTCCAGAGGGGGAGATGAACCATAAGAGACAATGGACTCTGAGAAACAAACTGAGGGTTCTAGAGGGGAGGGGGGTGGGGGGACGAGTTAGCCTGGTGATGGGTATTAAAGAGGGCACGTACTGCATGGAGCACTGGGTGTTATACGCAAACAATGAATCATGGAACACTACATCAAAAACTAATGATGTGGCGGCGTTGCGGCTAAGCTCGTGTGCAGCAGTGGTGTCGGCAGCGGCTGCAGCGACAGAGTTTGGCATAATGTCTCACACCATTTTGCTGGTACAGCCTACCAAGAGGCCAGAAGGCAGAACTTATGCTGACTATGAAACTGTGAATGAATGCATGGAAGGTGTTTGTAAAATGTATGAAGAACATCTGAAGAGAATGAATCCCAACAGCCCCTCTATCACATGATATCAGTCAGTTGTTTGATTTTATTGACGATCTGGCAGACCTCAGCTGCCTTGTTTACCGAGCTGATACCCAGACATACCAGCCCTATAACAAAGACTGGATTAAAGAGGAGATCTACGTGCTCCTTCATCGGCAGGCCCAACAGGCCAGGAAATAGCTGAGTTAGAAGCAGTGGGGGCTGGGGGTGGGCTTGGAACACAGGTATGTACAGCGTGTTGCAGTGGCGGCTTTGTATTACAGTAATCCTGTCTCCATCTTGGTGTACTCTAGCCAGGATGGAAGATATTAGATGAAATGTGAGGATTTTGTTCAATCTGAAACCCCTATTGCCCCCTTCCCCTCCCCCCTTTTTTTTTTACTTAAACATTTTTATGATAATTTAGATGGAAGTTGTCAGTTAATCTTGGTTCCAGTCCTTCAAACTGTTCATATCTACTTTATAACATTCGCTATACTAACCCTTCAGGTTGGGGTGGGGGGGTAGTGACAGTTTAGTTACATGCTCAAGATAAAGTCTTAGCGGAAAATGAATAAATGTTCTTTAGTTATATTTTAAAAAAACAAAAAACTAATGATGTAATGTATGGTGATTAACATAACAATAAAAATTTAAAGAAAAAACAAAAAAAACTAATGATGTAATGTATGGTGATTAACGTAACAATAAAAAATTAAAAAAAAAACTTATTCCAAGAGAACTTATACACGGAATACTGGATGATTCAGTGAGTAACGTGTGCAACAGTGTCCTTACAATCAAGCAGTAACCAGGGTCAGGAGGTATTTCAATGGGGTTGGCTGGAATCATACTGAATTAGGGAACAGAAATTCTTAGGGGTTAGAACGGGGGCTACCTGGCAGAGATGAAGCATATCTGCTGTGAGGTAGGCTTAATACAAGACGAGATTTTACAGTACCTAGTACTGTAAAAAAGCCTAGTGTGAGAGTAAAACATTCCTACACTTCCAATTCAGAAAAGCCAAAACTGACCATCCTCTGGCCAGAGCACCAAGTAGTGGCTGGGACTGGCTATGAACTCATTCCAGTCTGTAACTGACAACCCCACAGTAGTAACTATGCTCAGGGAAGCGAGCATCTCGGGGACAGCACCACACTCTTGATAACCACTCAAAGCAGGGCTTCAGGAAGCTAACTACTATGACAATGTGGAAAGACAAGGTGCACAGAGGAAAGGTTTGGAGAATAATGCAGATGGCATTATGCATTATGCAAAAAGCACCTGACATATGAAGCTGGTAGTAGAAAAGGGCAGAAAAGGGATAAATTTCAGGAGCATTTCAAAGGAAGAATAGAACATGGCAAATGATTGGATGTGGAAGAATATGAAGGAGGTGTTTGTCATATTTAACTCAGGATCTGAGAGTCAAAAATAGTCTGACCTAAAACAAGGAAGTCAGAAAGGAGAGCCGACTTGAGAGGAAATAACGACTTTAGTTTTAAGTGTGTGGTATTCATGAGGTTGGGGGTCCTTAGAGAAAGGGCTGAGAGGCCTGGCTAGCCAGGGAGGGACTACCCATAGAAGCAGCCATGGAAAGCACAGGGGAGGGCAGATAAGCAAAGAAGGTGGGTTGGCAAAGCTTAGAGCAGTTTCTCCAAGTGAGGTCTGGGCCCCTCCTAGCACAATGGCCCAGGCTCACCTTCAAGTGATGATTCTGACTTTTGGGTGGAGTTTGGAAAGCACTTTATTTTTATTATTTTTTATTTAAGATTTTATTTATTCATTTGACACAGAAAGAGAGAGCACAAGCAGGGGGAGCAGTGGAGGGAGAGGGAGAAGCAGACTCCCTGCCGAGCAGGGAGCCCAATGCGGGACTTGATCCCAGGACCCTGAGATCAGGACCCGAGCCGAAGGCAGTCGCTTAACCAACTGAGCCACCCAGGCGTCCCTGGGAAGCATTTTAAACATGCTTCTGAGGGAGTCTTATGAACTTTCGAAGTTTGAGAAGAACCTTCTGGCTCAGGGAACGTGTATATTTAGAAAGTAGGGAGTCGAAGAAACATTTGGACCGGAGAGGTTCTGACTTCTGTAAGAACATCAAGTTGGGAATATTTTTTGGTTTTTCTGTGCCTTTTCTTCAGTATTAAAATCTGTTTCCTATGCTATTTCAACAAGGGATCCAGTGAACTTTGCAGAAATATTTCTTCATGGGAAAAAGCTCTTTGGTGTAGTGCTATCTTTTTTCTTAGACCAAACGGAATTAGGTATTCTTTTCCCTGGATTAGAGAAGCTATAAAATTGAGCTAGGAGTAAGTCAACGATATAATGGCCCAGTCTTTTGCTTAATTCATCACAGAAGTAAAATAATGGAAGAAATTCATTGAATTTTTTTTCATTTTAGAGACAAATGTATTTTTGTGTGTGAATTTCACATTTTCATACATGAAATAAAAAGTTTAATACATTCAAAAATAAAAATCAAAGAACTCTTTCTCTTCTGCCCATCACCTTGAATCATTTATTAAACAGCATTTCTTCTATGCCCAGTCTAGGACTCTCTTGTGGGCTCTAAGAATGCATCGCTGTGTTACAAAGTAACCCAGATGCAGGGCTGCTTGGTTGTTGGTTGATTGTTCTCAGCGAAGGACGGAGAAGCCAGCAAGCGTTGATAAGTACTTTAAACTTCAAAGCTCTTTCTGATAACCTAATAAGTGAGTTATTAAGGACGGTGAAACTTGACATAAGACACTATTTTAGGATATAAATTGATGTGTATAAGCTCATAGTCTTCTATTTTGTGGCAATTAATAAACACTTCGCGCACATTTCTATCCAACTCTCCGCGACCACAGAGTTCCCTTTCCGTTAGGGAAAATGGGTTAGATGGGTTATTATTAAAACCCGTTGAGGTCACTGCTCCAAATCACTACGATTCCTAGCTTGTACATTAAGTACGAAAGTTAATTTCACAGTTTTAAGACTCCCTTATTCAATAAAATGTATAAAAGCATATTCAGAGTCCTATAAAAGCGCGAGCGATCAGGGCGCCTGGGTGGCTCAGTCAGTTAAGTGTCTGCCTTCGGCTCAGGTCATGATCCCAGGGTCCTGGGATCAAGCCCTACATGTGGCTCCCTGCTTGGGGGGGGCCTGCTTCTCCCTCTCCCTCTGCCCTCAGCTTGTGCCCTCTCTCATAAATAAATTCTTAAAAAAAAAAAAAAAGAAAGCAAGAGATCAATTCAGCAAGTACATGCTTGCTAAAAATCAGTCACGTAGGTCTTATAATGCAACACAGGCCAAGAACATGAAAAAGCAGGGCAAGGAATGAAGACCCAACCACAAGTACAAAGCTGAATTATGGGCAAACATTTAGTCACAAGTAATTTCCCCTCAGAAGCCTAGCAAATTCCTTTTCTTCTGTTCTTATTCTCCATGCTCAGGATCTCTCTGAGATTTATTAATGGTCACTGGTTCCACAGTGCTACTACCCCTAAAAGAGGGAGATTTGAAGAGTAGGACACATATAGAGTGAAGACCAAAAGTGAAGACCAATCAAAAGAAATTGGTACCATGTGAAAAAGAAGAGAAATTTAAGGAAAGAAGAGAGATTAGGGAATGACTGAAAAAGCAAATGGCGTGAGAAATAGTAAATAATATGATAATAAAAATGACCCCCCCCCACAAAGGATACCACTAAAACCATTAAGGAAGTTAAAGATATTCATCTATTCCTTACAGTTCATGAAATGCTAGCAACTAGAACACTGGAGGATGCTAATCTAACTGTGAACAATTTCCTTTCGAGTCCAGTTATATCCTTGGAGAAAAAGCATAAATTTTCATTTAAAAACACCCAGGCCAACTACCAATTTACAGGAAATCTAAAGACTGAGGGACACAATAAATGACACCACAGAGATATAATCAGCAAAATCCAGACTATGGGAAACCTTTCCAAAAATAAATTGCAAGGCAAAAAGAAAATAATGAGGGGATGAAATTACAATGTAAGAATTATATTTGGATCCCGATTCAAATAAACAAATACAAAAACAAGTATGACTGTATGAGAAAATCAGAAAGTTGCACACGGACTAGTTAATATTAAAGAACTACTGTTAATTTTTCAGATGCGAGGGGCGCCTGGGTGGCTCAGTCGTTAAGCGTCTGCCTTTGGCTCAGGTCATGATCCCAGGGTCCTGGGATCGAGCCCCGCATCGGGCTCCCTGCCCCGCGGGAAGCCTGCTTCTCCCTCTCCCACTCCCCCTGCTTGTGTTCCCTCTCTCACAGCCTCTCTCTTTCTAATAAATAAATAAAATCTTTAAAAAAAATTTTTTTTTCAGATGCGATAATGGTATTGCATTTTTTTTTAAGAGTCCTTATTTTTTTTTTAGAGACACATACTAAGATATTTATGGGTAAAGTAATATCTAAGAATCTGCTTAAAAACAATCCAAGAGGGGGGTACAGCACAGATGAAACAGGACTGACCATGAGTTGATAACTGAATTATCTGAACCTGAGGGTTCCCTTTACTAGTCTCCCTATTTTTGTGCTTAAACTTTTCCATGAACATAGACACACACAGACACACAGAAGTTAGTGCAAACTCCTATGAATTCAAATGTAGCCAATGACCATAGTCAGAAAGTATCAGTAGCCCTAAGGGTTCATAAAATTCTAACAGGGAAACAAATGCAATGAATTAATGTGAATGGAAGAAAGAAAACATGATGGCACGGTCCTCAAGTTAAACTGAAAAACGATTTCCTACTTTGTTCGTACTGAAAGCTATTTACATTTCTAGATCTGGGATAAAAGTTGTGCTAAGTGCTGTCTATAGAGCTTAGCTACTTGACGTGTGTGTGTGTTGGGGGTGTGTGCAAGCACGTGCGCATGTGCATGTTAGCATTCCATCATCAAACTAGAAATGTGCTGATAACACTTGATAAAACAGGAAAGCCACAGGTACTTACCAGCACTGCATTCCTGGGCTACTAGGTTGAGCACTTCAACAGCTGCTGGACACTGTTGTATGAATTCTTCACAGAATAAGCTGTCTTCTAAAAGCTGGGCCATGACCAGGCATGCTCTTAATGTTAAAAGATTTATAATATTTCAAAGTCATCAATATTCATTCTCTAAAGAGTTAACTATGAAAAGCATTTCAATGAACTTTGTCCCCTAATTTACAAAAAGGTTCAAACTCCCCTTTCCTCTTGCTTTTTTTCTGAACTGGATTGATCTGGAAACATAAGTAACTTCTCTTCCCACTTGAGGGCATTCCCTAGTTCTTCTCCTTATCAGTTTGGAAAGTGATGGACCAGATGTATATTAACATAGCACGAGCCATTTAAACAAGGTAAAGTCGCAGAGAGATTCACTGGAATAGAACAAAGTGCTTTTCCCAAAGCAAAGCAGTGGAGCCTTGTGTATACTGAAACAGATCACCTTTTGACTGCTTACTTATTTTCTTAGGGGAACAGCTAAAATGTTTTAAATTTCAGAAGTTGCACAATGCAACAAAACTTGCAGAAATTGGGGAATGTAACAAAAATGTAGTAAACATAGCACAAGAGAGCTGTCTCTGTTCTCAGTTTGACATGAACTTCACACTGCGGACCCACTAAGCCAGGAGTGGAGGGGCCCAGCAAGGCCCCCCCCTTCTGTGGCCTGCACCACCTCAGCACATTAGGGGATCTCTGGAGGGTGCTCACCTTGTTCTTATTTCAGCCAGGAGCCGAACGACTGCCATCACAGGAGCTGACCCATCTCCTGTTGCAGGAAGTGAGGTATGAATAGAGAGACTTCCCTCCTGAGGAAGCAACATGGACTGGACTGCCTGTACTACCTTCTCAGTAATGGACAGTTTATGAAGAGGCAGTGCCTGATGGTGGTGGGGGGGCATGGCAAAAAGTTAAATTCAAGTAGTTAGTTTATAAGAAATGAGGGTGTTATTATCTGGAGTTAATTCTCAAAATTTCAGTTAAAAAAATAAAATCACCATACATAAAATTGCAAACTAGACCAAAGCAATTAAACATACAATACCCTGTGGAATATTCCTAACCAAAGAAATGAGTTTTGTCATCTAGGTGAAAATCTTCACACAAATGTTACTATTAAATAATTATGCCCTATATATATATATATATAAATATACATCCCAAGTAACACTTAAGATAAACAAGTATTTGTGCCCCTGTACTGTGTGCACGTTCATTTTTCATGACAGTACGGTTACCATTTGTAGTGACATTTAATAATGCATTTAAAAATCACCTTACCTCTGACCTTGGAACACAAAGTCTAGACAATGGAATAGTCAATGTGTCTGATGCTTGCGAAGTCTTTCTACAGTCTATGGGTGGGAATCTGACTGTAGCTATACCTTCCTGTTCATTGATAGAAGCCACTACTCCGATGCTTCCTGATATTCCTCTACCTAAAACCTAGAGACAAAGATGGATTAGCACCACTGACCAGCTCCGACGGTTTATGCAACTCTCTCATGGGAGAGGTGCAGAGAAGTAAATTCACAGCTGTTGTTAGTGGTACTACCGGAATAGTTCATCACAGGGCAGATACCAAGCACTGAATGGGAGTTAAAATAATATGTCAAGGTGATCACAATAGGACAGAATCTCAAACTTCCAACATTAAAATATTAGTGACACCATGGGACACAAGTATTATAATTAACATTATACAGTACTGTACTAGTATTTGAATAACGTGTAGCACAGTGTGGATTAGAATTCATGAGTTTCTCAGATTCCTTATTTAGCTTGAAGGAACTAGGATTTCTGTCCAACTGGGTGGATGATACCACCTTTACAGATGATCAGTTAATCAATGAATGCAGTAGCTTGGGGAGAGCAGGGACTTGGGAAATGCTGGCTGGTTACCTGAACCTCAGACCCTATCTTGATGGTCTCTTTGAAGCCTCCGAGGGCACACAGTGCGGCGACGGCCTGGCGGGCGATTCTCTGAAGTTTGGCGAGTTTCCTGCCGCTACTGCTGCCATTTTCCAGAATGCTTTCTGCATATTTCCCCAACTGTGGAATGTACATCAGCGCACGAGACAGAACCTAAATGTAAGAAGCAGCCGTGTAGTAGGAATTAAAGCTTTGGTCATTATCGATATTAAGAGTGATGGAAGTGTCCATAACAGTGGCTGGCTCCCATGTACTGAAGGAACTCTGGCTAGGGGAGGGATGAAATAACTATCAACTGACCATTGACATCTTACCACATTTGCCTCATGTGATTTGACAAGGCTGGAAACACACAACCTCAGAATGTGGGAGAATCAAACACTGTTAACAAAACCCCTAAAGTAGAACAAAAACTTATCTGAAGGAAAACCATCACAGCTTACTGCCTACAACTCAACACCCAATTTCCTTAAGGCAATCACTTGAAAAATGACTGTGGGCAAACGGGAATTGATTACAGCTCCCTAGTTTTCAGGAAACTAGACTACCACCTATAATGATGAATTACTGATAGAGCATTCAGGGAGTATGTATCACAGAGGCCTCCCTAGGACTTACTACAAATCCTCACTAAGGACTTACTACAAATCCAATAAACCAAGGCTGCGTGATTCCCTAATGTCGGTACCAGCTGAACATAAGCAAGAAGGAGAAACAAGGAGTGCCATTCTTTCCCTGAGAATATGGTCCCGTCTTCTGTAAAATCAGAAATGACAGTGACAGGAGACACAGGTTAACAGGTGAAACGACTAAATCAAAGCAAATTTGAGGGGGGAAAACCACTAACAAGCCTATCTGGCCAATTTGGGAACTCTCTCTTTACTAGAATATGACCCTCGCTAGGCAGGATTCAAATGCTAAAACAGAACACAAACTTCCTCCTCGCTTCTTCAGCGAAGCAGTGACACTGTGCTAACCTTTTCTGCCGTTGTGGTCCATATTTGAGCAGCATTTGACTCGGGTGCCATTAGCAAGCTATGAAGCAAGGCGATCACTTCTGCGGCCATGCTGTTCGCCACATGCCCACTGATGAAGGGTCGGACGGGGTCAGTCCTGCGAGCGTCAAGAGGGAAAGTGTCAATGCCCAGCAATGGTTAAGAATGCAGAGAAGTGGCTTTTAGGGTTATCAACAGATGGAAAATTTTTCTAATGATACAAGAAAAAGTGGATTTCATTGACTGAGAAAAAGAGAAGCTAAATTAAATCACTTCTCTCATATTCTTTCTGTTAACTAAAGAATCCTCTGAAACAAAAGACCTCAAACTTGAACTGCATAAACCATCAGGATTGAGGGAAGACACTATGCTGCACCTATTCCTGGCCTGCAAACAGAGAAGAGCTCACAAACTTCCTGGAGGCAACACTCATTCCTCCTGTCTACTCCTAGAAAGGAGTTCATGTGTACAGCTGGGCTGGTTTGGAAGAAGTAAAGGCAGCAAGACGTGAGTTTACTAATACTCCAAAAAACTGTAGCTGGTGATCCTGGTAGTGACCGTCCTCAGAAAAAAACAGCCCTCTGGCTACAGATGCCCACTCAGCCAGGAGCGCCACCCTATTTGCCCACCACAACCTCAGATGGGTATTTTGAGCCCTCAGTCCTCATTTTCAGCAGGTCAAGGGGATGATATACAATTAAAGCCCTAAGAACAAGTCCATCACAAAGTAGATCTGAGAAAAGTGTGGACAGGGAAAGACTACCTGGCGAGCTCAGAGTTCCTCTCTCGGCAAATGGAGGTCTGGGCGGTTTTCTTTTTGTCGCCTGTGGACAGTCCACTCACAGTCTCTGGGTTGACAGACTCTACAGGTGGCCCGACGCTGACAATGAGGCCTGACTGGGCCCACTTGGTTGCCTTCCGAAGAGCGGCTGCAGCCTCTTCTGTGATCACCTCACAGCAGCCGCCCTGGAGGGAGGTTTGAGACTGTCACCTTCCTGCGCTTCCTTAATTTTTAAAGCCTGCTTCCCCATTACCAAAGCAATCCAGGCTCGTTTCTCAAAAACTCACATGTTAAAATACTATATGTAGAAAGTTAACTTCCCATAAACATCCCATGGCTCTACCCAGTCATCTAATTGTTAGTCCTCTGGATTTGTCTCCATACAAATTCTGGCATAGATAATCATGGATCAGTTTTTCTATTTAATTTTTATCAGTTATCAAACTCTGATGTGTTTTGATATTGGCATATACAGATCACCCCGGCTCTTTTTATGGTTGTATGGTACTTCATGGTATGTGTATAATTTAAATTTTTAAATTTAAAAATTTAAGGTATAATTGACATGTAATAATTTCTTTAATCAATTTCCTATTTATGGGTATACAGATTCTATTTTGTTTTTTACAAATAAAACCATGAAAAGTATGGTTGTCTCTGGACACTTGAGAATGCCAGTTTACCCTCACCTTGACAATAATGGGTATTATCCGTTTTCTTTGTCTGACAGGTGAAAAATGATATATTACTATTTTTATTCCCTTATTTATTGTGTAATTTGTAAACATGGGCATATTTTTATATTTTTTATGGGCTATATGTCTATTTCTTTTTTTTTTTTTTAAGATTTTATTTATTTACTCGACAGAGAAAGAGAGAGCGAGAGAGGGAACACAAGCGGCGGAGTGGGAGAGGGAGAGACAGTCTCCCTGCAGAACAGGGAGCCTGATGCGGGGCTCAATCCCAGGACCCTGGGATCATGACCTGAGCCGAAGGCAGATGCTTAACAACTGAGCCACACAGGGGCCCCTTTATCTATTATTCTTTCAATCTTCACATCTTATCACTTTTAAAGTACTTTTTTTTTTTTTTAAGAGAGCGCACGTGCGTGGGGTGGGGAGGGGCAGAGAGAGGAGAGACAGAATCTTAAGCATGTTCCGTGTCCAGTGCGGAGCCCAACTCAGGGCTTGATCTCACAACCCTGAAACAGGACCTGAGCCGAAATCAAGAGTGCAATGCTAAACCGACTGAGCCACTCAGGTGCCCCTCACTTTTAAAGTATTATTAGGCTGCAAAACTTTAAGAGAGCTAAGGGAAAACTTCTAGGTCAAAACCAAGAATTCTTTTTCATTTTTTTTTTTTTTAACGTTAACGACAAATTGATTCTGACCAGTTCTCTTGAAAATGGTTTCAGTTAAACTACTGACTTCAATTTCTCACCCTGCCTCCTCTGGGAACCTTTTTTTTCCTTCTTAAATGTCTCTGCAAACCTAAAGTATGGTAAATGTCCCTCAATCATGGGTCTTGTCAGATCAGGTGTCTCCATATTAGGGTTACCTTGGTCATGTCTCGATCCATTTTCACGACTTTCTCCATGTTGGCACCAGTACCAAGTCTGAAGGGCCGTCCTTCTGAGCTACTAAAAGGGAAAGCAGAGAGAGGTGACGATCTTACAGGCAAGGTCAAGGTGGGGCGGCAGGCTGTGAGGCAACCTAGTACTGGCCAGGCCAGCATTATATGCTACGACAGGATTTTAAAATCCACAGTAGACGCAATTTTTCAAAAAGGAAATGATTTATTATTGTTTAATTATAGCACTTCTAGGGATTAAAACACCAGCTGTTTTTACAGTTGTAATGATAATTAAAACCTACATGAAAATGACGTACAAACTAAAAAGCTGAACAAAATAGAGAATCTGAGCCTATAATGCAGGGAAGGCCTGGCACCTGGGAGGCACTCAGTAAGTGATCTAAATCCCAAAGTGAAGGGACTTTATCAACAGCATGGGTTGGATGCCTTGGTGTGAATGACTGGATCTAATAATTCAGCTTCCTCTTCCTCTTAAACCTGGCTCTCCAAAAACTCCTTCAGCAAGTTTGTACTGTGAAGTTTCGCAATGCCCAAGAATCCTTCTTGGCGACTTCTGCATCTAGCACTGACCCGCCTGACCCCGCTTAGTTTATGCTAGTGGCCCATTAGTGCTTTCAGTTGCCATGATGGCAGACAAGAGACCAGTTAGGAGGATGACACCATCATCACATCATTTATTTGAAGGAAGAAGTCATCCCCTGAGACATACACACATGTCCTAAATTCCCTCATGTTCTGTGGCAGGACTTCCCGTTGTCCTCGCTCCCACTAACAGGGCCCCGTGCGTTTGTAATCTTTGGACGGTAAGTATTTTTTTTACTTCCTTATTGAGCAATCATACCATTCATATTTCAATGAATTATAGCGTTAAAGAAGTTTCTCTCATCTCTCCACCTCACAGTCAATGGTATCCCTTAAATTTACCAATGGCTGAAGGATGCCAATGACTAAAACCAGACTGCATTATTCCTTCTCGAAGCCCAAATCACACTGTAGACTCTCCATTGAGCACAAACAATACATTCTCAACAGGGCTTTTGCTCTCTGTTGGGTCTGAAGAAACAGTACCGAGTTGTGGATAAGAGCTTGGGCTCTGTGGTCAGAGGCCTGCGTCTGTGGTTCAGCTCTGCCTCAGTTTCTCCACTGTAACAACAGGGATGACAGTGATTACCTCTTAGGGTTGTCAAGAGGGCTGGGACAGTTGATGTATGTAAGGGGCTTACTGAGCACAGTGCCTGGGACACGGTCAGTGCCTGATGGCATGTGGCTATTACAATCATCAGTCACCTTAGTAGCGGCTGGAGAACCTCATGAGATGACTGGTCTTCCCGCTTGTGGATAAAGATAGACAGCTTGCCATCCACTGCTTCACTCTCTTCTCCAGGATCTTTATCTCCTTTTAAGGAATTCTTGGGACTGGTTTTTGTCAATGTAGTGTCAGGTTCAGAAGCAGTTGGAGAAAGAACTGTCTGACATCCTTTAAAAGCGAACAGAACGATGGCAGTGTTATCTGTGCATCCCCTGCACAGGGAGGACTCTAGTTTTGGAGTCTCTCTTCCTCCCGCTCCCATCTCCCTCTCTTCCGTTGCAGGAGGTGTGGCAGCAGCAGCTAACCAACAATGGAAAGCTCAGGCTGGCCGCCCCCAGCAAGTGGGCACCTCAGTGCCATTCTCCAACCAGCTGCTCACCTGGGACTACATAATCTGCCAGCTTTGCTAAGAGCAACGAGGCAATCTTGGATGCTGGGTCGCTGGGATCCTCCTGCTCACTGTTTAGGGAGGGAACGGAGTAGCTCCATGGCGGGAGCTCCACGTTTCCACAGTCTTCTACGCTCATCAGTGGGAGTGCCGCCCGGCACAGCTGAAGAATGATAAGGACTAGCTTTGGAGACGGGCGTTGGTCAAGCAGCAGAGAGAGGAGTTTGGACACACAAGCTGGCTGGCTCAGGATGGCTTTACCTATGTGACTCCTGAAAAAGAAGGAAGAAAAGGTACACAAGGCTGGGCATATTGGTCTATAGAAATTCAGAAGCAAGAGCTCCCTAAATGAAGATGAACTGATTCGTGAGGAAGACACGGATTTTGCACTATGTTTTTATGAAGGAGAACTAAGGTTTTTGGTAAATATCTAATGAAAGCTCTCAACTGACCAGTCAATAGAACTTTTTTTTTTTTTTTTTTAAGATTTTTGTTTACATATTTCAGAGAGAGAGAACACAAGCAGGGGGAGCAGGAGAGGGAGAAGCAGACTCCCTGCTGAGCAGGGAGCCCGATGCGGGGCCCAATCCCAGGACGCTGGGATCATGACCCGAGCTGACGGCAGACGCTTAAACGCACTGAGCCACCCAGGCGCCCCCAGTCAATAGTACTTAAAAAGAAAGATCTTTGAGTATTATCTGATCCCTGATGAAATTTACTGAACTGCGATGCTATAGTTCAGCATGGTTCACAGAGCACTACAACTTCACGACCCAAACTAGGAAGACTTTCCCTTCAGTCTTTTATTCTTTTTTAAGCTTCAAGACCAAAGGGCTCACACAGCATTGTACAGGCCCTGTGGCATCTTGCTGAGAAGAAAAAGTCCAGTAGAAGCCAAAGAACAAGTAGCCTTATGTGGACAAGCGGGTGTGGGCCTCACGGCTCACACGGGATGGTATCAAACCTCCACAGATTGTCTTCTTTTTTAAGACACCAGCATGAGAACGAGTCAACTACAGGTCCTGACTGATTATCTTGCTGTAATGAGGGTAAGGATTTTGGGTTACTCGATGCAACTGCATGGACTTGAAAGGCTAGCAGCTGTTACCAGCAAACTATTAAAGCACATGGTATCGTTTTATAATGTAGAGATTCACCTAAATGATCCTCGCATTTTGGAACTCCTATTTTTCCAATGATTTTATTCTCCACTGTTCTTTAAGCAGAAACATGTAATTTAGGTGTTTCAAAAGACAATCACCACCCAAGGGAACCCCAATCACTCAAGAGGAAAGCCACTTTTTCTCACAGCTCTGGCTGGGCGTTCCATACCTTGAGAGATCATTGAGAAGACTGAGGACGTCCTGGAGGGCGTCATTCCCAGCAGCCTGGTTACCACAGCACTCAGTTGCTCGGGCAAGATGGTTGGTGAGAAGGCTGGACACCTGACGGGCCAGACCTGAGTGCACCGCCTCTGTGGAGCCGCCTTCAGAGTTAAAAAAAGAAAAGAGAGAGAAAAAGCGAGGTGAGAACCCAAGGAAGCCATGGTAAGCCTGCAGGTGTGGCGAGTCCTCTCTCAGCCTCCCTACATTAAGCCCTCCTCTTGCCCGATTTTTCTTTAACCTGCTCAGTATTCCATTAGCTACCCAATTAGTGTCTCCTCGTTAGAGAACATCTGCACATAAAAAAGGTTAACGATTCAATGTTGGGGAAAGACATTATTCTTAACAAAAACTGAATATAATTCACACCAAACAAGGAATATACTTCAATTAACAGGGAAGAATTACCCCCCTTTTTTTTTTACTGTGATGAAAACATCTTGATTTTTAATTCATACCTTCTCTCTCTTTAAACACAATTAAAGACCTTTTGGGAACTTTCATTTTCACTGTAGCTCCAGAAGTTCCCCCCTCCCAAGCAGCTCTTATAAAAAGCCACACAAATTAGTTGTCATTTCCTGAACTTCCCATGCTCTCTTGGATCCCTGTGCCTACACACACTGTTTTTTCTGCACGGAAATGTTCTTTAACCTGTAAGAATAACTCACATGTCACCTTCTTGGGAAGCTTTGCCTGATCTCTAGCACAGCTGGTCTGTAGGAACCTCTGTGCTGGCGCAGCACTTCACAGGCACCTTAATTACGGCACTAACCACACAATTATTTGCTCATTGGTCTATCTCCCCCACGGCACCATATTTCTTAAGAGGAAGAGCAATGCCTTGTTCATCTTATGCCTGACTCTCAAGACAATAAAACACACAGTGAATGAATGAACAGATAAGTAACCAAGCTATATAAACAGGCCTGGGATATCATGGAGACATCATCCTTCAACTTTACTTTTTCAACTGGGATGGTAAAAATATAGTTAGGAAGTAGCACCTGAATGCAACTAAGTGCTACTTAGCTATTTCATAGCAATATTTATTTGGAGACTGATAGCATTGACAAAAAGAACATGAAAGATATCGTCTCGATTTCCCGGCTTACTGTACTCTTTTTCAGGGTGGTTATCATTCCCCACCCCCATCCCCAGCTTTATTGAGGGATGACTGACAAATACAAGTTATATACAATTTAGATTATAGAATGTGATTTTTTTAAAAGGTGTACAACGTGATTATATATAGATATGTATATACATTGTGCAATGATTGCCACAATCTAGTTAATACATCCATCACCTCGTTAGTTACCTTTCTGTGTGTGTGTGTGTGTGTGTGTGTGTGTGTGTGTGTGTGTGTGTGTATGGTTTGAGAACATTTAAGATTCACTTTCTTAGCAACTTTCAAGAATGTGATAAAGTATTAACTATAATCACCATGCTGTTCATTAGACCCCAGAACTTATTCATCTTATAACTGGAAGTTTGACCCTTTGACCAGCATCTCCCTACTTCCTCCTCCTCCTAAAATTCCTGGCAATCACCGTTCTAATCTTGGTTTCCAGGAGTTTGGCTTTTTTAGATTCCACATACAAGGGAAATCACTCAGTATTTGTCTTTCTGTGTCTGGCTTATTTCACTTAGCACCAGGTGCTCTGGGCTAGGATATTATTTAACGTCATAGTGTAGCCATAAATTTTCCGAGAAGGATGCTGATGAAGAGGCTCTCATGAAATCATTAATTAAACCCATCTGATTACGTAATTTAATACAGCCTTTCTTTCCCCCAGCCAGCACAAATTAAGTAAACATGTCAACAGAAGAAATCAATGAATTCTAGAATGGAATCCTGCCCCTTACCTTCTTCTTTTTCCCATTCAACACAGCGGTTGGCCAGCACCTGGAAAGCTGCCCAGGCCATGGTGGCCACCTTCTGCTTCTTGGTTTGTTTCTCACTGGAACTGGACTCTGTCTGACTGCTCAAGCTACACAGTCGATCCATGAGCTGAACGAGGCCACTGCGCACCAGGCACTTCTCTTCACTCCTGGGCCAGGTGGAAAGGGTTACACAGAATAAACGTCACTGTCCAGCCCTCGGGTTGAAGATCCAGGTTATCAAAGGGGCATAAAACAAGTCAGCACAGTTCTTTGTCTATTACTTAGGATACTACCATGCATAACTGAACACAGAAATATTTCTCTACAATGAGGATTTCCTTCATAAATAAAGAACTTCAAGTTTTGGTTTGTTCATATAGAATAGCTAAGTAAAAATTGATAGAATTAACTCAACGTTCCCATCCATAATACAAAAAACTTATGTATTTTATTGTAAGGGGATTCATAAGGTCACTGAGAAAATAAATGCATTTGTAAAAAATTTTTGCCAAATATGTTAAAAAAATTTCCTAGAGATCTTTTACTTTCTTTCAAACCTCTCCATTTTGACAATGTAATATAATCCCTACTGGCCACTTCTGATCATGTAGGAATTCAACAATATGTAATTTCCATAATAACTTTAGGTGTCTTGTCAGGAGGTAAGCTCATTTAATCATAGTGATAGTGTCACTGGATAATCAAAGTAAAAAAAATCCCAATTTTTAAAAATTAAAAAAAAATTTTTTAAAGATTTTATTTCTTTGACAGAGAAGGAGCGAGCACGAGCTCAGCAGGAAGCCTGACGCAGGACTCAGTCCCAGGACCCCAGGATCATGACCTGAGCCGAAAGCAGACGCTTTACCGACTGAACCACCCAGGCGCCCCCACCCAATTTTTTAATTTAAAAATATTTTTTTTTAAGCAACTGCACTGCAGTGTAACTTACCCACAATAAAAAGCATTGCCTTCCTTACCTGGTATAAGGTATGGTACACAAAAGTCCGATGCTATTTGCACACGCGATAGGGTAACGAGCACACAGAGACACAACAGAGGTCATGGTCTCGCCGAAGGCTTCCTGGACCTGCTCCACCATCCCACCACAGGTTAGTTCTTCAATTCTGTGAAACAGAACCAAAGTGCAGGCTTCTTTTTCTTTTTATTGTTATGTTAATCACCATATATTACGTCATTAGTTTTTGATGTAGTGTTCCACGATTCATTGTTTGTGCATAACACCCAGTGCTCCATGCAGAATGTGCCCTCCTCAATACCCATCACCAGGCTAACCCATCCCCCTACCCCCCTCCCCTCTAGAACCCTCAGTTTGTTTCTCAGAGTCCATCGTCTCTCATGGTTCGTCTCCCCCTCTGACTTACTCCCCTTCATTCTTCCCCTCCTGCTATCTTCTTCTTTTTCTTTCAAAGTGCAGGCTTCTTGAACCATGGCAAGAAGAGTGACAGTGAACATAAGAGCAGGAGCGTTCTGAGAAATCCAAGAGTGTCTAGGTGAATCGAGAACTGAAGGGATCCTGGAGATCACCAGTGTTTCCCAGACTGCAGGACCATAGAAGACTTACTGGACAGCATGTCTTAAGATGCCTCAGAGATAATGCCCATGTTCTAGAAAAGTCTGGGGGAATCCGAGGCTAAGTCAAATCAAGCAGGGTTCCCTACCAGGATTACTCGGAGCCTTACAAGGTTAAAGTCCACAATATCTCTAAGAGCAAGAGAATGGTACTCCACATCACCAAACACATTTAATAAGGAAACCGTCTGAAACACATCTACAATATCCTATGCAGCACTGAGTTCTGTAAATGCAATTGTACTAATGAGAAAATCAAGGCCCAAATAGATTAACTAAGTGTCCTTTTCAAGTCCACACTGTGATTATTAGCAGAGTATGAGAAACCAATTGATATAAGACTTTCCCAGTGTAAACACACAATCTGGGGTAGATTCTACGGCAATTAATATTAGTTGAAAACTGGAACTCTCCAGATTTATCTACAAAGATATGCTACAGAATACTGTTTATAATAGCAAAAATAAGTAAATAAAATCTAAGGTTGAAAAATCAGGACTGAATCTGAATAAAGGTTCAGGAATATGATGCAGTGCTATACAACCACTAAAAACATTATAGGAGGTATCTATGGTTAGAATAAAGACAGAACAGATACACTAGAATGTTAACAGGTTTTATCCTAAGGTGTTAGATTTACAGGTGATTTTTACTTTATACTTTGGGATTTTCTGCATTTTTTTTTTTTTTTTTAATGTTTGACATGACATTACGGAGGGAAAAAAGAAAAATGCTGCCAGGGTTGTGGAGAAATTATTCTGGAAGTGAGCTGTGGTGGCCAGTGCTACTCACTGTACCTCCTAGGCACCCCTCTGGTTGGGTGAGCATGTGACCAGCCTGCCCAATGATTCAGAGCTCTGACAAAGGGACTAACAGCTTTCAGGATGGCAGTCCCCTCCTCTAACCCAGGCTCTCCGGGATTACCACTGGCTGAGGCGCACCTGTGCTGGACATGAGCAAGAACTGAAATCTTGTTTTGTACACCAGAGATTTTGGAGGGTTTTGTTTCTAAACAGTAACCTGGTCTCTCCTGATTGACACAGAAATTTCTCAGGATATTCACATTAGCTCTTTTCCCCAGCCTCTCTGCTTGCCGGCCAGAATTTCTCAAAGAGCTGTCAGGAGACACAAGTAGCCCCAGGCAGTTCTAGTCTAGGACCTGTAGACAAATGCCTTTTCTATTTCTACTTGAAGATCTCTGAAGCCCAGTAGGGAACAGCATAGAAAAACTCCTCACAAATAAGTGATAAAACCTTCTTCAAAGTTTGTATCTACAATTAGGTTTTTAGAAATTGATCCAGTAAAAATAAGCACAAAAGTACACAAAAATATAAGCATAAGGATGTTGACTACATCACTGCTATTAATGCAAAAATAAAACAGAAAAAATGGAGAGAAAGAGTAAATGAACCATGTGTCCACCAGGAGGGGAGGAGTTAAATAAGACATAGCCATCCTTACCTGGAGGTCCAGGAAGTTCTTCAAAACTATAAAGCAGAACTACATGCATTGACATGAAAAGACAGATATATCCAAGATATGCTGAACAAAACAACTCCAGTGTTATAGTATAGTATAATCTGAATTAAGAAAAAAAAATCATACACATAGACACTTCTGTGTATAAAGAGAATTAAATAGCTATTTATGTGTGTGTAGCTGATACAGGCAGCTCTTAGTGAACAAGGTGGAATTCAGGAGAGGAAGGGGAGTAAAGAGACTTTTACTTTCTGCTACACACGCTGACATTGTTACAAAATTGTGGAGCTCTTAAAAAATAAAAATAAAATATTTTAGGGGAAAACACTAGTAAATACCACCATCTATGATCTGGCTTCAAGAGTCATCTTTGGAATGAACGCCTCTCACCCACTCTGGCCAGGACGGTATGAACTACTAGAAGCAACTGACCTGGGTCCTCCCTGAAGGACCATCGTCACTGGACCCACAAGGTGTGTCACGCCCCCGACACGCACAGCGGCCGTCAGCAATTCCCGCATGTGCACCAAGGCCTGCTTGCGAGTATTTCCCCGCCGCCATCTCGTCTGTGCAGCCAAAAGAAAGCTGCTGCTGGACACCTGAAAGGCATGACAAGGAAGTCCACCTGACTCTTGGGGGCTGTCACAGGCGCCCCCCCCCAACCTCGTGCTGTTAGGTGCTATTCCTCTGTAATCGGCAAAACACGACCTACGGCTTGGTCAGGGTTGGTGCCGATGAAGGCAAACAGTTGCCCCAGCAGGACACTGTAGGTGGGCTTGTCCCTGCTGTCCTCGATGGCCAATGACTGCAGGAGTGTAAAGGAGCTGCTGCGGTGACTGGTCACGTGGCGCCGCCTACAGGAAAACAAAACGGTGCTAGATCACAAAACAAACTCACTCAGGGAGCATGCTCTGATGAATGTATTCAGCTGCATGTGGGAATCCAATCTTGGCCATTAGCCATTTACCTCTGATTTGCTCTAGTAAATTCCAAATCTTCATTACCAATCATTTCCAGGTCAGAAGGAGCCGACATGCTGCGAAGAAAAACAGGCTGCCGCACAGCGTGAGATATCACCTTTGTTTCTGAAGCTGACTTACAAGCTGGAACAGAAAGGAATCAAAAGGTTGGCATACTTGCTGTCTGATTTGTACGGACAGCAACAACAGCTATGCTACCAGTCTAAGAGTATCTTCGCTTTCTAGGAGAGTTCATCCACCAAACCAGCTAGCACAGCACACTGACAATTTTTAGGCACATTTTTAAAAACCTGGATATTAGGGTTAAAAATTATTTTAGTGTGAAAAACTATAATCTTTTTATTAAATTTGGTTAAAAAAAAAGGCCGCAAGATTCAATTTCATAAACTCTCAACCTTCACCTTCATTTAAGCATTCTAAAAAGCCAGAGAGGACAGAAAAGTCATTTCTGGAATCAAAAATTTCTTAATTCAAGTAAATCCAAATCCATTTTTTTTCTCCCAGAGACAGCCTTTTTCTGCCCCCCCTCCTTTAATCCTAGATTTATTTAGCTGACTTATTGACATTTGGTGGCACCTTGGTTTTGATCGAGTTGGTGTGAGTAAATATCACGCTTGAGCTAGAATCTGACTGGCCCTTCCTACACTATCCAGGGAAATGGTTGTATCATAAAAGAACACATTATGGAAGATGACAAAACTGCATAATAAAGATCATCTAAGGAAAAAAAAAGTAGAGAAGAGGTTATTTTGAATTTGTCTTAAGAATGGTTAGGCAGCTTTGGTCTAAAAACATAATTTTTGAAGATGTTATTGCTCAGCAAACTATTGGTTCATGATCTCTGATGGCAAGAGCCTCTTGGAAAGCATCATCAGTCTTACTGAGTGGTTAAGTCTTCATACAGGACCTTTAACTAACCAAGGCCTTGTGACCAGGGACACGGTCAGCAGACCATCTTGGTATGTGATCATACTGTATGCTCGGCACGCTTCCTCTGATATTCTCAGCAAATGGTCTCCTTTCATTAGGGTCAGAAACCTGAATCACCCTAAACTTCTCTCCCATGTGAGGAGTGCCCTGGGCACTCAAGCTGGGATGAAAACAAGTTCGCTTGCTTGGCAGTGTCTGTTAGGCTATGGGGTGCGGTAACACGGAGTCTCATGTTTACTCATCCTGCTGTCTCAAGGGAAGAATTAACAATTGTCATTATGGGCTATGCCAGGTGTTGGGGATCTAGTTTAAGAAAGAAGACTCATTTATTTCCCTGAGAAATGTCCTTTCAGGCTAACAATTAAAATGTGACCAGGAAAATAGTGAAAATTCATGTTAGGAGGTTCCACATAATTACTAAAGGTGCAATGCAAACTCACCTTTAAGAGGAAAATATGGTGCATTACAAGACTCACAATGTTGACTATCTCATTATACACATTACTATGAAAATGACAAGCCATAAACCAAGTAAGGGGCACTAGATTATAAAAATAGACATCACTGGGCTCCCAAGCAAAACTGAATGAGGCAGGTGAGGAGGCACCCCTGATGCTCAGCTGACTCACAAAACACCACATGAATTCAATGAAAAGTCTCTCTTGGCTGGAAAAAGTAAAAGGCAAACTAAAAAAATGTTGGCACTTCTCTTTCTCCTTCCTAGGAGAACACAAGAGTGATTTTTCTTTCAGTAGCTGACGTGTATTTTATGACCAGAGTAGTGTGGAGGGCCTGCTTGGGGCTGGCTTTGTACCCGGTGTCTCTGCGGGGGTCCCTGAGATGCTTCTCGTGAGGCCAGGCTGGGCCGAAATGGTGACATGTAACAGCAGCTCAGCTCGGTTCATTAAACTCTTCACCAACGTCTTCGTTTTCGCCAGTGGGTGCGAGGGTTTCTGTATGAGAGAATTCACTTCTTGCAGAAACTTCTCCCTATAAAGAAAGACTGATGTGCATTTAGTCGTTCTCAGGTTCACCAAAACCAACATTTTTTAATTACAAAGGATACGACAAGATAGAGGGAAACTAAAGCAAAAGAAACCTGATAAAATGATAAACATCACTCCCCTTCCCCTAGCCAAGAGAGCAGGGTTATAAATGGACCACTTTTAGTTCCTTTTGTCCAGTTTCAGATGCCTATCTGCTAACTTTTGAAGGCCAAAATCAAAATTTCCAAGTTTACAAATGAGTTCCAACTCAAATATTTAGTGAATGCATACGATTTTTAATATCTATTAAGAAACTAGATCTTCACATTTTGTCTTAAGCATCAAGGCAGCAAATTAGCTTTACACAGTTATTAACATCACTAACCTCAGTGATAGGACCATGTTTTCAAGATCATTTCCATCAAAGGAGACTTCTCTCATTGAACACAAAAGTTCTAGTTCTTTCATTTTGTTCTAAAGAAGGAAAAATCAAGAAAAGATGGTAGGCAGGATCTGCAAAAAGTGAGTTTACCGTTCATGTTAAAAGGAACAGAGAATTTATGGGGGAAAAAAAAACCACCACCTCTGGTCCATATTTCTATGCCAGAGCACATTTGTAAGTTATTCTTTGATATTTTAATGATTACAAATGGCATCAACTACTTTCTGGGGACTTCTTCGGTGCTTATAACTGCCCTTCATTTCCTAAAGCTTGCAAGCAAAATTTGATAATGATGGTAAAACTATCAGTTAAAAACAACTTAATAATTTATATTTGTATTATTGATATGCTGATCTAACTTTAACCTTCGTAAAGAATGAGTACATTTTGGCGTGTGCAACATTTTAACAGGTAAACCATTATTTGGTCTCTCCACACATACCCCCCCCCACACACACACGATATGTGCCTTTGCACTGTAAATACCAACGCCCCAATGATAAATCACATAACTTGCTCACCTCATTGAAATGGTAATCATAGAAGAAAGGCATATTGTTCTCTAGCTTCCCTTGCATGGCATCATCAACCTCGCTTTGCCATTTCTGCTCCAATTCTGCAACACTCTGATAGATACATTATAAAACAAAACAATATGAGAAGAGATGTAAAATAAAAACAAGTGCACTCTGTAAATTTGGAAATTTTAAAACTTCAGGTCACTTTTTTTTTTTTTTTAAAGATTTTATTTATTTGACAGAGAGAGACACAGCGAGAGAGGGAACACAAGCAGGGGGAGTGGGAGAGGGAGAAGCAGGCTCCCCACTGAGCAGGGAGCCCGATGAGGGGCTTGATCCCAGGACCCTGGGATCATGACAGGAGCCGAAGGCAGACGCTTAACAACTGAACCACCCAGGCACCCCTTCAGGTCACTTTTTAAACTTCATTAAATTTCTAGGAAAGAAATTATTTCCGACAATTGAGAGCGTAATCTAAACACGTTAGCCTTCACTTACCTGCAGCTGTCTCTCCATGGCGTTGAGTTTCTTGAAGGTCTCTCCCATAATTTTACACAGTAAGTCATATTCCTCAGCATGTTCTTCTTGATACTGGAAATTTATTAGGGACTGCAGCGCATCAACCAAGTTCAAGTGCTTAATAACACATGATACCACCATTTCCTCCATCACGTCTGGCTGAATCACTTCTCTGTGATTACAACAGAAACTAGTCAGGTAGATGCCACGCTCTCAAATTACCAATCCTGTATTCAATAGGTTGAGGAGTGTAGGCTTTGATTTAAATACATTAAATATTCACCACACCTTCTTTATTACAGTAAAGAGGCATGAACATGATGGCTTTCATATCAAGTTGGCAATAACTTAATACGTTTAACTGACAAAACTGACATCAGCTGATAAAGTGAAAATCAAACTTAAAGAGACTCCATTTTTTTAAATTATATATTTTGAACTAGAGTCATATTAAAGCTGGAAGAGGTCTAAGACTAACGAAAGATCTTGGCACCATTTATGTGCCAAATAATTTTACGTAGTACCATGGCTTGTGGTATCTCATACATATGGATGCTGGGTTGAAAACAAAATGCGTTTCTGTATTTCTTCATTTTAAATTTCAACTATCCTTAAATTTTTTCTCTCTGAAATGGCCAATCATGCTTCAGAAGACAGCGCAGAGGCCAGCAAACAGACTTTAAGCAAGAAGACCACAAAGACATTTGTAAGTGCCTGACCTCACACTCCAGATGAAAGAGCCCTCACCATCTCTCTCTGGACTAAGGAAACCAAAGTTGAGGACTTCGAGTAGAGAGTCAAACCATCTGAGAAAAACCTAGAATTTGTCAAACTTTAGCATGCTTCAGAATCCTATGGAAAACTTGTCAAAACCTGGGCCCCATTCTCAGAGGTTCGGATCCAGCAGGTGTGAGATGGGGCCCAAGAGCTAACAAGGGTTCAGGTGTTGCTATTGTTGCTGACTGGGGGCCCACACCCTGACACCTGATGGCCTGGAATACCACCTGGGGGGACTCCGCAGAGTACGTGGTTAGTGTTCATTAAGTAAATGTAAAATTAAAGGTTCATTTGCTAGACCAGAAGAAATTTACCCCCTTCCATTGTTTAAGCCTTTTTTTTTTTTCCAATGGGAAAAATAGCACACTACTTAGCAACATACTTTATACTTGGTCTGAATTGAGGTCTAGCACGCCCAGAAATTTCCCTGAGCTTTATCATGATTCCTGGAGGCAGCCTGATCCGGGGCAGGTCAAAGTAGTTTCCAACGGGAGGCACAAGGACGTCAGAGGGGTAGATGAATTCTCTGTCTTCCTCGATGGTCAGTGGCAGTGGAGATGGGCTTGGAGTAAGGGCAGGAGAGATCACGCCATTGGCCTCCACCTGCCACTGGCACCTGAATAGACAGAAAAGAGGCTCCTTCATTTCCTCTTCCAACTGGAAAGCCATGGAAAGCTTGCAGATACATCAAATATATGAAGGATCACATCACGTGTTAAATATTCATCAAACATTCTCCAGAGGCCAAAGGAATATGAGCGTTAAATGAAACCACATCTTTGGGAATCTAACCTCCTCCCCAACATTATGAAAAATTTTAAATCTACAGAAAAGTTGAAACCATCCATTGGGTAATGCCCATATACCCACCGCCTAGATTCTAGAATAAACATTTTGATAGGTTTGCTTTATCACTCATCTACTCCTCCTTTTGGGGATTCTTTAATTTAATTATACAATATGTGGGTTGGAGAAAAGCTTATGCATTCAAGGCTGTAATTTCAAATTTAGTAAAGTAAGAGCCAGAAGGCACTTTGGTGTAATTTTCACCTTCTTTCTTAATGACAATGACACCTATGGGATTGTCAGGCAGTCTGCACAATGCGCTGGGAAATGTACTAAAAGTAGTTTTCCACACGAAGTCCTTTTTCCTCTGGGAGCAAAACTAGTCCTATCTAAGCCTTTTACCTTTGTAAAAGTTTGGACCGCAATAGCTCCTGACAGGCTTCTTCTTCTTTGGTGATTTCTGGTCCATTGTACAGGATTCTCAACATGGAACAAGCTAACACAGACAGACCTAAAGCCAGGTCTACCAGAAAGGGCAAGCCTCCCGACACATCCTCCGACGACTCCTACAACGCAGAGAGGGGCAAATCACACTGGTCACTGTACGCAGCCGAGCACCTGCACCGCGCTGCACTGTCCCTGACCACAGGGGCTCACAGAGCAGCATCACGTGTCACTGCTATGGGACACAGGGACAGTCCCCAACATCATGAGAAGAAAGATGGTGGCATGGGGCAATGACCACAGAGTGAAGTCTCAACACAATTCTGGAGAGAGAAGAGCTGATAAGACTCCGTATTACAGACAGCACAAATCTCATGCAAGATTCTCTGGATGGATTCCTCTCTGCTGTGCCTATCCGGGTATAAATCACAGTTTTATTTTGTCACCTCCATCCTGTGCTCGAACCAAGATATTGTCAATCCCTTATACTGAATTCATTCAACAAATATCTGAGCATATCATTCTCGGTGCTTGAGATAAACAGCAGAGAAAAAAGATTCCTGCCCTCACGGAGCTTTCATTCTAGCAGACACTTTCACTCTAGAGTGTGTTAGTTTGGTTAAACTCAAGCAATCTCCAAGTCCAAAATAGGTTTTACAAATCAGGCAACTGAAGGGATTAGAAGAACTCCTAATACTCGCCTTTTTTTTTTTTTAAACCCCAGGTGGGAAAAGAATTTACCTAGAATCCTGGGGGAAAGTAACTATTTGGTAACGTTAAAAGGAGTAGATTAAACCCATATACCGTGTAACACATGTAATTAAGCAGAGACAGACCTAGACTAGCAAGATGAGCCTTTGAGAACAGAATGAAAATCTGATCCCATTACTCTAAAAACCCAGAATCCCAGTGCTTACTTCTATTAGGTGTTCGAGCCTCCTTTGCCCTATGGAAAGATGCTGGAGGCAGATCACCTCTCCAGGCTTTGAAGACGGAGCCCCTAGCAATGGATTCTTTCTGTGCTGTTGAATGGACTTTAGGTCACAGCTAGTTTTATTCCACAAAACTACTACTCTTGATAGTCTACGAATGCCAAATGGAAGAGATGGATGAAACCGCAGCTCATATTCTGCCCTGTTTCCAGGGCAAATATGATGTATGTAACCAAGGCACATAGGAGAAAGTACATTATGCCCACAGCAGTGGTTAGATTCAAGTACCTGAGCGCGAACTGTGCAAGCAAAGCCCCACATAGCTTTATCGGGAGTGTTGTGTTCACGGCCACTTCTCATTTCAAAGGAGAAGGTGACTGTATCTCCTTCCACCTTAAAATTTAAGGGGGGGAAAATACACTTTAAAAACAAGACACATGACTTTCAAGAGAGCAATGAATTTCAGAGATTTACTTTCAAAAGGACCACAGCAATATTTCACTCCTTTTCTCAATCGCTTGCTTGACTCAAATTCCATCCCCTCTCATCTGGACACCAACCTTTCAGGTGTCTCTCCTGACCAGGTAGGTCTGGGGCGAGGCATCTGTGAAATGGGCCACAACTGCCCAATAGCAGGATCATAGTAAAGATTAAATCTTGAGCATAATTTCAATAAATTCCTCAGACTTCTATTCTTTCTGCCCTCCCCCTGTCCACTTCACCACCTCACTTGTCCTGGTAGGGCAGGCAAACGGCCCATATCTTGAAGAACACAGAGTGCTGGAAGACCTTGCTCTGTATTGCAGAACCAACACCACGAGGAAGAAACATAATGTAGGAAATGAAAGAACAATTGAAAGTGTCACGCTGATGGGGATTTGGATACATCCAGACTCTATGCCTAGACGTAACTTGCTGTCTGTGGCTGAATTAAAGAGGATATGTAATGCATTTGAGATCAAGGCTCCAAGACAGACTCTGGAGAGGTTTTCAGGTTTCAGTGGGCATTTCAATTCATACTCATATTCTAGGTAGATATGTTGTAGTTCTAGGGCCCCGATTACAAAGCACGACTGGTATCTCATCAATTTGAGGATGGATCATTAGTATTGCCCCAGAGGCCCAAATTCGTTTTGGAAAACACTGACTCCACATTTTTAAACTGCAATGGCCCTGTGGTTCTAGGATACCCATCACAGGAGAGGGCAGAGAAGAAGCAAGCTGGAAGAACTAGCAGGCCTTTTAAGGGACAGGGAAGGAAATGCTGTGAGCACTCAGTCCCTGGAGAATGGATCCTAGTTCTGGAGCAGACAGGGGTCTGAGGCCCTACAAGTTAAAGGATGGTCATTCTGAACGACGTAGTGAGTTTCCAGGCCTGGCAAGACAGCCCCCAGCTCAACAAAAGCACCCACGGACAATTTTTTTTTCTGGAATTGGAGTTAATACTCAGGCCCAGGGAATGGGAGTTCATTTTTCCTTTCTAGGAAGTGGATCTGACTGGATACCATACCTTCACCAAGTCTTTGGGCCAGCCAGTTCCTAAGACACTACGGCTGCCATATCCCAGTGTGTTGCCTCCATACTCAGCAACCTTCCTACTGTTTGTGTTAGGCCCCGCATATATCACCAACTTCAAAACAGAAAATATACTGTTAGACTGTAAAAGAAAAACAAAAACAACATCTACAAATAAAAAGGCTGCAAAAAAATGTTTGTTTAAAAACATATTTATAACCAGGCACTGGTGTCGTTATTATAGAACTAACATTCCCTGATTTTTAAGGTACAACTGATACTAGTTTGGGTACAACAACTCTTGCCACAATTTAATTGCCTAGGGAACCTCACGTTAACATAGTTCTACCCAGCTAGTATACATATGTTTCAAGTAGTTATTTTAATGCCAAGTAATGACATTTAACTCATTAATAACAGGTACAGTTTGTCCCCTTAAGTCCTCCCCCAAATTAATAAAGTGAGCAAATACAGATGGAAAGATGGTTATATCTAACACAACAAAATAAAGGCAAAAACAAAAGAACACATACATACACAAAAACCAAAAAGTCAATGAATGAGGATTTTTAAAAATGCAACAAATGGAAAATAAGCCATATATCTTTAGAATGTTGCTTAATGGTATAAAAAGAAAATGACACAAATTTAGGCCAGAAAGGGGGCTGCAGCTTCTTGGGTCAGTTTTCACATGTCAATACTTTTCTTCAATAAAGATTATTTATTTAAATCCAATTAACCAACTTTCTAATATGCAGGAGAAACATTTAAAGGTCATTTGGCATTCAAATACTTCCACTGGAAGAATGAGGCTCTGGGCTCTGTAAATACCAAATCCTGTCTTCGAACATGCACTCTGACCACCTCTGACTACCCAAGAGAGCTCAGTGTGGATCTAGAAGCTATGCTTCTAACCCTTGACATGTATCATGGAGTGCTCTCTTACCCTGTTGGACCTTTTGCTGACACCAACCGGGACCACTGGAAAAGTAAATGTTACTTTTATCTGTGGAGCACATCTCCCTGTGCCTCCACATTGAACACTGATGCCCATTGCAGGTGCTGGCTAGCATACGTCAGAAGATGCAAATTACTGGTTTTAAAGGAGAAACAAAATTACACCGACTGATATGCCAATCTCTCCATTTCTATTTTAAACAGTCATAGCACTTTAATGTAGGAAATGGGGGTAGCTGATGACAGGAACTATGAAGTAGGGCAGGCTGATGGCAGGAGATTTGTTCTCTGAAAGGCCTACCAAAGACCATTTTCTAAATTCTCTTGCCTCCAGCTAAAGTGAGTTTTGGAGGCAAACCTTAAACCCCTCTGGACACCTGGGAGTTTTCACTAACCTAAAAGATGATGGGAAAGAGGATTCTGTAATTTGCTCAGTGATGTGTCTCACCATCTCAGAGTATATACCATTAAGAAGTCCTTTATTTTTCACTTACAAATCTCCCCGGAAGGGATTTAAGATCTTTGCCCTTATACAGTTCACAGAGGAGACAACAGATAGCTAACAATCTACATAAATGTAGTCCTGTATATGTACAAAGCTATGCGATAATCCTTCAGCTGTTCTTGTATAAGGTTATGTGTCACAAGTTCATTCACCTTTCCTCCTGAGTTCAACATGGCAGTTTGCAATGCAACAATATAAACAGAAAAAAAGTATTACAACCCCTCAAATGTTTCCTTTCACTTAAAACTGTTAAGCCACTAGGTTGGAAACTACTCTTTTTCAAAATCTACATGGGCCCGGAGGTGCTGACAAGAAAAAATAACTCAAATAAAAATAAAACAGATCCTAGCACATTGAAACTCTTCTAAAAGGCCACCTTCTCCCAAAGAATACATGAGAAGCCCCAGAATTGGGCAGTAAGAACTTTCTAGATGAATGGACACCGCCTGTCTACAGGAATTCCAAGCACAGAAGGAAAGCAATAGGTAATCAGTAAGGAAAATTTCCTCTGACTCAGATCTAAACTTTTTGAAAGCTTACAAGAGTACACTTTCAACATGTCATGAAAATACGGTTCTTAAAACACAGAGCTGCTGGTTCTTTAATTCCCCAACCACTACCCTTCAAGGCATATCTTAAGAAAGTTCTCCAAAGAGACATCTGCAGACAGAAATAAGTCAAGAATGGTGACCAGGAGCAAAGAAAAATAAGAAGCATCTAAGAAATCAGCTTATTGGAGGTGGAGCCAGTACGAAGCCAGTCTTGCTTACTTTGTCATAGTCATATTGTGAAGAGCATCTGCTATCAAATCTAAGGTACAGGCAGCGAGCTCCTGGGATGTGGACAGTTTCTTTAAATTTATAGTTGTCTCTGACAGGGTGGACTGTTTCCACAGTCTTCCCAGCAGCCCATGGAGCAGGAATCTTTAAACCAGTGAGAAAGCCTGGCTCTTCCTTCTCTTCCAGCATCCTAAAACCAGACAAAGAGAAAGTGATTTAGCTTAGCAGCGAGGACAGGAAAAAGGAGACGTGCACATAGTAAAATATAAAAGGTTTAGAAATTTTGCTTTACTTTTCCATATCCTTGCGGCTTTTAAATGCTAGGAATCAGTGGCGATCAGAAACATTTTAAAAACTCCTATATTTAAGGCTCTTTTTTTCTTTTTTGTTGTTAGACAATGTATTTGCAATTTTCCCCCCTCTCTTTTCAAGAAGGAAAGCCTAATTCATATCCAGGAAAGGACCTCACCAACTCTCATTTCAAGTTACTCAGGAAGAAAAAAAAAATGCTACAAAGGACCCTTAAGATTGGTCACTTTCCAAATCCCACAGGATTAGTATCCTGCCCTATCAAGGTCCCTATTGTTGATATCAAAACGTCAATTGTTGAAAACTCCATGAATCTATGTGGCTAGTTTTTACTGTAATTTTTACTAAAGAAAAGTGCCTTCAAAGTCCTCTTATCTACTGTAATTAAACTCTCAAGGACTTCACAGCCCAAGGCTGTGGCATACAAACTCCTACAACCAACACTTAGCTGTTGTGGAATGAACTCTCTTTTTTCAGCTCTGCCCTAGCCAATATGGTGGCCACTTAGTCAAATGTGGCCATTTAAATTCAATCTGAATTAAATACAATTGAAAATTCAGTTTCTAGATCACATCAGCCACACTGATGGTCATCAGTAACAGCATGTAGCTATGGCAGATGGTACTGGACAACAAAGTTGCAGTTTCGTCACTGCACAAAGCTCAGCTGCATAGCACCCTGTTCCAGAGAAACGCAAAAAAATCGTTCCTTTCTGATCAGTGTTTTTAAAGACAGCTTTAAGTTTTATCAACATGTAATAAACTACACATATTTAAAGTGTACAACTTGGTAAGTTTGGACATATGTATATACTCAGGAAGTTTCCTCTTTCTTCTTGTAATCCACGCAATCACTTTTTGCTTTCTATCACTAGAAATTAGTTTGTATCTTCTGGAGTTTCATATATCTGGAATCATATAGTATGTACTTTCGGTGGGGCGGGGGATCTGGCTTCTTTCACTAAGCATAAGGATTCTGAGATTCACCCATGTTGTTGCATATATCAACTGTTCACTCCCTTTTATTGCGGAGTAGGACTCCATCATACGAATATACTGCAATTCGTTTAACCATTCACCTGACGACAGACATTTGGGTTTCTTGTCTTGGGCTACTCTAAGGCTGTTATGAGCCTTCGTATACAAGTCTTTGTAAGAACCTATGCTTTCTTCTCTCTTGTGTAAATACCCAGAAGTGGAATAGCTAGGTCGTGTGGTAGGTGTATGTTTAACTTTTCAAGAAACTGTCAAACTATTTGCCAAAGTCATAATAGTTTACATCTCCATCACTGGTATATGAGAATTTGTCAATCTTTAATCTCTTGATGTGTGGGCAATTTACTCTAACCCGGTCCTATAAATCTACAAAGCAGTTCTATAATTATCTGTAAAACGCTGACCCTAGAGTCTCTTTCTTTTTCCAGTTACATAATCCTTGCTAAAAATCAGTGTTGTGAAAGGAGAACTAGGCTTTCACCAGAAGAAAACAAGGCAGGGGTTCCTGCAAGGAAGCAGCATCTTTCACCTCTCATCGGGGAACAGCCTGCCCTTCTGGTCTGATGCACCACATGGGGAACAGCCCACCTCGGCAAAAACTGGACACTGGGTTTTAAGCAGCAAAGCCGTCTGAAACACAAAACCATCATCATGTCTTAAAGTGCTTACTGTCAGGTATCTGGATGGTACTAGAGCCAAATTTAGAATTCTCACTTAAGTCATCTTTTTACAATCCTCATCTGCCCTCCTTCACGAAGAAATGCTTTGCTACTTAGACCACTTAACACCATTTTATTTAATGCCGGAATGGCACATATCCTTTCTATTAGTCACCAATAGCTGGCAAGGACTCAGGAAACTGAATATAATGGTAGGATCTCAGTAGCATTGTAGCTTAGCATTTTTACAGGCACCCGGCAATCCACACCTGCTGTAAGACTGCACTAAGTAATTTAGTCAAACAGATATGTTTTCTAATAATCTAGTTTATTTTTATGACACAATATTTTTCTTCATTCCATTGTTATCTCCCTTGGCTTATGACAGACACAGTTATGTTTACTCGGCCTTCAATAAATGTACATGGCCGCAGCATGAAGTGGGTTGGCCGAAGAGCAGCTCACTTTGGCACAGCGAGGGTCATACCTGACTGGTGTAGAGCACCAGCTGCACTAGCTGAGGCATCAGGGCGTCGGCCATAGTCAGAGTCTGTAAATTTGGATGCATCAGCGAAGTCAGTAACACTGGAAGAAGGTGACCAAGCATAGTAGCCTTAGTTACTTGTTCCAAGCCTTTTAACCTATAAAAAGTTCAAGAAGACACACAGCTTAAGCAAAATCACGTGAAGAAGCAACCATCATCTTTCTCCAACAAATTCTCTTAAACTGCATTTCCTTGAACTGCTGAGCACTTACAGCTATAGCAATTCAGTCCACAAATTTCCCACCTTCTACCGCTGAGGGAGAGGACAGCCATCTAGTAATGGTTTCACCTTCAGCCCGTGGTTTTGCTAAAATAGTTTACACAGTGCATTTCATAGCACCTCTGAAGCACTTTATAAATGGCTTCTAGAATACAAACGGCTACTCTAGATAGTTACCACGTGCAAAGTTCCCTTGGCTCTGGCGCCACAGGTGCAGAGTCTCCGATAGGGAAAAGGTACCTGGCTACAACACAGATTTTTAATTTGTTTTTAAAATCACATGACCCCTCCCCTTTTTATTGAGATGTAATTGAGATATAAGGCTGTATAAATTTAAGGTGTATAATTATTTGACATATGTATACGTTGTAAAATGATTACCCAAAATCACATTCTTAATATCCCAAACCTCTGCTAGAAGAATTAAGATTTATGTGACTCACCCAAAGAAAGATGTGGGTTATATAAATTCTCCAAGACTACTTAGGGAACTGGGATTGGAACAAGAAACAGACCTCCCATCTCTCAGGCTCTCAGACCGTCCCTCCCCCCCAGACAAATCTGCGCTGTGTGCCAGCAGTGGGCTCCACCTGGTGTCTCATCAAGCCCCAGTGCAATGCCTGTCTGGGCTATACTGTCCCCGATTTCAACCTGGCCACCTACTCTCTGGGAATGGGCAAGAAACAGGGACATGGGGACAGACAGGCCTACAGGAGGAAAAATTACACTGCAGGGTTGTTTTGGATCAGTATCTCTAACATTAAAATCATCAATAAGCACAGATGTACAGCAAACCATAGCCGAAATTGTAATGGGGAGGACGAAGAAAGAGCTTTATTACTGGGAAAGAGAAGATTACCCTCTATGTAGGTCACTCCTGTATTTGCAGTAAAATCTTAAGACATCACGTCAGCATCATCTTTTGCACAGCAGTTAATTTTCCATATTACTAAGTCATCTCTGCCTCTCTAAAGTCCTTATCACAAGGGAACCCAGTACACGCGGTGCTGAGCCAGATAAGTGAAGGAAAGGCCAGTCTGGGAGCGATGATGGTGGCAGACCCAAATGTCAGCGATGAGGCTGAGCACCACAACCTCGCTGCCCCCTTAGACCATGGCTGTTAGCCCAGTCTCACCGAAAAGCACCATTAAAGAGTTCAATAACACTTGGCATTGAAACGCTTGCCGTTTCAACCTATTCTCACAAAAATCCCTCTATATTAAATGAACATTCGATGTTCTAAAAGATTTTGCTTTCATAAGCAAATTCTGCTTCCTGAAGGGCAGCGGGTCACAGCTCACAAGCCAGTTCCTCACCTCTGTTCACGATCAGCTAGGTCACTATTTATGAGGGCAGTCGTGACCTGCTGTAGCATTTCCAACACTTCATCACATCCAGTCAGGATTTGGGTGGCAAGAGCCAAAATACTGACCTTTAGCTCCTAGGTAGAAAATATCATAATATTATTTTTCAGCTTTGTGATGAGTGTACACTCACAATGACAACATGGAATGATGTATTTAATGATGCATTTCCAAATTAAACAATGAGGTGGCCAGAATAAGCCCAAAGCAGTAAGTTCCGCTAGAATGGCAAGTAGCAATTTGATCTGGGAGGCTAAGGTCTGGAGTGCTGACAGAAATACGCAGTATTTCACGGGGAGCACACCGAGTCCCTGGGAGAAAAGGCATTTCTCCCCTCCCCTCCAGCACAAGAGAGCTCCCGGTGGCCAGCCCAGAAACTGTCCAGGTGGAAGATTGCGTTGGGTGGTATGAGGATAGCTAAAGAGAAAAACAGAACAGTAAAAGGCGCATGTATAGGCGGTGAATAAAATGAGACAAAACACAACATTCTGAAACAGCACAAGTGACCTTTTTACTTAATGTTTTAAACCATTACACTTGAAAGCAGGCAAGTTAAAAATTCAGTTAAAGTAGGCAGTTACAGGCTATCAAACATTAAAAATAACTATTAGAGAGTTCATGGGCATACAAATACTAAATAATGTGTTAAGAAGTACTAGTTAAAATCACAGAAATATTTAGTTTACAATTATTTTCTATTAAAAAAAAATATGACCAACCTAACCCTTTAGGTGAAAACTGGGTTTTTAATTTTTCCCAGAAATACTGGACAACTCAGCCTCTTCTGCCACAAGTATTTCTCTCCATGGGCTAATGAAGAACTTATGGAATTTAGCTTTTCAAAGAGAAAACACTGGTTTTCATTATTGGACTTTCCTGGGGCCTTTCTTGGAATTATTAAGATGTTTTTATCATTTAAGAGAAAAGGAATTCTGAACTGACAGGCTAAACCACGGTTTAAGTCCCATGGATGCCATCAGCTGCCGCGTGCCGACTGTGGCACAGTGGGGGCATTTCCTGCTCTGACCCTCACAGAGCCTTACAAGGGAGACCTACTGCCCCTTTTCACTGATTAGGAAACTAAGGCAAGAGAAGTTAATCAGTAGTATCAGCAGTTGAAATGATTAATTCATGCACTTTTGCCTGTTTAAAAACTGACTATAGGGCGCCTGGGTGGCTCAGTTGGTTGAGCAACTGCCTTCGGCTCAGGTCATGATCCTGGAGTCCCGGGATCGAGTCCCACGTGGGTCTCCCTGCTCAGCAGGGAGTCTGCTTCTCCCTCTGACCCTCCCCCCTCTCATGTGCTCTCTCTCTCTCTCAAATAAATAAAATCTTAAAAAAAAAAAAAACTGACTATAATAAGATCAACTCATAAACAGGAACTAGCAAGGTTATGGGTTTCACAGTACACATGTGTAATGGAGTAAGAAAAGGGCAACTATAATGGCTTTTAGCTTTTTGGCGTCCTTAATTTTTCAGTGTGTTTTAGTCAACATTTTAAAGAAGAATCAAGTTCTTATTGATTTCTCTCATTCCCTAACAAAGAAGAAATTCTGAAGAACAATGCAAATAACAGCCTCCAGCATCTGTCAAAATTATAACATCCACTGCTATAAAAAAATCTTTGGATTGCTATAAATTGCAATGTGGGAACAAATTATTGAGTTTACACAGAAGCTAACTTAAAAATAATTACAGAGGATGAAATGAACTGTAGATTTAGAAATTATTCGATATAGAGGTTGTGAGAAAATTATCACCTTTTGGAAGTTATTTGAATGGAGAGAATATCATAAAGCAGCCACAATGTCAAAATTATTTCAAATGTTACACACCCAGATTTATTTTATCTATATATACATAAATTTCAGATGGATAGGAGATCACTTGTAAGTGCCATATTTTATAGTTCTTTAAAAAAGATGAAAATAAACGAGGCACAAAAAGATTGACAGAAGCACATGGATGACACACTATGAGAGTGTCACAAATACGGTAACTACTGTGCAATGACATAAAAACCTATGAAATGAGTGACCTAATATCACCTCTCACAAAAACATAAGCCACATGGTGAAATCTGACATCGTAATACACAGAGATTTAGCCAATTAAGCTGTGCTTTACACATTGGGTAGAAAGCATCGTTAGAAGAAAGCTTGGTGTTTACCTGTACCTTCAATGTCTCTCCCTGCAAGGAGTTGTCACTGTCATCATTCTCATCGGGTTTAATCAAAATAGTGTTACTGAGAAGGTGGTTCTGAACTGCCATCAGATAGCGCAGGCAGGAGGATGCAGCCTTTAATACAAATAAGGGCATTTAGATGATCTATACCCTACTGAAAGAAGGGGTCATGTAATCCTCATGTGTTTATAAGATTTGGACAAGGGAAACAAAAGAGAAAGTACAGAAAACAGACCAGGTTAGTTTCTCAGGTGACTTATTTCCACATGGCTTTTGATACGTCATTTGACACATTTACTGTAACTTTGTGCCTTCTGCTACAGAATTCACACTAATCACACAGATACTTACTTGAATTTGTCCCTCTTATTAATTCTTCTTCCCACCCTCTTCCTCTCTCATGCATCTCCACTAGAGAAGAGTCTACCCAAACCCTTAAGAGAATTTCTTGGCTCTTCTCAATTTGTGTAACAGTGATGCTTTAGAAAACAATGCTACATTAAAAATTAACAGGAGGGGAAATCCTATTTTAAACAAAATGAAAACATCCAAACTTAGTCAAACAATTTACTACATCAAGACATTTAAGCAGGAGGAATAGAGTCTTTAGACAAAGTATTCCAAGTGGATTCATTTGGTTCTGTATTTCCAGGAGAAACAGTCACCCACTGACTTTCATCAACTAAGGTTGCCTTGGAGAGTGTGTTACGGTCATGTATACATACACACCTCAATACGGTAACGTGAAAACAGGGACACATGATATAATTTTGCCTTCATTAAACACATTTTTACTTACAGGCACAGTTGAAAGGAGTTTTTGAAAATCCTCTTTAGAGACAGTTTGGCACTTGGTGATTAAGATACAGGATTCCCGTACAACAATCTTCAGAATGTAGTGTAAAAGTTCATCATTTAGTCTTTAAAATGCAGGAAAAATGTAACAGTAAGATACCGATGGTTTAATAATAAAAGGATAAATTGTATACAATTGGTACGAGATGACCAATAGAAGACACAAAATTAACTGGTTCTGTAAGTGAATCATCTTACTCAGTAATGATGCTAACAACTAGGTGTATTATCTAAATCAAACTTACAGAAACAAAATAGTACCCAAGCACCCAGTCCAAGTATTTCATAAACAGCAAAGAAAACCAGCACCTTCTCACCTTCCTAGTTCCCACCACACCCTTACTCTCCCTCATAGCCCAGCGATTTGAATGGCACCCTCCACCAAGATTTTTAAATAAGCTCCAACTCTTATTTCCACAAGAACCTTTCTGCAGGCCTAAGGTACTCTGGTGATAAAACTGAAAAATGCTATCATCGCTTCTTAGGGCAAGTGTGGGATTTATTATCTTTCAATTTATCTGTGATTTTGACTTAACATGCTAATTATCATCATATTACAGGAGACTAACATTGATCAAATATATTTAAATGTAAATTAATTACTGGGAAAGATACAAAGAGAAGACGAGCAGTCAACAGCATAACTGGTGTCACCTGTAATGCTCATCCTCCTCGCTGCCAAACCGGTTGTTTTGAAGTTGTTCAGCTAAATTGGTTAGAATCACATCCCGCAGCTGGGAGAGGCCGCTGTTTCTCTCTCCTGACACAGAACAAAGCTCCGTAAATGCCCCTGGTGATTACACTTAGAAAACTGAGGCTATTAAAACAAGTTTTGAAAGGAACAGACTGGTGACAATCTAGGGGCTCCAGGCACATGTACTCACACAAACAGCAGCAGCAAAAACATCACAGATCAGACTTTTTAAAACCAGTACATCCTGATCTAAGTGTAATTCACCTTTTCATACATCATAAAGTGTGATTTCTAATTCCTTAAGTTAATGTTGCTTTTAAAGGCAGAGTGTCTTTGACAGGGTGAACTTTGTTGCATTTGTTTAGTCTAACTTTAAAAAGTTGGGTTTTGGAGGAAACAAACTGACTTAGAAATCCCCAAGAAGTCATTATCTTTAACGTGCATTAAACATCTACCGTCAGGCACCTTCTGCTAAGCGGTGTGGATAGAAAAAGGTTTATAAAGCTTGAAGAGACATAGAACACAGTTTCTGCTCTCAGCCCAGTAGAAGCGTTAGCATATGTGCAGATACATTTTAAGAAGAATACTAACAGGTATGAAGAAAAGAAATATCTATTATCTTAATAGCCAGTGGTCTCCTTAGGGACAAAAAAAAGGGATGATTGTTCAAGGAGAATTCAAGGATAATTCTCACCTTCCGTTAAGACCAGCTTCAGTAAGTTATTGATTTCGGTTTCACCGGGGTATAAGATATTTAAACCAGAGCTGAAAGGACAGAAAAGTCAAAAAGCTTTTCAACAAATGTTCTAGAAAATCCAAATTCTAAATATTTTAATTCGTATTTATATTAAAGATGGCAGCGTGATTACATAAAACTCGGAGGGAAGCTTCATCACTGACAAAGTGGCTGAACCTAAATTCACTGTCACGATATAGCCCATTCACCTCTGTGATAAACAGGTTCTCCTTCTCTTGTCTACGAGTTACCAAAATAAGATCTTGTCTGAGGCTGGATATGGAACTGGTTAAAGAGAACTGAGCTATAAAAAGTCAATGTTGTTGAGCAGGTATATATCCAGATTGTGACCAAAAGCACATTTGAGAAGTGAAATTTCTAAATCTCAGCTTTTCCAAAAGGGCAAGGTGAAAAGCACTGCAAGTAGTGTCAGAACTGTTCTTTTTTTTTTAAATGAGGTTTGACATACAATAAAGTGCACATTTTTCAAGTGTAAGTATGACAAGTTTTGACATATGCATAGACCCATGAAACCATCACCACAATCAAGGGAGTGAACATACATTACCCTCAGAAGTTTCCTCATGACACCAGATTTAAATTACTGCCTTATTACTTAATACAGAAAGAGCCCCGAAGCATAATCGATTATGGAAGGGGGGGGGGAAACCCTCCCTCTCTGCTCACTCCCATCAGACAGTTCTTCTAGACCAAGCATTCAGTTCTCTCTTGATCACTAAATTATACTTGGTCACATTAAGGCTATATTCCTGGATAAAATTTAATTGCACTAAAAAAAAAAAGATTAAATGATAATAAACAAAAATGGCCCACAAATTCTGCCATCTTTTCTACCAAGGTTTTAAATAGAATTTAAAAGGCTAATATTGTTGAGCACTTTATATCAGGGTTTATCTTATTAAAATCTCATAAACTCTTAAAGTAGATGTTATTTTTATGTACACTTTACAGCTGAGGAAATGGAAGCCTTGAATCGAGCTTGTGAGCAGCAAAGACTAGAATCCAGGTCTGTTGGCTGTCCAAACATGCTTCTTTGCCACCTTGCCACACACTCTCCCTAAATGACAGGAACATCCACTTGCAAACCATCAAAAAATCCTCTCAACAGTTTTGCTTTTATTTTTCTTTCAAAATCCAAAAGGCAAGATGAAGAACGTAGTTACACACATGGCTTGGGGCCTCTGGGAGTGGGGCCACAAGCCTCTCTGGTTAAATTACTCCCTATTCACGAGGTCCTGACTGTGGGATGGGGTAAGAGACTTCTATGCTACTGAACTGCAGGAAAGATTACAATGCAGCACAGGAGAAGCATTTTGCAAAAACCATGAAGAAAATCATTTGCAGATTACCTGATGGCAAGACACACTTCCTTCTGAATTTCAGGGCAAATCTGATCTTTTGGTGCCATCAACAACTGCCAAAGCAGCAATCCAGACCGTCGAATGATGTCTCGATTCCTTTCAGTTTGTGGGCTGAAGAAAAATTTAAATACCACCTACGGAAACATAAGGGGTATATCTAAAAATGCTAATTCTACTAGGGATAAAATTATCCCTATGAAAAAAGCACATAGTAGATATTCTTATGAACAGATATCCGGGTGGATTTTTAACCACAATCTCCTCTATTGTATAATGGTATAATTATAGTAAATATTATATATATATATTAATTGCAATGAGCTACCTACAGCAATACTCCATTAACTGTAATGCAATGAATATAATTCTAATTCTAAGTACAGAATTAGAATGTGGTTAACATACGAGAAGGGAATATTATTAAACTTTTCTTCTGGTGGAAATTAGCTGACTGAAACCAAGTTTTGGGTTTCATTTTCTCTATGACCTTACTTCTGTCAGAACAGTTCATTTACCTGAAAGACAACGAGAATACAGCGTATGATACAGGTATCTCCGTTAACCATGGCCTTCTCCATAATGTCACAAATACTGCTAAGATGGTGTGCTTCAATTGGATGCTGCTTGCCCAAGACACTTGTGATTGGAAGATTGGGGTTGGTGGCAAGAAGATTGAGTTGGTGTATGCACATCGCACCAACGTGGTGCAATAACTGGTTTATAACCTCGTTTGTGGTTATAGCCTCTTCTAAAAAATGAAAAAAGAAACTGAGTGAGGAAAGACATCTCCACCCGTGGCCCCCCAAGGAACAGAACTCTGGTTTACAAAAGGAACAAGTGCACTAGGACAGATATATCTTGGCTCTCATCTCTTCCACTACTTCTGAAAAATCCTCTTCCCTGCCACTGAGTGCTGGGGTGAAAATGAACACAATAGGGAATTCCCATTTTTAAGGAGCTTAAGTAACCACTGAGAGAGCCCTTTCTGTATGCTGGACAATGGGCTAAATGCTTTACATGTATTACCTTACAACCCTGTTATAAGGTTAAGACTATTTTAGCCCCGTTTTGTAGAGGAGTAAATCAATGTCAGGTTAAGTAACTCGCCCTGGGTCACAGAGCTACTAAGCGTAGATCTGGGATTTGCATACAGGCCATGTCCGCTCAGAGCCCATGCTGGAACCAGTCTAGTAAAATCTATCTTCTATGGCTTCTCTATGATAGAACACCACCCCCATTGCATCCCCACCCCAGGTCCACAAATATCTCCTCCCACAGTACCTCACCATTTTTATCTCATTTAGTCACTACAACCTAGAGAGCCATCAGTTCAACCTTGAGGGTTCATGAGAATCCTCTTACATCATAATAACACTCCATGGATGGTCATGGGCATTCACGGAATGGAGGTGAAAATAATAGGCAAAATGCGAAATGCAAAAAACAACAACAACAAAACCCAAAAACCTGCTTTTCCTCTTAAACCAGCTGAAATGAACTGCCTTAAAGGAACAGGAAAGCAGGCGATCTGGGAGAGGCGGGTCTGGGTGGGGGGAACTTGGAATTGCAGAAGGACTGTGGGCACTGGAAGCTACGAGGAAAGGACTCGTGGAAAACCAAAGAGAAGGTAAACCTGGCCAAAAATGGACTTTTCAATTGTATGTTAACTGGAGGGCTAGGCTGGGTTCCACACTCTTCTGTGTCTTGAGTCCTTGCTTTTACAGTAATTTGGATTAGTACTATTCGTCCTCACCAAAGACTTTCTGAAAGCTAGTCTCTGGGACCTACCCAAATAAATGAGGTTTATTCCGAGTTAGACGGGAAGCCGCTGGAGGAGATGGAGCAGAGGAGGGACAGACCTGACTACGGAGACTGTAGAAGACTGTGGTTACTGTGCGAAAATGAGTGTACGGGGGCGGAGGAGGGCAACTATGGAGAAAGTAGGAAGGAAGACCAGGGAGTTGGCCCCCGTGATCATCTGCTAAAGCCGCCAATGCCTCGGTGAGAGCTGTAGCAGCACAGTGGGAAATGGTTGGACTGGGGATCTATCTTGAGGATCGGGGCTGACAGGATTGGCTGATGTCCATTTGGATGAGAACTGTGAGAGAAAGACTCCTAGAGAACTCTATAATTTTGTGGCTTAAGCGTATGAAGGAACTGTGATCCCTATACTAGCTTACTGGGGATTCACCAGGTAGAGATTTGGAGAAGGGGAAAAACGGGAGTTTTGTTCTTGACAAGTTGAAGATTCCTATTAGATACCTGAGTAGAGGTGAATATATAATCTAGAGATTAAGCAAGAAGCTTGGAGAGAATAATTAGGGAGGCACTAATATACAGTTGACCTTTTTTTTAAAGTTTATTTATTTATTTATTTATTTGTGAGTGAGAAAGCACGCAGGCGAAGGAGAAGGAAAAGGACAGGCAGACTGCCTGCTGAGCGCAGAGCCCAACACGGGGCTCGATCTCAGGACCCCAAGATCATGACCTGAGCCGAAACCAAGAATCAGACATCTAAGTGACTGAGCCACCCAGGCGCCCCTGCTGTTTCTTTATCCCCCAACAGCCTTATCGAGATAGAATTTAAGATAAAATTCACCCATTCTAAGTGCACAATTCAATGATTTTTAGTAAATCTACACATATACCAAAATCAGGAATGAAAGTAGAGAAGTTACTACCGACCTTATAAAAATTTTAATAGTATGAGCAACTTTATACCAACAAATAAGAAAACTTAGATGAAATGGACAAATTTCTAGAAAGACACAAATTACCAAACTAACTCAAGAATAAAGAAATCTGATAACTGCATAGTCTCAAAGTATCACCTCCCTCAAAACATTACTGTGGTGATTAACATATGTCCACAAGTTCTGTGATGCTTTTCCTTCCAGGAGGTGGAGTTTAATTCCCTTTCCCATAAGCGTGGGCTTAATGACTAGCTTCTAGTTGGAAAGGGAAAAAATAGTAACTTTGAAGAAAGCTGGCATTTAAACCAAGTGATCGATTTTTTTTTTTTAAGATTTTATTTTTAAGTAATCTCTACACCCAAGGTGGGGCTCGAACTCACAACTCTGATGCCAAGAGTTGCACGCTCCACTGACTGAGCCAGCCAGGCGCCCCAAACCAAGTGATCAATTTTAATAATAAATCATGTTGATATCACGTGCCCTGTGATAGGATGTAATGAGAAAAGCACTTCACCTCTGCGGTATTCCTCCCTAAAATCTAAAACCTCAGTTCAAAATGAGAAAACATCAGGGGCGCCTGACTGGCTCAGTTGGTTAAACATCAGCCTTTGGCTCAGGTCATGATCCTGGGGTCCTGGGATTAAGCCCCGCATCGGGCTCTCTGCTCAGTTGGGGGGGGGGGTCTGCTTCTCCCTCTGCCCCTACCCCTTGCTCATGCTCTCTTTCTCTCAAATAAATCTAAAAAAAAAGAGAGAGAGAGAGAAAACATCAGATAAACCCAAACTGAAGGACATTCTACAAAATGTAGAGTACTGACCAGTACTCCACAAGAGTGTCCTTTTCTGCTATTCAAATAGGATGACTCTATCTACATCCATGTTGCAGATTTATTTCTCCCACCGTGTTAAATCTGCTGCTGAGCTGCTCTTTGCAGTCACTGAACTTTTCAAATCCAGAATTTCTAACTGGTTCTTTTTTCAAAAATTTATTTGTTGAAATTCTCTATTTTTTTTAAGTCATAGTCATCATACTTGCATCTTTTCAATGGAGTTTCCTTTAGATCTTTCAATATATATATAAAAGTTGCTATAGTTTTCATCTACATCGGAGTTTTGCCTGCTACTGACTTCTGTTTGGTTTGGGTTTTTTTCAATTCTTCTTTCTACTTTGTTACTTTCTTTCATCTGTGTACTTTCATTTTTTTTTTTTTTTTATTTTTAAGCCTGTTTCCTAGGGATCATCTAGTCTGAGTCAAAGTCTGTGCTCAAATACCCTGAGCCAAGTAAGTATGCCCCTCTGGCTGGGTCTTTGTGTTTTGGGGTAGCACACCAAGGGTCACACGCTTTAAACTGTGCCCTGGATTTTACTTTCTGTGAGACCCTCTCACATCTCCACACGTATGTGTAGGCTCCTGCTCAGCCAGGTCTGTGTGAACCACCTAGGCTGGACCCTCTCCAGCTTCTTCTACACAGATGGACAGGTAGCTAACCAAGACCCTCTGTAGCTTCCTCACTACCCGGAGCTCATGTGTAAATCTCTGGCTAGTCTGCTGGTCCTCTGCCCGCCCTAAATCACGACCACAGCCTCAGGTGAGCAGCTCAGGCAAGCTAGGCCACCAGTCTTCTCTGTTGGTTTGCCACTCAGACTGGTACTGTTACTGACATTGTTGCTGGGCAGGAATTTTTTCCATGTATTGCTTCAAATCAGGTCAGCCCCCTCTGGAAGCAAAGCTGCTGGTTTACATGATCTGCCCTACCCTGGTGGGAATATTGCACTGACCAAGCTTAAGGTGGGAGACAGGAGCATCCTCAGCTAAGAGTACAACAGACTTCCACTGTTTTTACCCAAAGTTCAGTGGTCTTTAAGAATATTCACTATTCAACTTGGTGTATGTCCTTGGTCAGTTTCCAGAGCCTAGAAATAGTTGTCTTTGGTAATCACGTCCATTTTATCATTGCTTTATGGGGAAAGGATTTGCTCCTCCATACCACTACAGCTGACTTTGAAAGCCACGAAATTTTAATAGTAACTTAAGGGGCGCCTGGGTGGCTCAGTTGTTAAGCGTCTGCCTTTGGCTCAGGTCATGATCCCAGGGTCCTGGGATCGAGCCCCGCATCGGGCTTCCTGCTCCGCGGGAAGTCTGCTTCTCCCTCTCCTACTCCCCTGCTTATGTTCCCTCTCTCACTGTGTCTCTCTCTGTCAAATAAATAAATCCTTTAAAAAAAAATAGTAACTTAAGAAATACAGATCCTTTACTGGTTATTCTAATTTTAAATTTGTATATAAATAAGTTATCAATGCAAAACATTAAAATGGCAAATGATCCCATGGCAAGTACAAATAAAGAATCAACTTTTGCACCAAAGTTCTGACAATTTCAGAGTGACATTAACAGTTTTCTCTAAAACAGTCTCAAGTCCTCTATTATTTACATATTTATTTAATCATAAAACAATCTGGCAGGGCACCTGGGTGGCTCAGTTAGTTAAGCATCTGCCTTCGGCTCAGGTCATGATCCCAGGACCCTGGGATCGAGTCCCACACTAGGCTCCCTGCTCAGTGGGGAGCCTGCTTCTCCCTCTGCTCCTCCCCCTGATCATGCTCTCTCTCTTAAATAACTAAACAAAAAAATCTTAAGAAAACTAAAATAAACCAATCAGGCAACAAGGATGTTAGGTTTCAAGTTCAAAGTGGGAAAGCTGCAGACACATTTTGTTGCTTGGGCTATGTGTGTTTTCTCATATTTCATGACGGAAAAAATCTATTCCTGTAAGACCATGAGTATACCTCACCTTTGGGCTCAGTGATGATGTGGCTGACTCCAAGTCTCTGACAAACATAATGGAAGGCCTGGTTCCCTGGATTACACCACTGATCAATATAATCATTTGAGCACGTCCAAAGCATGTTGTTCATTGTATCATAACAGGCGCCTGCAAAAAAAGCACACTTCATTCAACTGCCACGTCATCATCTGCCTATATACATATTCCTCCAAAGCACGGCTAAAGAACGGAAGGGCAACTCTCTCCGCTGCTGACAATCCACGTCCCTATTCCCATATATTTATCTGGCAAAGCATTAGATTGGGGCTCAGCAAGAAGGTAGGACTCAATTTCTACTTTAACTCCTGTGTGAGAATGGAATAGGTCTCATGGAATAGACAGTTCTTAGTAACTAACTTATTTGTGACCCTTTTAATTCCCAAAACGATTTAAGTGGCTTAACCCAAAACACAGGTATTAACAGGAGTAGTGAACATTAACACACAGCAAAAGCCTTAGTAACCAAGCCCAAAACTTAAAGATGAGCTTCCTAGGAGCCAAGGCAAAGAGAAAATCCAATATATTGCATAATGTTCATTTCCTAACAATAAGAAGCATACCAATGCCTCATGGGAAATAAACCTCTTCATAGCATGAACTTTGAGAAGAATTTGCTACAGGCATCATCATACAACCTAATGGACAGTATCTTCAATAGCAATTTATGCAGAGGAATGTCACCCATGGGTGTTTCTTATTTTGATCCTTAGAATTAAACAGTAGCATCAAAAAATTATTTCTTACAAGAAAAAGGAATTGGCAAGATTTTTTGAGAGAAATTGCTAAAAGTTTGAATTTTCTAAGGAAAAGTGGGCATTTCTTACCCAATCCTGGTACAAGAGCACCACGCCCCAACGAGCTTCCAGCAGCATCTATGAGATCGGCACGACTTGTAAACTGACCATCAGAAATATTATACACCAAGCTAGAGGCAAGGACTTTGGAAACAAATAGTAAGCTGTTTAATAAGCCTCACAATGATAGTCTACTTTTCAAATTTTAAACTTTAAGCTCTTAACAAGACTTTCATAAAAATCACACCTTTTTTGTTGTCTGTTGGTGCTAACAATGAGGAGATAGAATACAAACATAAGAACACAAAAAAAGGGGGCAAATGGGTGGCTTAGTCAGTTAAGCACCCAACTTGGGTTGTAACCTCGGGGTTGCGGGATCAAGCCCTCTGTCAGGTTCCACTCTCAGCGGGGAATCTGCTTCTCTCTCTCTCCCCCTCTGCCCTTCCCCCCTGCTTGCGTGGTCTCTCAAATAAATAGATAAATAAATCTTAAAAAAAAACACACACACACACAAAAACAGTCACAAATGTCCTCCTAAAGAGTGAGCCCTATTTTTCAAAATGGTTTTAAAATGTCAACTTTTGCTGGGTACCTGAGTGGCTCAGTCAGTTGAGCGTCTGACTCTTGATTTCGGCTCAGGTCATTATCTCAGGGTTGTGAGACTGAACCCTGCGTCGGGCTCTGTGCTCAGCAAGCAGTCTGCTTGAGATTCTCTCTCCCTCTAACTCTCCCCCCACACTCACACTCTCTCAAATAAATAAAATCTTAAAAAAAAATAAATAAAATGGCAACTTTTGCATGTATTTTCAATATAGATTATCATTGCAAGAGGAATTATGATCACTAACATCACTACGTAATACCATTTACAAGAAAACTTTATATATAGTTGCTGCTCAATAAAGATTAATGGACACTCAAACACAGCTAGGTTGCTGTCCTTTGAAGCACTACTCTAAAACTAGGGGGACACTGGCCTTTTCCCTTAACACAGGATAGTGCAGTGATAACAAGCATGGGCTCTAGGCTTCTGGGTTTGAATTCCAGTTCTACCACTTTTGTGTGACCCTGGAAAATGTACTGAACCTCTGTTTCCTCATATACACAGTGGAGATAATAGAAGTACCTACCTTATATTGTTATTGTGAAGATTAACTAAGTTAAAACATTTCTACAGGAACTGCACCAGCACATATGTACTATTTTTATTTCCCCACTTTCAAACATAAAATTCTAGCACTGTCTCTAGAGTTCCTTTTTCTTATTCCCATCCCCTTTGTAATCCAGGTCCTCATCAGGCCTGATCCAAGCCATCATCTAAACTGTACTTTCAGGACACCTGGGTGGCTCAGTCGGGTAAGCGTCTGCCTTTAGCTCAGATCATGATCCTAGGGTCCTGGGATCGAGTCCTGCATTGGGCTCCCTGCTCACTGGGGAGCCTGCTTCTCCCTCTGCCTGCCACTAACCCTGCTTGTGCTGACAAATAAAATAAAATCTTTTAAAAAAACAAAAAACTGTCTTTTTCTAAAACTTTCCACTGTGCCAACCCGCCCACCAACAAACGATCCTCCCAAATCTCTTTTTCATTGTGTTTGCCATGTCCCCAACTTGGCCACGTATATGCATAATACCTGTTTTTCATGACTTAAACTCAAGACCTCAGGATATATCTCCTTTCTACCCCCCTCTGCAATGACCCTCTTTGTCAGATTCTGCAGCACTTCGTCTGCTCCCCACGGTTCAGGTGGTGATACAGCATTGCACATTATTTTCTACTTGTTTCACACACAGACATTTCTCCCGACCAGACTAGGAGCTCCTCGAGGCAAGCACCACTTGCACTTACTGAGTAGCCTTGACAGCGACCAATATGAAACAGGACACAGAAGAAATTTAAGCATTTACTGATTTGTTGGCCTAAAATAGAATCACTATGTATGCTATAGCCTCATGAAAAAATAGCACCGTGAAGGCCTGCTTTAAACAAATGGGGCCAATTTCAACTGAGTGACAAAGCCATGCCAGGGAGACTAAAAAGAGCTTAATAAGACTAATGGTAAATAAACAAATAACCCAATTTAAAAACAGACAAAGGATTTGAATAGATACTTTTCCAAAGGAGACATACAAATGGCCAATAAGCACAAGAAAAGATGTTCAACATCATCTGTCATTAGGGAAATGCAAATCAAAACCACAGATGAAATACCACTTCATACCCACTAGGATGGCTATAATTTTAAAAAGCAGAAAATAAATGTCACTGAGGATGTAGAGAAATTGGAACCCTTTTATGTTGCTGATGAGAACGTAAAATGGTGCAGCCACTTTGGAAAACAGTTTGGCAATCCCTCCAAAGGGTAAACATATAGCTACCATATGACCAGAATTTTACCACTACGTACATACACAAGAGAAGTGAACACGTGCCTACACAAAAACTTGTACATGAATATTCATAGCAGTATTACTCAAAATAGCCAGAAAGTAGAAACAATCCAAATGTCAACAAAATGGGGTATTCCATGCAATGGAATATAACTCAGCCATAAAAAGGAATGAAGTAATGATTCCTGTTACCAAATGGATGAACCTTAAAAACATTAAAAAAAAAAAAAAAGCCAGTTACAAAAGCACATATATTATATGTAATCCCATAAATATGAGAAGTCCAAGGATAAACCCATACAGACAGAAGTAGATGGGTGGATGCCAGGGGCTGGGGTGAGGGGGAAGGAGGAGGAGTGACTGCTAATGGGTATGGGAGGGAGGTTCCTTTTTGAAGTGATGGAAAATGTTCTAGAATTAGATAACGGTGATGGTTCCATTTATATATATTTATATATATTTAAATATATTTATTCTGAATATACTAAAACCCACTAACTGTAGACTTAAAAGGTGTGGATTTTATGGTACATAAGTTATATCTCAATAAAGCTAGTGTTAAAAAAAGAGACTAACAGTAAATTTGTTATCATTTATTCAAGGGCTAAAGGGACATCCTGGTCACGTGAATTGTTAGAGAAAACAAGCTGTTGAGAAAAAGTCCAACCAATTTGATTCTAAAGGCAGAGCATTGAGTTGTTATGAGTATCTAAATCCCAAACACATGCAATGTGTTGAATGTACTTGAAATGGCCTAAAGGTTGATATTAGATACATGATGTTGCATAAACTGCTGAGGTCAAATTTATATCTTCAGGCTTAGAGTACAAATTTAAAAGGCTACATGTGAAATATAGTCCTTTAATGGGATAACTGTAAATTATTTTGAAAGGACAGACTATGAAAATATTGGGAATGAAAACAAAGATTTTAAAAACATTTTAATTTTGTGTGTCTAAACAAATTTCAAGGAAAAACACAAAAAAGTGTTTACCATATATGAAAGGAACAATTGGGGTTTTGCTATTTCTTAGAAATACTCTAACATAACTTTATTGCATATGATCACCAAACAATGGTGTGAGATACTATTTTCCTTGTATTCTTTGCAGGTGGGTAAACCGAGGCTCAGAGGGGTCAAATGATGTCCCTAAGGTAAGAAGGCTAGAAAATGGCAATGTAAAAGAAATTTTTTTTTCTTTTTTTAAGATTTTAAGTAATCTCTACACCCAATGTGGGGCTCCAATTCACAACCCCAAAAGTCACACACTCTACCAACTGAGCTAGCCAGATGCCCTGAAACATTTTTTTGACTCTTGATTTTGATTCTACGTTTTATTCCATTTAATTATTTGTCTACTCTGAAGCCAAAATCACAATGCTTTAATTACTATAATATGCCTCCCTCTTTTATAAAATCATACGTATACTTAATTAACATTTATTTCCAAATTAGACCTTTTTTGCTTCACATTTTATGTGTCCTAAAATGGAGGCATTTCACATACTTATTTAATAGCTCTGGAATTCTATTCATAGTGGGTCGAACTCTTGCTGTGTCATCAGTAAATAATGTGGCAAGAGTATTTTATTTCCTAAAATTGTCTTGAACGCATTATGTCTAGTAATTTTTACAGGAAAATTATAGTTTTAATTCCTCCTAACCTATGTTGCTAAGTTTTGTTGTTTTCAATGAGCTACTGCAAACAACTTTAACAGAGGAAGTTTAACATCATTAATAGAAAAGTCTCAAATTGCAAAGTTAGAAACAAATTGGGCAAAGTGCTACAAATAAAATACACTTACTTTTTAGAGACGACAAACCACTTGTTCCACCAAAAAGAGAACGAGTGGCAGAGCTGCCTGATCCCCCTGGAGGTGGGACCAGCATCACCAAGTATGTGCCACACGTATAGATGGGCGTCTTCCGAAGCATTTTCAGAGGTAGCCCACAGCTAGTATTTGCTGGTGAAAGGGATGAAAATGGTGGTAAGTATTTGACACCAGATTAATTTGATTGCCAAAACAGATTACAGTATAGTGAAGGGGCCCCTATTCAAACAAGGATATGCCCAGATTCAGAAAATACAGCAAGAATTGGTAAACTAAGGAGAAATAAGTAGCCTGGCCCCAAGCCCTGTTTCATGAGCTGAACATTTCTTAAAGATGTTCCCAATACTCGATATTCCTTTACATCTCAAAACTTCTCTCAAAAGAATGAATCCTCACATGGACTAGATTTCAGAATGAAAGAAGAATTCTACAGTTTGTGTTTCCCAAAACTGCACTCCAACAGACATCTTTTCATTTTATACAGAATAAATTCTTAACAGGTTGGGCTTATAACATTCATTACAAACAGCTCTGAACACAAAATCAGCCAGAAATTTCAACCTATAACTAATTAATGAAAACAAAAGCTTTCACAATATAACAGAATAATTTTATACCTGCATGATTTATGATAATCCCTTATATATGTTATATACTTATATATATAATTTATATAAAATATATAATATATATATTTAGGGTCAGTGACATAAACTATCATTAAATAATTATTATTTCTAATCAAGAGGTATAAAATGCACTCTAATCTCTCTTCCTCACTGGCAGATCTGAAAATGCAAATTTAAGGATTTCCTACATATTACTCTAGTGAGGACTGATAATGGCAACAGAAGGTCAATCGGAATGCTTTACCTAGGAAGCTGTCAGGGTATAAAACAGAACTGCCCAGATAGATGTAAAATTGTCTTTAGATGGTTTAGATAAGAAAAATGAGAAAAGTGTAACCTAATCTGTCTGATATTTGTTTTGAATGCCTGTGCTTCTAAACAGCTCCCCTTAAAACTCCACATCCTCAACAAGTATATTCTTCATTCAGGCCATAAATTCAGGGGCATACATTTCCACAGGTAAGAAACCCAAAAGGGGCAATGACTGGAAAATTAGCAACTTTGTGAGCATAACATTTTCAACAAGATGTTTTAATAGACATCACATTAAAAAAACATGGTAACAGGTATTAGTTTATCCCGGAAAACATTCTAGACCCTTTGAACGCTGAATCGTCAAAAGTCACTTAGTCTAATAACTGGCGAATTTTTATGCAGCAACATCATGTTACTGAATGTGCAGAGAATGTATATAAAACTACGAGCTCACATGCTTCGAATACAGTATCAGTTTTCACAGGGTTCTAAATATACCCTTGCCTTTTGAGCTCTCTTTCTGATTTCACCTATATTTTTCCTTCTCCAACAAAGATTCCTTTAGTACTTCTATTGTTCAGGGTAGGATTTAGTTTTCTCCCAAGGGATAAACCCAGATCAAGCCTTCAGCTTGTCAGGAAGCTGTTTATTTTCGTAAAAGGACCATCCTCTACAAAGTATTTCTACCATTCAAATTATCCATATACCCAAGTTAGCACAATTATTAATAATTTCCTCACTTATATTTGATATAATAGAGACCCATAAAAATAAAATTCTATCCTTAAGTTCTAATATGAATAAGTATTTAATTTGATAGCCTCACAACAAATTAATCACAAATATTTTCTCTTCCCAACATTTCAGTATATGAAAGGATTAAAGCATAAAACTGCATTAAATTCATCAAACATCTATTAATTCAGATGCATTTTTCTATATGGCATATTTTCTAGCCTTATCTTTTACTACAGTTCATGATTTGTTGTAGAGTCACATAGTTGGTGTAATCTGCAAACTCATCAAGAAGAACGGTTCTTAACCTTTTTTTGGTCATAGATGGCCTTGAAAGTCTGGTGAAAATCAGGATGGATACACTTAAGATGTATAAAGCTTTGGGGAGTATGGTCATGAGCCTCTTAAGGGTTTATCTCAGTGAGAACTCTTGCTTTCAAAGTACAGAACAGCATGTCTGGTAGGCTACCTTTTATTTAAAAAAGGAAAATAAGAACACATAAATTTGTCTTTAATTGTGTTTGCATAAAGAAATTCTGTAAGGTTAAATAAAAACTAATAAATATAATTACCTATAGGAGGCAGTGTGGGGGCAAAATGTATAATATGCCAAGATGTGAGAGTAAAATTTCTTTGTACGTACGTTTTTACATTGTTTCTACTTTCAAACTCTGTAAATGCATTACCTATTTTAAAATATTAAAGTGCAAATACTAATTGATAAATTCTAGAAAAAGCAACCTCCATTGTGGAAGGTTTGCCTCTCATTTGCTTGGTCAAGATTGTATTTAGTGAAGACAATGCTAAACATGAATTTTTTACATTTATGAAGCATATGCTAAACATGAAATCAATTTACATTAATAATGATATGGTATTTACAGTTAAAGACAGAGCTGTTTTGAATTATTATAGATTCATGCCAGTTCATGTCTATAGCCAACATGTATTGGTTTGGAATTTTAAAAAAAGGATGACCAGGAGATAAAAAAGGTGAACTATGTATAAAGGCAAGTGCTTTGTATGGCACACCATAAGCACTCAATAAAAAGTACTGCCTGAGGGGCGCCTGCCCGGCTCAGTCAGAGGAGCATGCGCTCTTGGTCTTGGAGTTGTGCGTTCAAGCCCCACATTGGGTGTAGAGATTACTAAAAATAAATAAACTTAAAAAAAAAAAAAGTACTGCCCAAATTCCAGAGGCAGGTCTCACTAACCACAAGCTGAATGTATGAAGCCATGAACAGATATGGAGGAAACTTAAATGCAGATTACTAAGTGAGAGAAGCCAATCTGAAAAGGCTACAAATGATTCCCAACTATAGGGCATTCTGGAAGAGGCAACACTAGGAGGACAATAAAAAGATCAGTGGCGGCCAGGGATTGGGGGAAGGAGGGATAAATAGCTAGAGCAGGAAGGATTTCTAGGGCAGTAAAACTACTCTGTACGATACCATAATGAAGACCTGTCATCATGTATTTGTCCAAACCCACAGAATGCACACCACCAAGAGTAAACTCTGGACTTCGGGTGATAATGTTACGTCGATGTAGGTTCACCAGTTGCAACAAATGTACCACCCCTGGATAACAGGGAGGGTTGTGCATGCATCGGGGGCAGGAGGTTTATGGAAAATTTCTCTACCTTCCTCTCAATTTTGCTATGAACCTAAAACTGCTCCAAAAACTAAAGTCTTAAAAAATATATATGTAGCCAAACGGAGTAGACAAGGTAAACCAACAGAGTGAGCGAAGGGCAGCATACCTGCTTGGTCCTCTTTCAGGGTGTTGGAGATAGTAGAGCCAGTAAGGGCAGCCAGCGTGGCGGACGGGGAAGCTCTGTAGCGGGAAAGTCTGCTCAGAAGCATCTCATTAATGCTTTTTGCAGATTCACCCTCTTTTCTCATTAGAATTGTGCGTTCCTGAAGTGGATTGGCTATAAATACACCATTTTCAACCTAGCATTTAAAGAAAAACAGGTCATCCTTCAGTGATACTGGTTTCTACCAAGTCAGCAGATTTCTAGTCAAAAATTGTATCATTGTGGTCTGGTTGCTCAAAAACATTTCCAAAAATTGCACCTGAGTAGATGTACACCTCAAAACTTAAGTGTTCTACAGAAACTACTGAGAACAAAAAGAAAGGCAAGTTTGAGCTTTCATTTTTCCTAACAGCACAGATTCTAAAAGCAGCGAGCCAAGTTTTATTTTTTTTAATTTTTTAATTTTTATTTCTTTTAGCGAGCCAAGTTTAATAGGTTCTACAAAAAGGTTGTTGATTAAAATTCCTTATATTGAATTCCACAGGCAGCTCTCACTAATTACAAGCTTCTGACAGGTACAAGTAAAGTGAGAGGAAAACAAATCAATCCGTTTTTGATTTACTATTAAGTACAACTAGGAAGATAATGTCGCCTCGAAATATAATTAGTGGCTAAAATCCAAATTCTGTATTGACAGCAGTTAACATTAGCCCCAGCTGCTTGGGCACTGGAACAGCAATCCTGGAGAAAGACAGACTTTGTCTGCTAAAAATACATGCCAACATCAGCTGGATCCTTGCTGGTGCTCGGCAGTTCTTCCTTCAACACTTGATTCCCCAGCAGAATCTCTGCAGTGGGGATTCCAAAATTCCTTCAATTTCAAGCTTGATTTTAAGGAGAGCACCTAGAAGTCTTTCTTGCTAAAAAGATCCAGACCTCTTACTGGAAGCTGCTCCCACTCCTCTCTCTTCCAACTCAAGTATATTTGTATTCAGCCTCATTTATCCTTCCCTTCCTCTTAATTCAGAGGAAGAAGTGCATTTACATCCTACAGTTTAAGGTTAACTCTTCCGCTTCTGCCTCCTAACTGCTCCCTTAATTAACTCCCTTCTGCCCCGTTACCGTCAGTCTCCCTTATGTCTTCCTTCTTGCTGGTTTCAAGTACACACAGACCTTCAACCTTGGTGGCCCACTGAAGCACCCTCCCTTTTCTCCACTTCCATTCACTGGTGAAATGTCTCAAATTACGTCTCATGCAGCTAGCTTCTGCACCTCCTGCCTCCTCCTAGACCCAAGCTCCTGGATCTGGCTAGAGCCTCAGAAACTCGTGCCACCAGCAAAGGCAAGTGGGACTGGCCTACTGCTGTGAGGTACAGAGACAAGAGGGAATACGAGTGCAGAGAGCGAGGCTTAACAGAAGCCAATAAAAAGCAAAGGAGTCCAATGTGGAAGGTTGGTAACAGAGAAGCAGCAAGAAAAAGCAAGCAAATTCAGAAGCACAGCCAGGAAAGGTCCCAGAGAGGGCTGCACATAGCTGGGGAGACTTTTATGACACATTCACAAGTGATAAGAGAAAGGATTTCTTGGAGAGTCCAAAAATGCTATTTCCTTGCCCCTATTTCTTCCCCTGTTAGAGGCACTTAACTCCACCCCCTCTAACAAGTGGACGTCCTTGATGGTCTATGCATAACCTGAAACCAAAACCATCTACCTCTTCCTTATCTTCCATATGGGCTCTGCCATCGTTGCCAGCCTTCTTGGGGTTCTCTTTCCTCAGTTTTGGTGGAACACAATCCTGGTTTATGTCTTTTTAATACGAACCCTTACTTCCGTGTAAGGTACTCTGCTAGTGAGTAGAACCAACACAGTCCCTGCCCTCCCTGCTCTCCTATTTTTTGGTTCCACATCTCCACTTACTGAAACAGAAGCTTGCCTAGGATTAGACCCAGGCTCTGGTGTCTAAGACCTCTGCCTGGACAATCTGTCCGTAGATCTTCCTGTGGCTGGCTCTTTCTGATCGTTCAGGTCTCAGAATATCACGTTCTCAAAGAGACCTTCCTGATTACCAATCTAAAGAAGAATCTCCTCCACCCCTCCCCAAGCCAGAGCACATCACCCTGTTCTGTGCTACCCACACAGCGCTTACTGCTCTCTCAAGTTATCTCACTCATTAATTCATTTACTGTTTGCTCTTCTACCTCCCCCAGCCGTATGGAATGCCGGCTCCCGGAGAACAGGGACTCTGCCTGCCTCATTCACCATAACATCCTCAGCACTCAAGGGACAGCAATAAATACTTGATGCCTTGCTGAATAAACAAACCAGCGTCCTCACTTGAATCTAATCCCACCTCTTCGTGGTGTGACTCCCACGTTCCTATAAACAGACCCATCCTTGCTACTGAGATCCAGTCCCACCCTCTCTGACTGCCTCCCACTCCCCGGCATTTCCTCTCGAATAGCCTACTATCGCCTAAAATGTAACACATCCACATCGGTCTCCCCCCCACCCTCCGGCTAGAGCAACCTTTACCAAGCATAGCTCTATTTATGTCCCACAACTCTAGGAAGAACCCTTCAAAGGCATCCAAGATAAAAATCAATCACTCTAAGCTCGGCATTCAAAGCATTACCCAATCCAGCCCCATGAGAACAATCAATGGAGACCTTAAAAAAAACTATGCCATTGTGTTCAAGTACTGTGAAAACACCAAGCAGCTGATAAAGCACGGGGTTGGGCGGGGGGGCACGAGGGCTGCAGTTTGGTGCACAGAGTGGTAAATCTGGGAACCTCTACTTGGCAGAGAAGCTCCTCAGGAGGGAAAAGTGACTGATCTAGAAAGGAGGGAAAGAGCCTAAGAGGAGTAAGCAGCAGCGAGTTAGTAGTGCCAAGAAGCTTCCCTCCTGGCTGCCTCCCGGCACAAGCCACCATCCTCTTAAGCCTGAGGACCGAACCAGCCTGTTAACTGGCCTCCCATTTCCACCCTGAAAGCCTAATGCTCTCCTCTCTGCACACCAGCCAATGATCATTCACTAACATAAACAAAACCTCTGGTCTCAGAACCCTGCAGTGGCTTCCCAAGACACTTAAACTCAAACTACTGTTAAGGCCCACACAGTCCATCCTCCATGGACTTCCCAGCCTCGCCGGCTTCTGTTCACCCTTTCTCACTATGTGTTAGGCCACACTGGCCTTCTGTCACACCTCCAAAATGCCAAGCTTCCTCCTAACTCCAGGCCTTGTGACTTGCTGTTCCCTCTTCCTGGATTAAACAACTATTCCAGTTTGCCCAGGCCTGTCCTGGTTTTAGCACCGAGGCCCATGACCGTCTCAGCCCCAGGTAAACTGGGATGGTTGGTCACTCTATCCATCAGGATGGATGGCTGCTTATCATTCAGGTCTCAGATCCAATCCAATGTCCTTCCTTAGAAAGACTGGATCTGCCGGGTGAACTGAAGTAGCTCCCCACCTCCGCCCCACTCACAATCACATCGTCCTGTTTTATTTTCTCGCTTCTTTTATTTATCATTAGCTGAAATGGTTTTGTTCTTACTAACTCCCTACCCTAATGTGAGCTCCTTTAAAACAAAGGCCTGTTACCCTGCTACCCAAAGAGACGTAGTAGGTACTGGATTAATACTGATGATTGGAGGGCATCTCAGTCATCCAGATCATAATTTAAAGGAAATAATAAACCTGTGGGGAAAAGTGTCCATTACTATGCTGACCATATGTTTAAGAAGGGACATAAAGAGGACAAAATAGCACTAAGATGATCACCGAATCTATCTAAAGAATAGCAGTTTATAGAGAGTATGTATAGGCAGGAAGACCTCAGAACAAAACAGAAGATGTAAAAACTGTGCACTGAAAAGGTAAAAAAGGAGTTATAGAAGATTCTGTTATACTGCAGTCTTAAAGGCCAGAGTCTAAGTATCTTAAAATTTCAAAAGCCTGTGACTCCAAGTGGCAGGCTATCACACTGATGCATCCTGGAGTCATGCCCTCGTTTAGTTCCCTCGCACACGGACTCTGGCCTTGGCCATCAGAAAGCATGATGCAAGCAGAGGCTTGAGGAGCACTGGTGCTCTTGAAAAGCCAGAGAATGAGAGGCGGTCTTGACTATTAAAGCCCCAATCAAGCTCCAAGCTGAATGAAGCTGCAGGGGTGACCTCAGCTTCACCACACAGAGAAGAACTGCCACACAACTGAGCCCCGCCAACCTCTAAGTCATTACTGCTTGGAGTCACTTAGTTTTGAGGTCGTTTGTTGAGAAGATAACTGAAATTCCCCCAAAATCAGAGATTGTTTCATATTAGTAGTCAGACAGGGTATTCTCTATATTCCCTTCACGTTGTACTCCTAATTATATGCCTAAAGTCGACTTTATATAATGATCACTTCTCTACTCCATTGTGAGTTAATGAGAAATCATTTGGAGAGACCAGCACAGCCAGTTAGATCCTGCTTTGATTACCTATTCATTTTAGTCAGGCTTCAATCCTTCAGTTTTCCCTCAATCCTAAATACCAATAATACACCTATTTTGTAGATCAAACTCAGCTGATTTTTCATAAGAAATGACAACTGAAGAAGCTGGTGGTATTTGAGGTGCCAAAAATAGTTTTTTAATATTTAATTTCTGGGGGAGCATGGGTGGCTCAGTCGGTCAAGTGCCCAACTCTTGATTTCAGCTCGGGTCACGTAGGGTTGTGAGATCAAGTCCCGTGTGGGGCTCCGTGCTGGGCATGGACTCTGCTTGAAATTCTCTCCCCCTCCCCCAACCCTGTGCTCACGCTCATGCTTTCTCAAAAAATATATGTTTAATTCCTCTCCTGATTATAAAACATATGGTCTCTTCTATAGCTATTTAGTCTCTTTAAGAATCTTTAAATCTTGCTTTATTCTTGACCCAAAAGCTGCCATGAACTATTAAAACCAGATCCTGCTTAAAACGCTCTAAAAGCTCCCCATGTCCCCTAGAATAAAATCCAAATACCTTGCAAGGCCCTACATGAAACGGCCCTGGCTACCTATCTGACCTTACCCATCACCACCACTAACTACTCACTTGCATGAGGTACACAATGTGTACAACGTGTGACTCTTGACCTCAGGGTTGTGAGTTCAAGCCCCACATGGTCACAGAGTTTAATTTTTTTTTTTTTTTTTTAAAGGGAGGCGGTGGCTGGCTGGCTCAGTTGGTAGGGTATGCGACTTTTGATCTCGGGGTTTTGAGTTCAAGCCCCATGCTGGCACAGAGCTTACTTTTAAAAAAAAAGTATAACAAATTACCATTTGTGTAAAAACAGAAAAGGAAAAAATGTACATGTGTATTTGTACATGTTCATTTTAGGAAGAATACAGAAGAAAGTGTTAACATTATTTGCCCCTGGGGAGGGAAGAAAATGAATTAGGAGGCAGGTAAGTGAGAGACTTTTGTATCATTTGAATTTTTATAACTATGTAAATAGATTATTAAAAAGTATTCAAAACAATGTAACCATCACTAAATTTGGAAAGAAATTTATCAGTACTTCCAAGTTATCTGGGTGAAACCATAATTCATAGTAAACCTAATTCTTTCCAATAATTATCATTAGCCACATCTAAGTAGCAAATATTTATATTTAGAAACCAAAATTTTTCATGAAGCAGAAAAGTAAAGAATTTTAGTATTCAGCCTTTTAAAAAAGGAAACGCTGCCATTTGGGACAACATGGATGGGCCTTGAGAGTATTATACTAAGTGAATAAATCAGATTGAGAAAGACAAATACTGTATGATCTCACTTTGGAAGATAAAAAAAAGGTCAAACTCACAGAAACAGAAAAAACTGTGGTTGCGAGGGGCTGTGGGGTGAGAGAGATGGGAGATGTCGGTCAAAGAGTACAAACTCTCAGTTAGAGAACGAGTGAGCTCGGGGGTCTAACGTGAGTGAGCTCCGGGGATCTAACGTCTGGCACGGTGACTACAGCTAGTCCCCATGTGTACTTAAAAGGTCCTAAGGGCGTACCTTAAATGCTACCATACACGCAGACACGAATGTGGTAAACATAGGTGACGGATATTAACAACTGATTATGGCAATCATTTCACAATATACACATACGTCCAATCATCACCTTAAAAACTTATTTGTCAGCAATACTTCAGTAAAGCTGGGGGGGTGGAGAATTTCAGGGATCGAACGCTTTGAATCATCTACTGGAGAGCCCTCATTTTATAGATAAGCTTTTTTGTCTGGTTTGGCCAGGGCAGTTCATCAGAGGACTATAGCTAAGACCTATAATTTGTCAATTTTGAAGATGACTTTATTATCTGTTCAATAATTTAAAATTTTAAAAACAGGGTGCCTAGGTGGCTCAGTCATTAAGCAACTGTGTTCTGCTCAGGTCATGATCCCAGGGTCCTGGGATCGAGCCCCACATCAGGCTCTCTGCTCAGCAGGCATCCCTGGGGCATGCGACTCTTGATCTTGGGCTCAGGGGTTCAAGCCCCACACTGACAAAGATTACTAAAAAATTAAAATTTTTAAGCCCATTTTTAAACTTTTAAAACAAAAAGATGATGGAAAGCAAGCCTTGCTACAGGCAATTTTTTTTTTTTTTTTTAAGATTTTGAGAGAGAGAGTATGAACAGGGAAGGGGGAGAGGGAGAGGGAGAAGGAGAGGGATAGGCAGACTCCCCACTCAGTGGGGAAACCAACATGGGACTCAATCCCAGGACCTCCAGGATCATGACTGAAGGGGAAGTCAGATGTTTTAACCAACTGAGCCACCCAGGTGCCCTGAGGCAACCAAATTTCTGATGCTTCCATTCATCCAATGAATATTCTGTAAATATCTACTGTGTGCCAAGCATTATTCCAGGTGCTGGGGACACAACAGTCAACAAGAGAGACCCAAATCCCTGTCCTCCTGGAGCTGACATTCTAGGCCAAGCAGACAGTCAACAGATAAGCAAACAGATGGATAGTAATGAGTTATAAAGAAAAATAAAGCAGGGTAAAAGGGATGGGATTTAATTTCATAATTTCTATTTTATTTAAAGAGAGCAAGTGCATGCATGAGTGAGTGTGAGAGTGCGGTGGTGGCGAGGGGGGAATCAAGGGACGGGGGTGGGGTGGGGTGGGGAAGGACCGAGGGAGAAAGGGAGAGGATCTCAGGCTGATTCAGCACTCTGCGTGCAGAGTCTAGTATGGGGCTTGATCCCATGACCCAGATATCATGACCTGAGCTAAAATCATGAGTCACTTAACCAACTGAGCCACCCAGGTGCCCCACATATAAAATGTTTTCTATAGAATGGTAAGAAAGGTCTTTTTAATAAGGTGCTTATTGGAGCAGAGACCTAAAAAAAGTGAAAACAAGTCACATGCTTATCTGGGAGAGGTCAGCCCAGCACGACAGCCCCAAGGTGTGTCTGCAGGTGAGCAAGGAGGCCGGCTGTGGCTAGCGCAGTGCGTGAGACGGAGAGCTGTAGGTGCAGATAATAGTAGGTGAAGAAGGGGCCCACCTTGGAGGTGGAGCAGGCAGCATTTGCTGACTAGACATGGAATTTGGGAGGGGAAAAAAGGATTCAAGAGTAACACTAAAGGTCTTGAGCGCCTGTGTGGCTCAGCTGTTTAAGCATCTGACTTTGGCCCAGGTTATGATCCTGGGGGTCCTGGGATTGAGTCCCACAGTCAGTCAGTTGGACTCTGGGCTCAACGGGGAGTCTGCTTCTCCCTCTGCCCCTCCCCCCACTCATGCTCTCTCAAATAAAATCTTTAAAAAAAAAAAAATAACACTAAAGGTCTCTAGCCAGCACTAGAAGGACACAGACACCATCAACTGAGAAGGGAAAGCTTCCAGCAAGAGAAGCTCTGGGGCAAAATCAGGAATATGGCTGGGGGCATATTTAGCTTGCAGTGATGATGAGACTTCCAACTGGAAAAGTCTCATGTCCTGTGCACATACAAATCACACCCACATCGATATGCAGCCAGAGCTCCGGGGACAGGTTCTGGCTGAGCAGATTTGAGCACCATCAGTACAGAGGTGTTTAAAGCTACATGACCGTAGGAGACCAGCCAGGGAGTAAGAGCAGACAGCGACAGAAGGCATCCTGGAAATAGGTCCGGAAGCACGTAATTGTTGAGAGGTAGGGAAGATGGGCCTGAGCAGGAACAACCAGTGGCAGAAGTCCTATGGGAAGTCCCACAAGCCAAGTGAAACAGTTTCAAAATGGGGGCATGATAAACCACATTAAATACTGCTAAAAGGTCAAGTAAAAAGACAAGGAAGTTGACCTTGAACTCAGTAAGGTGCAAGTCCCTGGCCGACATGAAGAGCTAGCTGTTCTGGTGGCGAGGGGTGAGGATACAAGACTGACTGGAGCAGGCTCAAGACAGAATGGAAGGAAAGGACATAAAAACAGTAAGAATAAACTCTTTCAAAAGTAGTGCTATAACAGGAAGCCAAAGATAGGAGAGTGGAGGTGGTACGGGTCAAGGGAGTTGTTTTTGTTTTTCTTTCCCTATAAGACAGGATCTCCTCTAATGTATTTGTATGCGGCGGTGAATGAACTGTTGAAAGGAAAGCTGTTAATGTAGGAGGACAATTGCAGAAAGAACCGCCCCCCACCCCAACTTTTATTACACAACAGGTAGTGAATACAGTATTCTGAACCTAGCTTTTTGTACTAAATGTAACTTGGCAATTAATCTACTTGGTCTATGCAGATCTGCCTCATACTTTTTAATGGCTGTACAGTGTTCCTTCCCACAGACGTACCAGAAGCAGTGAGCCAGAGATTTGTGTTTAGCTTCCCAAGTCAGCATTTTAGAAGCTGCTAAACTAGTGGCTAGTGATGCTTAATTTATCTGATGAAAAACTTCAAACATACAAAAATGAGAATAGTTTAATGAACCTCCTTCCAGATTCAACTACAATCCAGATATTGCCACACTGGTTTGACCTATCGCTTTTTTTGCTCAAGCGTTTTAAGATTTTATTTATTTATTTGAGATAGAGAGCATGAGAGGAAAGAGGGTCAGAGGGAAAAGCAGACTCCCCGCTGAGCAGGGAGCCCGATGTGGGACTCGATCCCGGGACTCCAGGATCATGACCTGAGCCGAAGGCAGTCACTTAACCAACTGAGCCACCCAGGCGCCCTTGCTCAAGCGTTTTAAAGCATATCCCGGGGGCACCTGGGTGGGTCAGATGGCTGAGCATCTGCCTTCAGCTCAGGTCATGATCTCCAGGTCCTGGGAGGGAGCTCCATGTTGGGCTCCTTGCTCAGCGGGGAGTCTGCTTCTCCCTCTGCCTCTCCCCCTGCTTATACTCTCTCTCTCTCTCTCTCTCAAATGAATAAATCTTAATACATATATTTTAAAAAACATTTTTAAAAAGCGTATCTCAGACATGTAATTTCACTTCTGAATACCTCACTACGCATCTCTAAAAATGTGGACATTCTTATAGAACCACAATTCACATACTTTAAAAAGAAATTAAAAATAATCCTTTGGTTTCATTTAATATTCATTTTATATTCAAATTCTGAACTGTCTCTAAAACGTTTAATGGTTTGATTCAGACTCCAAAAATGATTCAAAGGTTGTTCTTGTAATCTAACGCAGGTTCCTTCAGCCCCAACTTTTCATTTCATGCCACTGACAGAGGCTATTTTAGTTGTTCTATTTCCTCCAGGGCAGGTATGGGCTTTTGATTGTATGACTGTATGTCTAAAAATACCTTTGTTGTCTTTACACTTGATGGACCCTTTGGATGACTAACTTCTGGGCTGGAAATCAGTTTCCCTCAATTTTGAGAGCACCACTCCGTTTGTGTACCATTAATGCTACTGAATAGGATGAGGCTTTCTTTATTCCTCATTTGTAAAGGATTTTATCTCTAGAAGCTTCAGAACCTTCTCTTTACTCCTGATCATCTGAAATTTCAGGATGATGTGCCACCGTGTGGGCATTTTTCATTCACTGTGTCAGATACCAGTTAATCTAGACACCAGGGTCCTTTAGTCTGACGTTTCTCTTCTACTCCTGCTTTGATCATGCCGTCCTCTTTGTTTCCTGTTCTCTTTTTGGAAATCCTATTACTATGACTTCAAAAAAAAAAAAAAATGTAAGGAGCAATCCATCTAATCTCTTCTCTCGTATTTACTGTTCTTTATTCTACTCTGTCCTACTTTCTGGGAGATTTCTTATCTTTAACCATTTTTTTCAATGTTGACAACCATAGTCTTAATTTCCAGGAGCTCTTGCTCATTCTGATCTTTTCTCATGACCTCCTGTGTTATTATATGAAAGCAAGATCTCAGAGCTCACATAGTTAGTGTTTACAAAGTTTTATTCTACTGCTATTGGCTGTTTTTCTGATTTTCAATTTTCATATTGAAGACTTTCCTCATTGGTCTAGAGATCCTTGGTTGTCTTTTTAAAAAAATTTTTAATATGGTACTTTTTAAATGTATACAAAAGAATAATAACAAGCTCCCCCATGCACCCATCACCTGGCTTCAATAATTCAAAAAAAAAAAGTTGGCAAAATATTTTTTTTTTAAAGATTTTATTTATTTGAGAGAGAGAGAGAGAGAGAGAGAGAGAAACAGCATTAGAGGGGAAAAGGTCAGAGGGGGAAGCAGGCTCCCCGCTGAGCTGGGAGCCCGATGTGGGACTCGATCCCGGGACTCCGGGATCATGACCTGAGCCGAAGGCAGTCGCTTAACCAACTGAGCCACCCAGGTGCCCCGGCAGAATATTTATAATCTATTCCTCCTTCCCTCCACATATACCTCTTCAAAGTTTGGGGTTTTGTTGGGTTGGGGTTTTTTGGTTTTGTTTTGTTTCTGGGTTGTGGGTCTTTTTGTTTTGTATTGTCTTGTTTTTTTGGTATCTGCTCTTGTTTTAAACAGTTCAGCACTAATCAGGAATGCTGTGCACATGGCTGAGGCTTGCTTACTGGAAGACCTCACTTCTTGTGGGTGATTCACTAGGGCAGCAAGCCTTTTCCTTAAATGAACACCAGTGTCCATACACAGAAATCTTTTTTCCAGAGTCATTCAGTTTCTTCAGAAAATAAAGTCCAGTCTTTCACCTAGGCAGCCAGTATCTGAGTACAAATGTGTACATCAGCAAAGGGGAGGACAGTTGCTTTTAGTAACTTTCAGCCTATACGCCTCTTACCATGGCTCTACATCACACCTTATGCCTCCAATTCCCAAGACTCTCTAAGATTGGTAGGGATGACTCATCTCTCTTCCTCTTGGTCTTCCCCTAAATATACACGCACTTCAAGTCTAGGCTTGCCCCACACTAAGACAGGAAGGGACACTATCTCCATCTCCTAAAGAAGAGGAATGAGAGATGCAGCCTAGAGCTGAGGAACAAGAGAAAGAGGTTTCACTGCAAGTTACAAAGATAACCAAAAGAGGAATTAAAATTAATAAAATAAATGCACTATGAGGAAGAAGAAAAGAGTAGGAATTAGACCAAATCCTCGTCTATCGCAGGGAGAAAAATAACACGAAATATATGGAGTGCAAAAATCAAAAAACAGCAATATAAATTTTTTAATTAGAGAAATGAAGGCAACCACCAGAAGAAGGAAAAGTGGAAACCATGAAAGTGAGCACCTACGAGAAGCTGCCAGCGACCAGGGTGAGGGGCTCTCACTTTTCATGAGGAGCCCGGATGTGCTACCTGAAGATTTGGTCCATGTTCATGTAGCTCTTTGATACAGTTTTTTCTTTTAACTTAACAGAAGCATATCAGAGAAAGGGAAATTTCTTTAATGTTTTCCCATTATACTTAGGATAAAGACTTAGATCACATAGTCGGCTGGGAAGTCTGTTAAAAACAACAACAAAAAGCTTTTCTGACAATTATGAACACATGTTCAAGTAGTAAAATCTCTAGCAGACCAATTCAAAGACTCACTGTGGCTGGAACAACTTATAAAAAAGATGATGATTAAACTGAGAAACTAGATAGAAAAAAAAGAGAATGTACTCTATATTAGACTCCTGATTGATAGCTAGCTGGCAGATCGGTGACAGGTTTCCCAGAAGAAGTTTAAATACTACCAAAATTTATTCAAAAATTACTTCAGTGGGCTTTTTTTCCAGGATTATGAATTTCTTCCCAGAAGGAGGCTGTAAATTACATCATTAAAAAATGTTTTGTCACAGATTGGCTTTGGGCAATTTTTTCTTTTACAGTTCTCCAACAATGGAAATGTTCTAGATCTTTGATGTTTAATACAGAAGCCAGTCACATGTGGCTACTGAGCACTTGAAGCATGGCTAATGTGAGTGAGCAAGTGAAGTTTTAATTTTATTTAATTCTAATTTAAATTTAAGTAGCCACATGTGGCTACAGGCTACCACAGTAGACAAGTGCAATTCCAGACTCCATGGCTCCTATTCTCTTCTTACACTAAGCTCTCCCCTCTGTATTCCAGCCACTCTGGCCCACTGTCATTTCCTAAACACACATGCTTACTCCTACCACAGGGCCTTTGCACCTGTGGTCTCTTCTTCCTAGAATGTTCTACTCTTCCCATTCCCCAACTTCTTCATCTGGTTAACTACGACTTTTCCTTCGCTACCTAAAATCATCTTATCCGTTTATTTGCTCACTTCTTTATGGTTAAATTTTTGTCACTCCAACACTACCCACTCCAACCCACCCACCAGGCAGAATACAAGCTCCATTAGAGCAAGGTTCCTGCTCACCTTGCCCATCACTGTATTCCCACCACCTAAAGACAACACTGCCTGACTCACAGTAGACAGTCAGCTAGTATTTACTGAATGAATGCCTTCTCATGATTTTAATTGTCCTCACTCTCAGAGACTCCCAATATCTACTATAGTTCCAATCTTGGCATTGCAATTTAGTTCCAAGTTTCCAACAAGCCCCATGAGCATTCCTACTTAAAAATTCCACTGTCTACACATTAACTATTACTATCTGCACTCTGTTGCCAGATTAACCTTCAGAAAGCTTGGCTTTATCTGTGTCATACAACTCCAAACAAAGAAACCTTCAAAGAAATCCAAAAGAAAAGCCAGTTTTGAGGCAAGAGTGGACACACTGTACATACTCCAACTTTCTTGGGTCTTTGGTTTACAAAGGACACACTGTACATACTCCAACTTTCTTGGGTCCTTTGTAAACCAATACAAAAAGAAAGCAAATGGAAATTTCTCTGCAAAGATACAAAATGAGAAAGTGAATCTTACCACAAGTTCAAAAATGTCCATGAAGACAGAATGTCCCTTAGGTGTTTTCTCATTCAGACTGGCAGGAGACCAGATCCAATAGAAGTAAGTACCATCTGAAGAAAGGTGCACAGTGCTCATGGTGCTGCCAACAGGGAGATGATTGGCTGGCATTGGCACCATCTGGCACACCTGGACACGAAAGGGAAGAAAACATCATTAGGGTGACATACAATTTCTGATTAATTCTAGCAGTTCACCATTAATGCTATTAAGTCCAAGATCAGAATCCAATAGGCTTCCTGGTCAAAATAAAACTGCTATCTCTAAGAGATGAAAATTACATGACAAATATAAAAATTCATTCAATGGGCCATGCGACAGATAAAAGAAGCTAAAAATACCCGAATCTGTTAAGCAGGTGTGTTTTATCAAATATTAAAGACAAAGCTTTAGAGAAATAGTACTTGCTGAAATGTCCTAAGTTTTCCTTATTCCTCTGAAGAAGAATTTCAGACTATTAGTTATATTTAAAGGACAGGGACTATATCTTATTTACTTTTATATGCCAGCACCTAATTGAGAGTCTAACTCAGTTATTCAATAAATATGGAAGGAAGTGAAAAAGAGGGCAGAAGGCAGAGGGAAGGCAGAGGAGGGAGGGAGGGGGAGGGGAAAGTAAACAAGCGAAGGCACATGCAAGACCCTCACCCAGCACGCGGGGGCTTAGCGAGACGCACCAAGTCCACTGGGAGGAAAACAACCAACAACAATTCTCTGTGTCAGACACGAAGGCATGTGTTTCTAACACTAACCATCGTTCAGTTTCAGTATAACGAATGAGCTTTGCAAGATTTCACATTAAATGTGTAGTTACATACTCATTTTTTTCTGCAAGAGAAAAGCCCTTAAAATGAGAGAAAATGGGGACCCAAAAAACTGCTGACTAGGTTTTTCAAAAATGCTGAGGGTAGGAGCAGAACTGAAAATCCCAAAATAAAAATAATTAGAGAAGGTCAGATGCCTTCGGAAACAGTAAGAACCACTTTCAGTTACTCCAGCTCTCGAGGTGAGTCACTCATTTCCTAAGGTTACTTCTGACCCTTGAACTCATTTGAGCTTTTCTCCAGACTTGTTTTATCTATTTCAAAAGTTAAAAGTAACATAGTTGCTGTAACCACACTTTGTCACTTGTAGTGCCAGGAAATCTAGAAAGTTGACAGCTACTGATTGGCCTAAGATATCCCCAAATTGCTCCAGTGCATATCACCTACTTAGCAAAAACGTGGTTTTCTTGAACAAAATTGAAGTTTTTGCAACAAAACAGAGGAAATGGGCATTGCCTCAAAAAAAAAACCAAAAAACCAAAAACCATGTCCCAAGATTTAACATCTAATTCCCAGGCTTATAATTCTACTTCAAATAAATATAGGACATATTCTCATCTGTCCGCATTAGCAATGAAAAATGAAGTCAAGGGGCACCTGGGTGGCTCAGTCGGTTAAGCATCTGCCTTCAGCTCAGGTCATGATCCTGGGGTCCTGGGATCAAGCCCCACATCAGGCTCCCTGCTCCCTCTCCCTGCGACTCCCCCTACTTGTGCTCTGTCAAATAATAAAATCTTTAAAAAAATGAAGTCAACGGGGTATCTATTTGTCAATTTGTTCTTTTTATTCCTCTAACAATTATTAAGCAGTTACTGTGTGCTTTGGAGATATGACAGTGAATGAGACGCAGTCGCTGTTCACCAGGAAAGGCACAGCTCAGTGACAGACAAAAGGAGATGCAGCATCCCACTTAAGTCCCGCATGGGGCTGCTCCCAGGACATTCACCCCAGATGCGAACTCTAACCAGGCAGTTCACCTTTGGTTGAAAGGCAGGAAAATGTAATGTAAAAAGCTTGAACTCCAGTGATGAGAACCATGGGTTCAAGTTCTTAGGCTGCCATTATTGCGTGGCCTTGGGCAAGCCCCTTAATGTCGGAGCTACATTCCTTCACTCAACAATAAACACTTGCCGAGTGCTTACGATATGCCTAGCCTCAGCTGCCTTGTCTGTAAGACGAAACTGCTATCGTTCTGTCTCACAGATAGGAGAAATGTAAATTGCCTAGACCAGGGCCCGGCACAGAGACACTGAGAAAGGACAGTTTCTATTATCACCAACCAAATGCTAGGCTCCGGGCTACATTCTAAGCCCACAAAGACAGGTAAGACAGGGTCCAGCCTTGAAGGTACGTAAGGTGGTGGGGAAGAGACAAGAGCAGGTGACTGCGGTGTAATGCACCAAGTACTGGCATGGAGTGCTAAAGATGAGCTCAGAATCCCTAACATGTAAGGATTTTATCCAAACTCATCTCAAGGCTCCCACTGCCACAGAAAGGCTGTTTAGAACAAATCAAATAAGTAAATGATGCCTTCCCACAATAGATCTGGCAAAAGAAAAAAAAAAAAAAAAAGACAGCTAGTATATATACACACCATCTTTGACTCTCCAGAATTTTTTTTGATAAAAATTTGTCGATGGCCTTAGAAACTCTTAGAGAGCACACTCACACAGATCATGTGGGGAAACTGAAGACATCAGAAGAAAACAGAATGCCTAAATAGTGACAATTAAAAGAATGCCACTATGGCAGGAAATTAGATCAGCGGTGTTCTTATTGCTTCTGATGAGGTCAGCAACTTCCTTTACTATCTTCAAAATATAAAAAGACAACATCTTGGTTTTCTTTTTACCTGAAGGGTATTCTGGTCAATGACCTGGAAAAGGGAGTGAGGTTTATTATCAAAAGATACAGGCCGGTGGAGAAGATTACCACTGCCAAAAGCAACCCATCCTGGTTCCAGCTCCTCATTCCGGCAGTACACAAAACCTCTGCAGAGAAAAAAAAAAGTATAGAGGCTGAGTAGCCATGCAGTGTACGAAACCACACAATGTGCTACAACAAACATTTTCCACCTAATTTTTAAAAATGACTATGCAAAATATCTAAAGGAGAATAAATATATTACATTAACATTTTGCAACTGAAAAGCTACAGCAAATATTAATTTTCCACAACAAATTAGGAGAAAAAGTTGGGGAAAAGATCTAATTAAATATATATAAGGATCTCAAACTGTGGTTTCTTTTGGCAGCAATTCACAGATCTTATATCCCAACTGCAAAGCACTGTTAATCCAATGTGAAATCCAAGTACAAAAAGACTTAACTAGAAAAATGTCCATTCATCAACATGGAGAAGTCACTAATATTATAGTAATTCTGATCATACAGGAATTTCTGGCTAGAAACAACGACCTGAGGGCTACCAAGCTCTTTAGAGTCAAAACAAAGCCAAAATGCATGAACAGAACAAGAGTCTACTAATCCAAGAAAACCCGAATTACATGAAGTTGTTCAGACTTATTCAGTTACTAGTCAGTCTTGGGGGGTGTGGGGGGGGGATATGCCTCCCAGGTGTCTGCTTCAGAGAGATTTATATAAGGAAGGAAATGTTCCAGCCAAATCATTCAGCAAGTTCCATGCAACTGACCTGAGAGTACCATGTAATCCAGACCCCAATTTGCTTACTCCTCTTCCAACTGAGTTAGTAGTATACAGGTAAAGACCATCTGCCGTGAGACAGCGCCCCAAGTCAGCATCTGAAATCGTTTTTTCACAGGTAAATCATATACATGCTTTTTCTAGTCAAATTATAAACGTGCTTTTTCTAGTGAAAAAGCCATTAGGAGATGGGGTGAGAGATAATCTCCCACCTCTAAAATAACTGCTTCAATGCGACTTCCAGGAAAGATGGCTCTAACCCCCAAATCAAACATCCAAAATGCATGTGGGATCAGGAACCAAGATCAGCGAAAGAGGTCAGATAATAGCAGGAGAACCTAGTCCTGCCTGCCCAAAGTTTTCTTTTTTGAACAGCAAAAATGTCAAATTTATGCGTTCCTAATTCTAATCTGAAATGACTAGGACTACAGTACTTTCACTAATGATTCTGTAGTTTAAAAGGTGTGAGCTTTTAAGAGTTTGGGGCACTTATTAGTTGCCCTTGGACCTTTCTGAACTTCAGTTTCTTTGTCCAGAAGAGGAGGATAATATGTACATCAAGAGTCGCTGTGATGGTTAAATGAGATAATGCAAACACCTATTTGCTCTAGGCTACAAAACCAAAGCTCCATAAATGGCAAATGAGATTAAGTTGAAATACCAATGAAATACATGGAACGAAGATCTGTTTCTGTGGACTTCCCATGCAGCCACTATGTTTCCCCTTAGCTATATCCTCTGCCAGCTAAAACAAACAGTATGGTCTACAGAACCATTAAACGGTTTACTAACTTACCTTCTAAAGAATTGGTCTTAAAAAGAGAGCTTATGAAACTTTTGGTATTTTCATAATCATTTCACTGTTTTGTCTACTATGTGTCATATTAAAGGAAACCCACACCACAGCACTCATTAGTGAATATGCTGTTAAGAATTCAGTCTACTAATCCAAGACAACTGGAACTTAACTGTTTTCTGAGCAATCAGTTGTGAATAATCATTTCTAAATTTAACTTCCCTCCTTAAATATTTTAACTTGAAACATATAAATGTCTATTTATTCAACCCTCCTTAGATTGAGGCTCAAGGCCTTCTGAGAAGTCTGACAAGGGGTGGGAGCAATAAGACAGATTAAACAAGACTGGCCCCGAGCTGATACTTGTTGAAGCTGAGTGATGAGTACATAGGATTGACTTAAAGCATTCTCTCAACTTCTGTATCTGTCAAACGTTTCCATATTAAAAATAACATTACTTTTAAAATTATAAGAAAAATATTCGCAGGGCACCTGGGTGGCTCAGTCGGGTAAAGCATCTGCCTTCTGCTCATGATCCCAGAGTGCTGGGATTGAGCCAGCACCCGGCTCTCTGCTCAGTGGGGAGCCTGCTTCTCCCTCTGCCCCCCCTCCCCCTGCTTGTGCTCTCTTGTTCTCTTCGCTCAAATAAATAAAATCTTAAACCAAAAAAAAAAAAAAAAAAAAGATTCTCTAGGTGGACGCAAAACTAAAGGTACAAAAAAACCCTAAAGGTACAAGAGAGTGAAAAACAAGTAGATCAGCTTAACACCATCATCCTCAGTAAGAAACTACTCCAAGGGAGATATATTAAAGAAAGTAAAAGGGAGAAAACAAAGAGGGTTTGGTTTTGTTTAAAGATGTCAATTTCAGCCTCTGTTAAGAACTTCTTGGGTATTGCAGGCTTTTTTGCTTCTCCCATGGGCTCTAGTTGCGTCATAGCCAAAAGTCTTGCCTATTCCTCTTACCAGTTCACCTATTTGTTACAACAGTGACATGAACAGACACAGGCCCCGGGATGAAAGGTGCACAGGTGGCCTGCTGCTTAGACTGCACCCCATGCCCTTCTGGTTGCCCCAGAAGTCTGCCTTCACCAAGGGTTCTAAATGAAAGGGTGGGCAGAGTAGGCTCTGAATCCCATACCTAATTAACGTCAATTTCTTAGAGATTCACTTTGAGTCTTTCCATAAGAAAACTGAATGTTTTAGAAACAATTTCCTGGGGTGTTTTAAATTCCTATTTCATCAGTTATATGATGTTTAATGATATAGTCATGATACCAGTTTACAACAGTAAACGGGTTTGCAAACAGGGTGGACTCTTGGCAAGCCTGCAACCCCGCAGGTAGGAGTGGCAGTGCACATACGGTCTAGAAGAGGCTGGCCTGCGGGGCCGTGGCACCACTCAGTACCTCGACCATGCGACATGGAGAGGCCTCCTCCATCCCACAGGCCAGGCGAGTGAAGGTCACTTAAGAGAGCTGCTGCCGTTTTCACAGAAATCAGAATAAACTGATATGGAATACTTGTGAAAGTGTAAAAACATTTTAATCCAGACCATTTTGTTAAAGGAGATATTTGATTCATGTTCCTTTGAACAATGTCTCTCTCTCTTTTTTTGGGGGGGGGGGTGGGGGTTTAGGATGGGAGGGTTCATCAAAAACACTAATAAATTACTAAAGGAAACAGCATCAGGCTCAGGCAGCAAGACTAGATATTCTGTTCACAGATAAAAAAATTCAACTTGAGGCTCCCAGGCTCAAACACAAATACCCAGGAGTCAACTTAAGTAATTCATGCCTCCTAGGCTAAAGTATATGGATGATGCCTTTTCCTTGTGATAGCAAAACCTATCCATTTTCTTACCTCACTGAGTATCAGTTTTTACACTTCTACTGATAAAGCAGACAATGAACATACTGTATAGGAACCTAGCGCTTTTAATTAAAAGGAACACAGTTCTATCTAAATCATTTACCACAATGATCTACAACCACTCTTTTCACATCTTCATTTCAATCACAGGAGCAAAAGCCCCTACATTACCTTTATTTTCAGAACTGGAGCCAGTGTTGCTATCTGGTGCAGGCAACATGTCTTCATACCCCCATGATACTATGTGTTTGCCACCGAGCAAACAGGAGGGGGATCCAGGCCCCCCTTCCAAAAGCAACAGCCTAAAAATGGGGAGATGGGAGAATCATAAACACACTGAGACCATCCATTTCAGCAAGAAAATGAAAGTCATCTTACAGAGCAGACAACTAAAATAGGTTTATGTAAATATGCATCTGGAAAAACTATTCATGTTTTTAAATTTAAAAATTACAAAGCAGTGCTTACAGAAATGTCATAATAAAGTACAGCTGTGTGTAAAATGTATAGGTTTTATATATACATGCATCGGGGGTAGGGTATGAATTAGGAAGCACATATATCAAAACATTAGGAGAGGAGGTTATCTTTTGATAATGAGATTATGAATGATTTTCAGTTTCTCCTTTACACCTTAACATACCTTAAAATCCCTAAGAATTCATTATAAGCTATTACATTTTTCTTAAAAACCCACAAAATAAAAAAAATGAGAATTAGCATACGCTAGGAACACTTTCAAAGAAGGAAGATGACACAAACAAAATTCTTAAGATGAATATACTAATTTTAAAATATGAATCATTCATTGATGAGTTTAGCAATCTACTTTTTAAAAGGCTTTATGCACAAATCTCCCTTACGTGTGTGGGGGAGATAAGGATCCAAAGTGATAGCTTACCTATATAGTACATCAGCTACAGGCAGGGACCCCAGATCAGTCTGTTTCTGTAACAGATGGACCGTATGGACAAAAGTTTTCAATGATCCCCTAAAAATAAGAGGAGGGAACAGAAAAGTCATCAAAATTGAAAAGCCAAACAAGGTTAATTTTATTAACCACATGAGAGGGTCCCAAAAGGGGTCTATCCGCTTCTGCGGATAACACCTATTGTGCCAAATATACTGGATTCTTACAGATTACCACTGGCTCATACAAAAAGTTACTATGTGAACAGCACCAATTATGCCAATTAGGATGTTCTCCCTGCATTTGTAAAGGTAAACAATTTACTCCCAAAATAAATGTTCAAAACCTAAGGCTCAAACAAAAAACGTGGCTATTATGCTTCAGTACCATTTTATGAAGTCCTTTTCCAATCTAGAAGAGAGATTTTATAGAACAGGATTATACTTAAAGTCTAACAGTGTTTCCAGACTTCATTTTTAAATATCATTAAGTTTTGTTTTTGGTTTTTTGGGTTTTTTTTTAAGATTTTATTTGAGAGAAAGAGAGAGAAGCAGACTCCCTACTGAGCAGGAAGCCCGACGTGGGGCCCAATCCCAGGACCCGGAGATCATGACCTGAGCTGAAGGCAGATGACTGACTGAGCCACCCAGGCACCTCTAAGTTCGTCCATTTCACATAACATCTCCCCAGGCTCTATCACATTAAATATGACTGCAAAGGAATACATTCAAATAATGTATTTTTTATTAAGTCTACCCAATGTGGGGCTCAAACTCACGAGCCTGAGTTCGAGTCACACACTCTACCGACTGAGCCAGCCAGGCGCCCCTGAAATAAATATTTTGTGCTTAGAGGTGTGTTTCTTCTGCTTCCCTTGCTGTGAAGTGTGTGACTATAATGCTTGCAGAGCTCACCACTACCCAATTTCCTTTTGGTTCCCAAGGCTCAAGATTCTGGGAAATCTAGAATGTGGTCAACAGGATCTAAAAGAAGGTGCTTTTAAGATGCACAGGACTTACCTGGCCAGATCCCTAGTATAAATCACCACAGAACATTTCCTGAACTAAATGATCACCTGTATCAGATAGGCTGACTTCAGATCACTGCCTTATTCGCTTAGCCAAGGCTTTAATTGCTAGGTGTCATATGCCTCAACCCCAAAAGATATGGAATACCTGACACTGGACTGAGTAGGCTTGAAGTCCTCTTAATTGCCCCCTTCACTACCTCTGGTGTTCAAAAATCAAGACTAAAGAACAGTATAAAGCAGGAAAGCAGCAGATAGGGTCTAAAAGCTCAAGTTGGGAGTCAGGCCACTCACCAGCTACACCATCTCAACACTGTCACCTAATTCCTATGGATGTGTGCTTCTTCATCTGTCCAACAGGGCTATCTCCCTGGCATACAGTGAGGTTAAAGGGGCAAAAGCACACTGGAACAGGTAATAACCTGCCAGACTGAATCACATTTTCAGAATAAAATCCAAACTCTTTCCATGGCTCCTAAGCCCCTACATGACCTGAGCCCTGCCAAGCTCCTCTCCTGCCCCTTTTCTCTACCACTGCATTCCAGCTCCCGGTTTACTTCGCTGCCCCCCTCAGCTACCCCAAGCACAGAAAGAGCATCCGAGTTGTGCTACTAGCTACTCTTCTTGACCAGAACACACTATCACTGACTCTTTGATGTCTGGCTCGCTCTTTCTCCTCATCCTGCCCTCTGTTCAATGGTCACCTCTTCAGTAAGGCCTTTCCTAGCATCTCCAGTTAATTCTGTCCCACCCTCCACTTCGTCATTCTCTATCAAAATATCCTGGTAGGTCTTTTTATAAGTGAATATCCCTCTGAAGTTATCTTATTCAGGTCAACTTTGCAATTTGAGGGACCAACCATCATGCTCACTATCATATCCCCACTGCCTAGAAGAGTACCTTGCACACAGTGAGAAATAATTATTTACAAAGTGAATCAGCCTGAGTCCATTCAACTGCAAGGTTTGAAACCATGAATCACTATATTCCTAAGAATCAGCAAGGTTCCTGGCAAAGATACTCAATAAATTGGTTTAACAAATAAGCATATTCAAAATAATTTTTTGAAAATGTTTTGTCTTTAAAAGCATCAATCTCAAAAGTTTGTCCCTAATAACCTCATTAAAGTAGATGACCCAACTGAAAAGCTTAGGACTTCTGGAGGTAAAGAAAGTCCAGAATGAGGTGACAATATTAGCAATACAATGTAGGAACCATCTTTAAACACAAAACAAAAAACACCAAGAAGAAAATAAAAACATTCATTTCAACATTTCTGAATGGAATTTGGAATCTCAAGCACATGAAACAATTTCAGTAACTATCAGATTGAATGTGGGCACAATAAGTTTTTTCACTCCATGTTCAATAAATGAAAATGGTTAAAACTAAGTTGATCATTCCTAACATTCCAAATTTGTCTAAAGGCAATCCTATCTAGAAGCAAATTTTCAGGGTGCCTGGGTGGCTCAGTTGGTTAAGTGTCTGATTCTTGATTTTGGCTCAGGTCATGATCTCACAGTCATGGGATTGAGCCCCATGTCGGGCTTGGCACTCAGCAAGGAGTTTGCTTCAGAGGTTCCCTCTCCCTCTGTCCTTCCCTCTGTTCACGGTCTTGCTCTCTAAATATTTTTTTAAAATTTTTAAATTTTCTCAAAATGGGATTTTTAAAAAAGATTTAGGGATGCCTGGGTGGCTCAGTAGGTTAAGCGTCTGCCTTTGCTCAGGTCATGATCCCAGAGTCCTGGGATAGAGCACCACATCAGGCTCCCTGCTCAGTGGGGAGCCTGCTTCTTCCTCTCCCTCTGCCACTCCCCCTGTTTGTGTTCTCTCATGCCCTGTCAAATAAAATCTTTTTAAAAAGTAAATAAAAATAAAAAAGATTTATCTATTTGAAAGAGAAAATGCGCTCGCATGCAAGGGGGGAGGGGAGGGCAAAGGGAGAGGGAGAGAGACAATCTTAAGCAGACTCCCCACTGAGCATGGAACCGTGACATGGGCCTCGATCTCACAACCCTGAGACCATGATCTGAGCCAAAAATCAAGAGTCGGATGCCCAATCGACTGAGCCACCCAGGTGCCCCCCAATATTTGTATTAATGGGATTTTTGTATTAATGACAAGTCTATTGAGGGTTTGAAATGGTCTTCTACAAATGCAAACTATCAATCTAATATAAAGCCTTTCCAGGAAAACTTATTTCAGTGCTACCTAGTAATGTCTCCAGATTTAAGCTCATGTCAGGATTTCCACAATCGACCAGTCTTCAGAGATCTAAAACTAGGCTATGACAGTTTGCTCAGGGCAAAGAAACTGACAGTAAATACTGGTGCCATTTTGCCTTAAAAATAGCTTGAGATTCAACCATTTGAAGGTCAACTTTGAAACCATAAAAATAGGGGAAGAAGTCTTACAACCAAGAACTTCATAATCTTCCAAGAAGAATTTTCCCACATACATTTTGCTTAAAAAAAAAAAAAAAAAAAAGGGAAGAACTCTAAAGGGAGAAGCACAGATTAGTGACATTTAGTGACACTAATCTGTCAGACCTCGGTCCTAATTGGTCTCTAGACAACTAGCTTAGAGGCAAGCAAGGGCAGTGAACCTTTTTCTCACAAAATTGTGCCAATGATCATACAGGTTACTGGGCAAGAGAATGTAGAGACCCTCTCCTGGAAAAGTAACTCCAACGTTTCCTACTGGTATTAGATCAATAACCTCTGCTTACAAAGGATGGCACACTATTAAATCTGGACATATACAGAGAGATTTTTCAGTTAAATTAATGGAGGCAAGCATCATGGTCCAGAAATATAATTTGTGACCAAGCCAGCGTGACTGAGTCCAGGTAATAACCCATGCACTTGCAGAAACACTCCTTGTAAGACATCCATGAAAAAAAATTAACAGCCCTACCAATTTTCTGACCATCCTTCCAGGAGAAATACAGATATACCAACCTCCACGAACTGCTGGACCTAAAGCACTAGTCATCTAGGGGGTGAGTAAATAACGGCAAGGGTTGGCTCTCCTTTTTAAGCTCCTTCAGCTTTATCACAGGATGGCAAACAGCAAACACTTGAACTTAGGCTCCAGCTCAGGGTCCTGGTGCCAAGTTTTGGTGAAAGCATCTTAGGCACTGTCAAGGCTGTGAAATTCAATACTGCCAACAAAGAAGGACTACTGGATGTTAAGACTTCCATCACATATGCTTGCCTCTCACTCACCAGCCCCCCCCCAACCCCCACCGGCAGCAGCCGTCGCAAGGCTACCAAGTAGTACCTCTGCTGGTCCTTACCTGGCACAGGCCAAAGCCACCAGAGCAGCAGCAGCATTTTCTTTTTGCTTATGTGGGATGTGTCGGCTGGTGTCAGCAGGGTCCTCTAGCCAAGAGCACAGCAACGTTTCGATTCCATTGAGACAGTCAGCAGGCTCCTTGGTCAGGCTCAAAGGCTGGCAGTCACGAAGGCAGTTCAATAGCACCTCAGCAGTTATGTTACAGAGAGAGGGGTCCGTTCTGCTCTGGGACTGAATAAGGGGGAAGACCAGCAGGAGCCCCATCCGGGACGTGAAGGGAGCTTGCTCGGGTTGCTGCAACAAGCCCTGGCGTTTGAGCAGAGCCAATGTTTCCTCATCACCCGAACTTTCTCGTTCATGCTGTTCCTCCAAGGCCAGCTGGCGCTGGGCATTCCACAGTCCTCGTAAGGCATTCAGGCGGTATTCCAGCAGGCGTGCGTAGGCATTGCTCTGATTCCCACAAACAGAGCGCAGACGTTCGGCTAATTCTGTCGGGTTCTTGGTCTCAAATGTTAAAATCTAAGGGAAGAAACAAAGAAGCTGGTAGGTACTGTTTTCACCATGGCTTTCATCTATGGATGCAAATATATCCAATGGCATCTAAAAATGGTCCACATAAATCAGCTTAATTGGGGCCAAATATGAAACTACGTGCTGTAAAGCCAGGTATTTGCTGGAGATTTTTTTTCCCGTGGCGTTTCTGCTAGTGCTCCAATTAAAAGTAATATCAGACCTAAGTCAAAGAAGCCAAATCATAAGAACAGTTAAGTGTGGAAGTCAGAAATTAATTCAAGTAATTTATTTTAGAAAATTGAGGTATAGGTTCTTATTAAATGCTTTGGAGTTAAATGTAAGTCTCTAACTCTCATTACCAGGTGGATTATAAGTGAAAAGAACAAAACTTTATCTTCAGAATCGAATATATCTACTCATAAATGATTGATACTGTATTGTTCTTTGATTCTGAAGAACACTCCATTCTTACTACTGTTAATCCATTATTTCAATTGGTGACATGGTATAGATTTATTCAGTTCATACTGATAGAGGAATCACTACTATTTTCTTGCCAAAACATACAATTACCAGGAGGCCCCTAGACTTTCAGCAGCTAGGGGAATAAAACCATTAAATCCTCAATCCTAAGAAAGGAACCAGCTATCAAGATAAAGAATTTAACTTTATGATGCAAAAAGTTTATGCACAGAACTTCAACTAGGTTAAAATGAACAGACTATTGTAAGCAACAAAGGAGGGCACTCTAGGGGCAAGCACATTAAAACAGACTATCAGGCGCCAGGGGTATCTGGTTCTCAGTAGACCAGAAAGTCAGGGTGAGAAGAGGCTTGAAATAAAAGCAAAGAAAATTCTGTCACGTCATTGGCACTGACATTTTAAAAGGTTATAGATCACTTTATTTCTCTGAGAAACCTGCAAAATACTTTTACTACTTCAAATTTTGCCCTTAAAAACTGTTAGCCCAATAAAACAACAAGAACTTCCAGAACAATGTAAACACTGTAACTGCCTTGCTTAGCTATATGTGCAAGTCACTGAACTGAAAAAATGTTGTTTAAACAACCAATTCTGGGGCACCCACTGGCTCAGTCGGTAGAGTGTGCAACTTGATCTCAGGGTCATGAGTTCAAGCCCCACGGTGGGTGTGGAGTCTACTTATAAATAAATAATTCCAATTCAAAAAATGTACTTTAGGGGCACCTGGGTGGCTCAGTTGGTTAAGCGACTGCCTTCAGCTCAGGTCATGATCTCAGGGTCCTGGGATCGAGCCCCGCATCGGGCTCCCTGCTCAGGGGGAGCCTGCTTCTCCCTCTGACCCTCCCCCTGCTAGTGTTCCCTCTCTCACGGCCTCTGTCGATTAAATAAATAAGATCTTTAGGAAAAAAATGTACTTTATTTGAAAAACCTGTTCAGTGTTTAAAAAAAAAAAAAAAGGAAAAAGATAAACAATTCGAATTTCAGTACCAGACTATCAGAAGTAACATCCAAATGCTGTAAGATTTCAAACAACAACTTAGCAATAAGAAGAAAAGAACCATTGAAACACACAACTTCAATGAATTTCAATGGCATTGAGTTGAAGGAAAGCAGCCAATTTCAAAAGGTTGCATCTGTAGGATTCCGTTTAGGGCTTTCTGGAAAAAACAGAATAAAACTCTGGTGATGGAGAAGAGATCAGCGATTGTCAGAGGTTAGGGGAACAGGCAGGGTAGGACTAATGTTGCTATAGTATGAAGAAGTTTTTTGGAATGAAGAAACTGTTCTATATCCTGGTGGTGGTGGTGGGGACGTGAATATATAGGTGTGTTAAATTCATACAACAGTAAACCCCCTAAAAAGGTCAATGTAACTGTATGATAATTTTTAAACAAAAGGAAAAAAATTCCAACCAGGCTGTATCTGTATTCAACTAGGTACCATTGGGTAAAGCTATATTGCAAGTCATATTAAAATTAAAAACTAGGGCCATTTTTAGTTTTTAATACAACAACGTTTAAATGGTCTTTTATAATCAAGTCATACCAAACTATTTTCCTACCTTTTAACTGGATTCAAACACAAATCACCCTTTTGATTATTTTTCACATGGCAGCAGATAAAATAACTCAAGTTCCTTAAAAAAAAAAAAAAAAAGATCACATTTCAAGGGCAACCATCTACCTTGAAGCTGTAATCAATATCCAAGGAAGCTAGACTGCTTTTTTTTTTCCTTCTAGGATCTCCCCTCAAAAATTAGCCTCCACCATTAAAAAACAACTAAAGACAGATGATTTTAATGTTGTTAAAAAAATTAAGGGGCGCCTGGGTGGCTCAGTCGGCTGACCGTCTGCCTTCGGCTTGAGTCATGATCCCAGGGTCCTGAAATCAAGTCCTGTATCAGGCTCCCTGCTCAGCGGGGAGCCTGCGTCTCCCTCCACACCCCGCCCCCGGCCATGCTCTCTCTGTCATGCTCTCTCAAATAAAATAAAAATTAAAAAAAAAAAAAAAAACACAAAACTTTGTCTTCCTAGTTATGAACATCTAAAACAAATTTTGTTTTAAGAGCTTTCCAGTATTGGTTTTGTGATTTTCACCCAATACAACTTTGATATAAAATACATATGAAATAAAATACATATGAAACATATATGTGTTCCACACATTTTATTTATGGTACACTGATTATCTACTTAGATTACATGAAGCAACTACTAAAAAATTCAATAGACTTTTATTAGACCCAAGAATCAAAGAACAACTCAGTAACATTAAACCCACTGATTTCCTTTTATCAATCTTAAAGATAAGTGGTTCTAAAATGTGTTATTTCATGGTTCATATAATGATGTTTATGACTGAATCTATAGCTAACTCCAAACATTAAGACTAGCTGGAAAAAAAAAAACACACCAAAAAACACAACACTATATAGTATACTTCTGCACTTTCCTTATGATTCTATTTTTATAAGTACTTCAGTTATATTTTGGCATTCCACTTGAAAGACAAATGTTCTGAAAAGATCTGAGTTATACTTAACCAAATATTATATGATATACACACAAGTGACTTATGTTTATTGATTTAGCAGTATCTAAGGCACACTATGCTTTCAGAAATCCATTAGATTACTCAGCATTATCCATTCCAATGGCCCCTCATGAAAACTAAGAACTGTGCACGTCACACTGCTGCTTTTCCGAATTCTAAGATTGAAGGTCATGGCCAAAAATCATTTCATAAAGACATCATACCTTTGAGTTTTAGTACATCAGCTATGAAGGATCTATTCTGGTACTTATGAATATTAAATGGATTTGTCTCAGATCCTCATAAAACCACTGCTCTCAGTAACTGCTCTTAAAGAAGATAAAAAGACCAGAATGTCATTAGAAAATGAATACATTTCTCTTTAAAAAGGGGGGAAAACTACTTAAGGAAGGGAAGATCCCCATCATCCTTAATCAGAAGGAAGGGTCACTAACTGTACTTCAGTGATAATGAAGTCACCCAATGAAAGGAGGAACTTTCAAAGTAATGCGTTGCATTAATTTTTCTCATATGACACACAAGTTTAAGCTAAGACAACAGCAATCATTCTGGAAAGTCTAACAGAAGGTACGCAAAATATTCTTTGCCAGCCAAATCTGGCTTTGAACAAGACTCCAATATTTGACGTAAGAGCAGTTATAGAGGATCAGCTCATTTCAGCCAATTTCTTTCCATTTTCCATGTGGAAAAATACAAGAGCATGCACCCGCCAGCCATGATGTGAAATGTGAAATGTCAACACCATTTCAAGTAATTGTCATAGTGAGAAAAAGCACAGAGAGGCTTTTGAAGTAGTAGAGAATGTTACAAATAAAGAAATTAACTAAACCAATAATTAACAGAAAAGATTAGGGCATCTTTCTAAGAATTTAACCTAAAAACAATTTCAGAAATAAATGCACTGAAGTTTTATTATAGTGGAGAAAGTAGAAGCAATCTCAATATCTAAAAAGGAAGTGTTCAGGGGCACCTGGCTGGCTCAGTCGGTACAGCATGTGATTCTTTTTTTTTTTTTTTTTTAAAGATTTTATTTATTTATTTATTTGAGAGAGAGAATGAGAGATAGAAAGCACAAGAAGGAAGAGGGTCAGAGGGAGAAGCAGACTCCCCGCTGAGCAGGGAGCCCGATGCGGGACTCGATCCCGGGACTCCAGAATCATGACCTGAGCCGAAGGCAGTCGCTTAACCAACTGAGCCACCCAGGCGCCCAGTGATTCTTGATCTTGGGACTCTAAGTTCAAGCCCCACGTTGGGTGTGGAGATTACTTAAAAAAATAAAATCTTAAATAAAAATTTAAAAAAATAGACGGGAAGGGGCGCCTGGGTGGCAAAGGTCATGATCCCAAAGTCCTGGGATCGAGCCCCGCATCAGGCTCCCTGCTCAGAGGGGAGCCTGCTTCTCCCTCTCCCACTGCCCCCTGCTTGTGCTGTCTCTGTCAAACAAACAAATAAAATCTTTAATAAATAAATAGGAAGTGTTCAATTAAAACAATGGAAATTATGCAATAACTTAAAGTTAAAACCAAAGAAAAATTATATATGCCCTATAAGTAGGACTATGTAAAACATACTTGTTCAATTTGAAATGTCATTAGTATTTGTGGTAAAAAAAACACGGATTTTTCTCTATTAAAAAAAAACAGTGATCAAAGTACAGCATCCTTTCTTGATCAAAACTCTTCAGAGTATAGAGATAGAGGGTACATACCTCAATACCATAAAAGCAATCTATGAAAAACCTACAGCAAATACCATTCTCAATGGGGAAAAACTGAGAGCTTTTCCCCCTAAGGTCAGGAACACGGCAGGGATGTCCACTCTCACCACTGCTATTCAACATAGTATTAGAAGTCCTAGCCACAGCAATCAGACAACAAAAAGAAATCAAAGGCATCCAAATCAGCAAAGAGGAAGTAAAACTTTCACTCTTTGCAGATGATATGATACTGTATGTGGAAAACCCAAAAGACTCCACCCCAAAACTGCTAGAACTCATACAGGAATTCAGTCAAGTAGCAGGATATAAAAATCAATGCACAGAAATCAGTGGCCTTCCTATACACCAACAACAAGACAGAAGAGAGACAAATCAAGGAGTCGATCCCATTTACAATTGCACCCAAAACCATAAGATACCTAGGAATAAATTTAACCAAAGAGGCAAAGGATCTGTACTCAGAAAACTATAAAATACTCATGAAAGAAATTGAAGAAGACACAAAGAAATGGAAAAACATTCCATGCTCATGGATTGGAAGAACAAACATTGTGAAGATGTCAATGCTACCTAGAGCAATCTACACATTCAATGCAATCCCCATCAAAATACCATCCACTTTTTTCAAAGAAATGGAATAATCCTAAAATTTGTATGGAACCAGAAGAGACCCCGAATAGCCAGAGGAATATTGAAAAAGAAAAGCAAAGCTGGCGGCATCACAATTCCGGACTTCCAGCTCTATTACAAAGCTGTCATCATCAAGACAGTATGGTACTGGCACAAAAACAGACACACAGATCAATGCAACAGAATAGAGAGCCCAGAAATGGACCCTCAACTCTATGGTCAACTCATTTTTGACAAAGCAGGAAAGAATGTCCAGTGGAAAAAAGACAGTCTCTTCAACAAATGGTGTTGGGAAAATTGGACAGGCACATGCAGAAGAATGAAACTGGACCATTTCCTTACACCACACACAAAAATAGACTCCAAATGGTTGAAACATCTAAACGTGAGACAGGAGTCCATCAAAATCCTAAAGGAGAACACAGGTAGCCACCTCTTCGACCTCAGCCGCAGCAACTTCTTCCTAGAAACATCGCCACAGGCAAGGGAAGCAAGGGCAAAAATGAACTATTGGGATTTCATCAAGATAAAAAGCTTTTGCACAGCAAAAGAAACAGTCCACAAAACCAAGACAACCGACAGAATGGGAGAAAATATTTGCAAATGACATATCAGATAAAGGGCTAGTATCCAAAATCTATAAAGAACTTATCAAACTCAACACCCAAAGAATAATCCAATCAAGAAATGGGCAGAAGACATGAACAGACATTTTTCCAAAGAAGACATCCAAATGGCCAACAGACACATGAAAAAGTGCTCCACATCGCTCGGCATCAGGGAAATCCAAATCAAAACCTCAATGAGATACCACCTCACACCAGTCAGAATGGCTAAAATTAACGAGTCAGGAAACGACAGATGTTGGCGGGGATGCGGAGAAAGGGGAACCCTCCTACGCTGTTGGTGGGAATGCAAGCTGGTGTAACCACTCTGGAAAACAGTATGGAGGTTCCTCAAACAATTGAAAATAGAGCTACCATACAATCCAGCAATTGCACTACTGGGTATTTACCACAAAGATACAAATGTAGGGATCCAAAGGGGTACGTGCACCCCAATGTTTATAGCAGCAATGTCCACAATAGCCAAACTGTGGAAAGAGCCAAGATGTCCATCGACTGATGAATGGATAAAGAAGATGTGGTATATATACACAATGGAATGTTATGCAGCCATCAAAAGGCATGAGATCTTGCCATTTGCAACGACGTGGATGGAACTGGAGGGTGTTATGCTGAGTGAAATAAGTCAATCAGAGAAAGACATGTATCATATGACCTCAATGATATGAGGAATTCTTAATCTCAGGAAACAAACTGAGGGTTACTGGAGTGGTTGGGGATGGGAGGGATGGGGTGGCTGGGTGATAGACATTGGGTAGGGTAGGTGCTATGGTGAGCGCTGTGAATTGTGCAAGACTGTTGAATCACAGATCTGTACTTCTGAAACAAATAATGCAACATATGTTAAGAAAAAAGAAAAAGAAGAAGATAGCAGGAGGGGAAGAATGAAGGGGAGTAAGTCGGAGGGGGAGACGAACCATGAGAGACGATGGACTCTGAAAAACAAACTGAGGGTTCTAGAGGGGAGGAGGGTGGGGGGATGGGTTAGCCTGGTGATGGGTATTAAAGAGGGCACATTCTGCGTGGAGCACTGGGTGTTATGCACAAACAATGAATCATGGAACACTACATCAAAAACTAATGATGTAATGTATGGTGATTAACATAACAATAAAAAAGATAAAAAATTAAAAATGAATGAATAAAATATTTAAAAAAAATAAATCAATTAAACAGCAAAAAAACAGTGATGACAAGTTAAATAGTTCATATTTAAGCAATCATAACTAAAGGGGATATTTTTCAAAAGCAAACGCTATCTTTAAATAACTAGTCAAACAAATGGTGACACAATTGATAGATTTTAAATGGGGGGAAGGGACATCTGACAAAAAATTCATCACAGTACCACAGGATATGCTGTCCTTAAATCCACTGACTAGTTCCATCTGTTGCACTTTGGCAGCAAATAACATAGGGCTGGTTAGATTCCTGGTTAGGAGGGAAGACTGAATGGTGGGATGGGGAAGACCACAGATATTGGGAGCTATGAATGAACAATAAAAGCTTTCACTCTCCAAGAAGAAAGGATACTTAAAACCCAGGACTGTGCCCACCTCGGCAGCACATATACTAATACTCAGGATCACTCAAGCTCCAAACAGATGAATTACATTACTGTACTCCCTAGTATGGTACATTAACCAATTCATTATATGTACCTGTCAGCATAAAAGGAATTTATACGTGGATTATTATTTCAAAGCAGATCAACTGGCCAGACTTGCAAACAAAACTTTTTCAGGAAAGGCTAGAGAATACTGAAATCCTCTCAAATGTTAGAGTGAATTTTTAAACCCTTCTATAAATTTTCCTACTTTTTTCACATTATGAAGATGGCAATCATGGCCAAATTGAGTTGCATATGGTAATTTACAGAATGTAAGATCTCAACTGTACCAAGTAAATGAATTGTGAATGGAAGGATGGAATTCTATCTCTAATATGAAAGGCTAAATCAAGAGTAGATCACTTATCAATTAAATTAAACCCTGAAGCTGCATATCCTTATCCAATCCTGGAAATACGGGTTCATTTGAATTGTCTTTCAACATCTCCTATTTTTAAAAAGGGTCTTTTACTTAACTGATAACACGATTAAGTTTCAGTTTAATTCATGAGTTTTAGCCCCTAGCTTGGTGCCTTAACTAGAATGGCCCCTGACTAGTTCCCAGATTTTTCTGCTTTGGATCAACCCTGTAAAACCTGCTCCAGCACTCAGTGATCTCACCCACAGATGGCAGAACTGTCAGAACTGTGAGGATTCAGGGTACCTGGATGGCTGAGTTGGTAGAGCATGTGACTCTTGAACTCGGGGTTGTGAGTTCGAGCCCCATGTTGGGCGTAGAGATTACTTAAAAACAAAAACTTTTGAGGACTCAATATCTAAGAAATCACTTTTCCAATTCTTCTTGCATGAAAGTTCCATCTTAACCTGGCCCCATCCAGTTTTCATCTTTTGTCATGTCCCCATGACCAGGGTCCTATTTTTTTCCATCTCCTGGCGTTTTTGCCTAAATGTTCACTCCATTCAGCCCACCTCTTAACTTTCAAAATTCAGCTCTACTACCTACTTTTGAAAAATTCTGATTTCCTTACTCTCTCACTCCTCTCCTTTCCAAAATTAGCTTCTATGTGTTTCCAGAGTATCCAGCACATACCTCTATCAGAGGATCCACTACAAACTATAAGGAAAAATGTGTCTATTTCACAATAGGAATGGATCAATGATTCATTAGGAGTAAAGGAAAATCTCTCTGAAGAGATGAACTTTGTTAACTGCTTACTTCACATACTTAACAATTACCATACCGTGATATATTCAAACCCTTAGCATAAATACATTTTAGTAAACAAAAAATACTGGATTTTTTATTTATTTATTTGACAGAGACACAGAGAGAGAAGGAACACAAGCAGGGGGAGTGGGAGAGGGAGAAGCAGGCTCCCATGGAGCAGGGAGCCCGATGCAGGGCTCCATCCCAGGACCCTGGGATCATGACCTGAGCCGAAGGCAAGACGCTTAACGACTGAGCCACCCAGGCACCCCAAACACTGGTTTTTAAATAGAAAAATGTAACAAAGAAGGAAACCGTGTAACTCTAATATGTGTAACACCACGCTATGTTGTTTGTTTACAATCTGTCCCCTCTTTCAACTGAGTACTAAAAAGGGGGAAAACCATAGCTTATTCACGTTTGTACCAACAGAGCTTAGCACAGTGTGGCACATAAATGTTTGTTAAATTAAAAAGATACATAAATTCCAAGAATAATTCTCTTTGGATGTACATCTGGTTCCCACCACTATACGTCTGAGTAACCCTCTTTCAGCTGGACTAATTATAAATCTGCCTTCTGGAGCAATAAGAAAATTCTTCCTCTTCCACATAAGAGCCTTTTAATCAGATGAAGAAAACACATGTAATAGAAGGAGGGAACACCAGAATACAAGTTAGAACCGTGGTTCTCAACCCTGGCTGCACATTTAAATTGTTTTGGGAGGGGTGCCTGGGTGGCTCAGTTGTTAAGCGTCCCAGGGCCCTGGGATGGAGCCCCGCATCGGGCTCCCTGCTCAGCGGGAAGCCTGCTTCTCCCTTTCCCACTCCCCCTGCTTGTGTTCCCTCTCTTGCTGTGTCTGTCAAATAAATAAAATCTTAAAAAAAATAAATTGTTTTGGGAGCTTTTTAAAACAATACTAATGAGTGGGCCCCGCTCCAGTCACATTAACTCAGAATACCTAGGGATGGGACCCAGGCTTTTTTTCCACTCCACAAGTGAAAGCAATGTGTGGTCAAGATTTCAAACCACTGAGTTAAGGGAAACTAGGTTCCAGCCCAGACTCTGCAAGTAACAATTTCCCCTTAGGTATTTCACTTAAACTCACTCAGTCTGTGTTTCTACATCTGTAAAAATGAGGCCAAACAACCACCTCCATTTACACAGCTAAGGTCAAAACACATGTTCAGGGAGTGCTCTGAAAAAGCTAAAACTGCTAAACAACTGTTAGGACTTCCTTATTTTAGACCAGATCACCACCAAGAAAGGAAATTTTTTCATATAACCCTGAAAGAAGGAAGTCCTGACTAGATAAAAACTGGGAGTGTTGGGGATGGGGGAAAGGAGGCATGGAATTAAACACATGCTTTGTCTGGGCCAACACTGTTTTAAAAAATGCTAATGCAATCTTAAAACGCATTAGAAGATTTCCAGTGTCAGGAGCAAGGGAGGTAATAATCCCATTTATATTCTGCAATGGTCAAACTATAACTGGAATATCCTGTTCAGTTCAGAGTACCTCATTTTAAGAAGTCATTAGCAGACTAGTATGAGTCCAAAAGAGGGTGATTTGACTAATCTGGCAATCATGTCACATGAGAAATGGTTAAGGAACTAGGGATGCGTGGCCTGCAAGGGAGGAGTTGGAAGGGGGAGCAAGCTTCATAAAATTAAAGGGCTGTCATGTGGAAAAGGAAGACTTTATTGCTCTAGAAGCCACAAAAATAGGGAATTACTGGGATGCACAGCATAACAAAGAACTTTGATAATAATTCAAAACAGTGTGAATCACAACTCCTGGATGTATTTACTTTTTTTTTTTAAGTATTCTTAAGATTTTATTTATTTATTCATGAGAGAGAGAGAGGCAGAGGGAGAAGCAGGCTCCCAAGGAGCAGGGAGCCCGATGCGGGACTCGATCCCAGAACCCTGGGACCATGATCTGAGCTGAAGGCAGACGCTTAACCATCTGAGCCACCCAGGTGCCCCTGGATGTATTTACTTAAAAAAAAAAAAAAATTATTGGGATCCACTTACAAAGACTTTCGAAAAGTCTAAGATGTGCCCTGGAATCTACATCTGAGGCAGGCTCTCTGGGTAATTATGGGTACTCTTCAAAAATAATTTTTATAAAAGGTTTATTGTAATTTAATTCACACACCATAAAATTCATCCACTTAAAGTGCAAAATTCAATGGCTTCTGGTATATTCAGAGTTGTGCAGTCATTACCACAATTTTAGAATACTTCCATCACCTTCAAAAGAAACTCTGTACCCATTAGTAATCTCTCATTTTCCCCCAAATCTCTTAGCCCTAAGCAATCACTAACTTACTCTATAAAGTTACCTATTCTTCACATTAAATATAAGTGGAATCCTGCTATGTGTGGTATTTTGTGAACACCCTCTTTCACTTAGCATTGTTTTCAAGATTTGTCCATGTTGTAGCATGCATCAGCACTTCATTTCTGTTCATTGCTGAATGATATTCCATTTTATGGACAGACCACATCTGATTTATCCATTCACTGGTTGATGGGACTCTGGAGTTTCCACTTTTTGGCTGTTACGAATAATGCTTCTATGAACACTAAAGTTTTTGTGTGGACACAGTATATAAGCACGAGAGATAAAAACCTAACAGTGAAACTGCTGAGTCATATGGTAACTCTGTTCACCCTAGGGAGGAACTGTTAAACTGTTCTCCAAGGTGGCTGCACCATTTTACATTCCCAGCAGCACTGTATGAAGATTTCAGTTTTCCACATCATTGCTAACACTTGTTATTATCTGTCTTTTGATTAGAGCCATCCAAGTGGGCGTGAAATGGTAACTCGTGGTTTTGATTTGCATTTCCCTGCTGGCTAATGGTGTTAAGCATCTTTCATGGGCTTATTGGTCATTCACCTATCTTTGGAAAAACTGTACTTTGAGAAACAATGACTTTGCCTTATCAATAAGAAGAAGAACTTCGGGCGCCTGGGTGGCTCAGTTGGTTAAGCCACTGCCTTCGGCTCAGGTCATGATCCCGGAGTCCCGGGATCGAGTCCCGCATTGGGCTCCCTGCTCGGCGAGGAGCCTGCTTCTCCCTCTGACCCTCCCCCCTCTCATGTACTCTCTCTCTTTCTCGCTCTCTCAAATAAATAAATCTTAAAAAAAAAAAAACAAGAACTTCAATGGGCAGAAACACATCAAAAAAAAAAAAGAAAAAATACATTTAAACCCACAAGCTTATAATAAAAGAAAAAAAATCACCATTCGATGATGTTGGCAAACCAACTCATTTTGAAAAGTGGTTAATACAGGTAGAGTCATTTATCCTGCCTTTCTCATATGAACTGTACACCTAGATAAGCAAACAGTTGAGGAAAGAAAAGTTCCCTTTACAGAAGCGTTCCAGCTAATGAAGATATGACAGAATAAATCTAGGCATTTGGGCTTTAGTAGCTGCAAACATCATAAGCAGCAGATATTACATGCCTACTAATGAAAACATACACCACCCCCTGTGAAGCAGTCTTACCAAAAAAAAAAAAAAAAAAATCAAACTTAAATCTGATCAAACCATGGTCCAGAAGAACAAAGTTTCTTCAAATAAACTGTAAGGCAGGAGGGGCAAGAAAAGAGATAGAAAGGAAACACAGTTTAAAAAAAAAAAAAAAAAAAAAAATCAACCAATCTCAGTGTATCTTAGATCCTGATTCAAACAACCTTTAAAAAATATTAGCACAATTATAAGACAACTGGAAATTTGAAAACTACCTGTATAATTTAAAGGAATTAATTTTTAAAGATATGAAATACTTTTGTGGTTATGATTTTTAAAGAAGTCCTTATCTTTTAGATAAATGTTGACATATTTATGAATAAAGAGATAGATCATGGAAAGACATCCCATGCTCATGGACTGTTAGAACAAATATTGTTAAAATGCCTGTCCTACCAAAACAAACTACACATTTAATGCAATCCCTATCAAAATACCAACAGCATTTTTCACAGAACAATTCTAAAATTTGTATGGAACCACAAAAGACCTCACATAGCCAAAGCAACCTTGAAGAAGAAAAGCAAAGCTGGAGGATCACAATTCTCCACTTCAAATTATACTGCAAAGCTCTAGTAATCAAAACAGTATGGTACTAGCACAAAAATAGACACAAAGATCAATGGAACAGAATAGAAAACCCAGAAATAAACCCACAGCTATATGGTCAATTAATCTTTGACAAAGCATAAAAGAATATCCAAAGGGAAAAAGACGGTCTCCTCAACAAATGATATTAGGAAAACTGGACAGCAAAATGCAAAAGGAAACTGGACCACTTTCTTACACCATACACAAAAATAAATTCAAAATGGATTAAAGACCTAAATGTGAGACCTGAAACCATAAAAATCCCAGAAGAGTGCATTGGCACTACCTTCTTTGACACTGGCCACAGCAACTTCTTCCTAGCAATAATCAACTATTGGGATATTGGGACTTAAGGGATACATCAAAATAAAAAGCTGTTGCACAACGAAGGAAACAAAACTAAAAGGCAACTATGGAATGTGAGAAGGTATTTGCAAAGGACATATCCAATAAAGGATTAGTACTCAAAATATATAAACATATATATGTAGAACTTATGAAACTCAGTATCCCCCCCAAAATAAATTAAAAATGGACAGTAGACATGAAGAGACATTTCTCCCAAGACAGCCTGCAGATGGCCAACAGACACATGAAAAGATGTTCCTTGGGGAAATGCAAATCAAAACTACAAGGAGTTATCACCTCACACCTGTCAGAATGGCTAAAATCAACAAGCCAAGAAAACAACAGGTATCGGCAGAGATGTGGAGAAAAAGGAACCCTCCTGCACTGTTGGTGGGAATGCAAACTGGCACAGCCACTGTGGAAAAGAGTATGGAGGCTCTTCAAAAAAAAGTTTAAAAAAGAACTATCCTATAATCCAGGAATCACACTACTGGGTACTTATCCAAAGAATACAAAAATACTAATTCAAGGGGCTACATACACCGCTGTGTTTACAGCAGCATTATTTACAATAGCCAAATTATGGAAGCAACCCAACTGTCCATTGATTGATGAATGGAAAAAGAAAAGGTGGTGTATATATAAAATGGAATATTATTCAGCCATAAAAAAGAATGAAATCTTGCCAACATCGATGGAGCTAGAGAGTATAAGTGAAGTAAGTCAGAGAAAGACAAATACCACACGATTTCACTCATGTGGAACTGAAAAACAAAACTAGAAAAGGGGAAAAAAATAAGAGACAAATCAAGAAAGACTCTTAATTATAGAGAACTGATGGTTACCAAAGGGGAGGGGCATGGGGGCTAGGTTAAATAGGTGATGGTGATTGTGATGAGCACCAGGTGATGTATGGAATTGTTGAATCGCTCACTGTATTGTACACCTGAAACTAATATAATGCTATGTTAAAAAGTGATGTGTCATGGATTTACTTCAAAATAATATGGGAGAGAAGCAGCAGTTATAGCTGAAACAAGACTGGCCATGAGTTGAAAACTGAAGTTGGTGATGGATACATAGGGATTCATTATGCAATTCTGGTTTTTTTTTTTTGGCAATTTCCCAGATGTTTAAGAAAAAGTTTTTGGAGGGTATCTGGGTGGCTCAATCAGTTGAGCGTCTGCCTTCAGCTCCAGTCATGATCCCAGGATCCTGGGATAGAGCCAGCATCGGGCTCCTTGCTCAGCAGGGAGCCAACTTCTCTTTCTCCCCTCTGTTGGTGTTCTCTCTTGCTATCACGCACGCTCTCTCAGATAAATAAGTAAAATCCTAAAAAAAAAAAAAATTTTTTTTTTTAAGGCTGTCAAAACCAAAACAGGGTATACAGAGGTTGCAAGAGGCCTGTTGCTAGCCATATCAAAAAGAAACGAGATGGCCAAAAGGAATGAGATCTTGCCATTTGCAACGACGTGGATGGAACTGGAGGGTGTTATGCTGAGTGAAATAAGTCAATCAGAGAAAGACATGTATCATATGACCTCACTGATACGAGGAATTCTTAATCTCAGGAAACAAACTGAGTGTTGCTGGAGTGGTGGGGGGTGGGAGGGATGGGGTGGCTGGGTGACAGACATTGGGTAGGGTAGGTGCTATGGTGAGCGCTGTGAATTGTGCAAGACTGTTGAATCACAGATCTGTACTTCTGAAACAAATAATGCAACATATGTTAAGAAAAAAGAAAAAGAAGATAGCAGGAGGGGAAGAATGAAGGGGAGGGGAGTAAGTCAGAGGGGGAGACGAACCATGAGAGACGATGGACTCTGAAAAACAAACTGAGGGTTCTAGAGGGGAGGGGGGTGGAGGGATGGGTTAGACTGGTGATGGGTATTAAAGAGGGCACGTTCTGTGTGGAGCACTGGGTGTTATGCACAAACAATGAATCATGGAACACTAATCAAAAACTAATGATGTAATGTATGGTGATTAACATAACAAAAAATTTTAAAAAAAGAAACAAGATGGCTCTTTATCACAGTTCTTATAAATGACAAAGATTTCTTCTTCCAATGCTAGGACTCTATTCAAACAAGCAATCTTTTAAAACAGATCTAGCTAAATCACCTTATTTTCCATTTCATTTTGCTAATAGAACTTTTCAGACCCTTGAAACTGTTTACATACAACTATTAATCGACTTTCCTAATATATTTGCTTAAATGCTTACCCTTAAGGAACACAACAGGAAAAAAAATGAGAAAATACATTTTAAAATATTTAAAGTGCAATTCACATGCAATTCACCTCGAATGTACAATTATTGTTTCTGTGAACAATAGATTTATCACCAAAAAATATGCTTCATGAATCAAGGTTGTAATACGTATTCTGGGATTGATGACTAAGATCTGCTCCTCCAAAATATATGCATGAATATACTCTTATTGAGCAAATAGGTTATAGTTACTGCCCCTCCCCCAATACTATTTTACCAATCTAGATATTTTTAAGATTTGAGAGAGAGAGAGAGAGAGAGAGAAAGCACATACACGTGAGTTCACGTCGCGGGGGGGGGGGCGCAGGGACAGAGGAAGAGGAAAGCATCTCAAGCAGACTCCCCACTGAGCCCAGAGCTGGATGTGGGGCCCAGCCCCATGGCCTGATAAAGGGGTGCCTGGGTGGCTCAATCTGTGTTTAGCCAAAAAGATTTTGTAAAATGGGATGGCATAAAAATAGAAATAAACCAAAAAACTCAGGAGAATGCCAATTCATGTAATGAGTACCTAAGAGTCACTGGATTACTTTCTAGAGAAGGAAGAGTGCACAGAAAGTACTTACTGGTTGGGAGATGAGGCAAGAGAAATAATAGGTATCATATATTATCTACAGCATATTATAAATTTAGCCAAACCCCTCAACTTCATTACCATTTAACATCAACACTTTTAGCTTATTAGTGTACTCTTTGTTTTTGAATTCTGAACTAAATATTTCAAAATTTGTAGTAGGTTTGGGGAGGCAGGGGAAAAAAAAATCCTACTAGGTTTTACAGAATTGCTCAGTAAAATCTATTAGTAAAATGCAATAATACTAAATACTGACAAGAATGTGAAACAACAGGAATTCTTAGGCATTTCTGGTAGGAATATAAATTAGCACAAACACCTTAGAAAACAATTGGCATTGCCCAGTTAAATTGAAAACACATTGTCTTAGTTTCCCATGGCTGTTCTAACAAATTCTACAAACTTAGAAGCTTTAAAACAACAGATATTTATCCGCTCACAGTTCTGGAGACTAGAAGTCCAAAATCAGTATCACTGGGCCAAATTCAAGGTGTTGGCAGGACTGCACTCCCTCGAGAGGCTCTAGGAGAGCATGTTTCTTGGTTCTTCCACCTTTGGACGGCTGCTGACATTCCTCAGCTGTGATCACATGGCCTTCTCCTTTTATACTGTGTGCAGTCTCTCTGCCTCTCTATTAAGGTCACTTGTGATTGCACTTAGAGCCCACCTGAAAATCTAAAATAATCTACCCCACTCAAAATCCTTAACTTAATGACATCTGAGAAGAGCCTCTTTCCATATAAGGTAACATTTACAGGTTCCTGGAATTAGGACCTGATATCTTTGGAGGCTATCATCCAGCCTACTATACGCATATAGCCGACAATCCAGCAATCCACTCCAGGGTAATTCCCCTTCTGAAACTCTTGCACATGAACACCAGAGGACAAGTACAAGAATATTCACAGCAACATAATAACAACAACAACAAAACTCAAATATCCATCAATAAGAGAACAGATACACAGTGATGTAGTCATATAATTAGGAAGCAGTGAAAATTAAAAGTAGAGCTACACACATCAACATACAAGAATCATATAATACATGTGGAGCCAAGAAAACCACCAAAAAATACATATGGCAACTACATTTATATAATAAGTTCTTAAAACAAAAAATTAAGCTCTATAATGTTTAGGACTGCATACATACTATAAAACAATAACTATGCCGATCCCGCTCTTGAAACCAACCCCACAAAGTGACACAGAAGAAAGGCAAAGATTCTTTTATGCCCATGTACAGTGGCATTATGACAGGAAGCAGAGTGGCTATGGTGGGCAGACTATGCCGATTTTCCAGGAAAAGCCTAAAACTACAAATAGGATTGTGCTGAGGCTTGAATGTGTTGAGCCCAACTGGAGATCTAAGGGAATGCAAGCTGTTAAAAAATACACGCAGTCTGGGGGCGCCTGGGTGGCTCAGTCGGTTAAGCGACTGCCTTCGGCTCAGGTCATGATCCTGGAGTCCCGGAATCGAGTCCCACATCGGACTCCCTGCTCGGCGGGGAGTCTGCTTCTCCCTCTGACCCTCCTCCCTCTCGTGCTCTCTATCTCTCATTCTCTCTCTCTCAAACAAATAAATAAAATTAAAAAAAAAAATGCACGCAGTCTGAACTGGGAGGAGATAAGAAAGAGAAAGGGCCAAGAGATCCAGTTCTGAGCTTCATATTTTGTTATATTATAAAGACAATAAAATCTTGACGCTATGTTCACTTCAAAAAAAAAAAAGACAAGAAAAGAAAAGCAAAAGAAAAATAAACACAGGGATGCCTGGGTAGCTCAGTTGGTTAGGCGACTGCCTTTGGCTCAGGTCATGATCCTGGAGTCCCAGGATCGAGTCCCACATCGGGCTCCCTGCTCAGCAGGGAGTCTGCTTCTCCCTCTGACCCTCTTCCGTCTCGTGCTCTCTATCTCTCATTCTCTCTCTCTCAAATAAATAAAATCTTAAAAAAAAATAAACACAGAATTCAGGATACTGGTTTCCTATGTGGAGAGAGGAAGGGTTGTAGAGCATGCAGGGGGTTTTAGAGGTATTGGTACCTTTAAAGGAGTATTTCTTAAGTGGGGGGGTAAGATCACTAAATTTATTTTAAATAATAGATATATATTTTTAATTTTATTTAAATATTCAAAATTTCTACCCAAAATATCTATACTTTTTGAATATATATTTAATAAAAAATGTAATTCCTTATTATTCCAGTCCTGAAAAGCTGACCAAGATCATTATCCCTACTGCTGATAAACACTTAGTGGTTTCTCTAGAGATGGCATCGTTGCGTAACTAAAGTATTCCCAGTATACGGTGTGAATAGCCCAAGTGCTTCACATTTTTAGGAGCAGTGTGAGCTGATACACAAACTAGGCTTTGGGTGATGCTGTAGTTATCTCTGCCTCCAGGAGCTGCTGATTAATGCTTAGGGAGACTAACGCCTAGAGCAGAGGCTCTTAATGGAGGCAAGGGAGGTGGGGCTGGGTAGAGATTGCCTCCCAGGGGACATTTGGCAATGCCTACACACATTTTTGGCAGCTAAAGTATAGAGGTACTACCAGCATCTGGTGGGTGGAGGCCAGGAACGCTGCTAAATAGCCTACAATGCCTCACAGCTGAGACCCACCTGGCCAAGATGGAGAAACCCTGCTCTACAGTAACCTTTTGATTTGAATGCATGCAATAAGCCTAACTCCTGCCACCTGACACTGTGTGTGTGACAATGAACTCTCCCATAAGGGATATAGAAAGTCCCAGCTGGCAAAATCTGTCAATCCTCAGAACTGTGCACAGGCGGGATTCTAATCATATGCTCAGTTAAAATACCACTTTTACAGATGATTATTATGTACCAGAATTCTGATAGATTGTAAACTCAAGGGTGCAGACTTAACATTCATTCATCTTTATATCTTCTACCCTAAAATCTCAGTATAATTTGAATTGTTTCTCCTGAAATAAGGCACAGAGTACAGCACCTAGCATGTTGTAAGCACTCAATAACATTAGTTAATATTATTTGAAATAAAAATTATTTTTTCAAATTTACTGTAAACTCTATCAATATAGTTGACAACTCTATTTTATTCCCTTAATATGTGTCCCATGCACATAACCTGGCACATAACAGATGCTCAATATTTACTGAATGAGCAAATGACTAAAATGCTACCTGATAGTACACATACAGCCCTCTCCCCGCAAAAAAACAAAACCAACAACAGAAAGCAACAGAAATAATGAGGAACCACTTCCAAACACATTCCCAGGTCAGCACTTCTGAGACTCCAGACCTCCTCTTCCTTTGGTCAACATCAACAAGATAGCTGAAATCAGTGGTATTCAAACTTTGATTATAAAATCAGAGATTAATTCTAAACCCATGGCCTATAAATGTCAGCTATGTTGGGCAAGAACGTAAATATGCACCCAGTGACTACTCAACAGAAAGTACCAATGACCATGGCTGACATTAAGTATTTCTAAGAAAGATGAGAAATGCTGCATCTTTTGTGCCACTAGATCTTGCCCTTCCCGTCAATTCCTGCTCACAGCTGTGCCTGACTAATTAAAACTGCCTGGAAACCTAGTCTATCACTTTGCTGGTTATTTCTTTTACTAAATCAAAAGACTCCACTTTAGGATTCAAATCCATCTGTCTCTCTCAGTCTGCAAAGAACAAATGTTCAGAAAAACTAACCAAATAGCTAAAATTAAATGTACCTTTCCTAGCTAAGCCTTAATATGTTGTTGGGGGCAGGGAATAAGGAATATAAGGATATACCACTAAAAAGAGGGTAATACAAAGCTTACCCATATAGATACTTACATATTCATCTCCTATCTTAGCAAATCAGGGACAAATACAGAAACCGTTGGCTAAAATGGATTTACATCTAAAAACAAAACTTTCTGGTGAAATTAACACCTATCAAACATTGCTTAAAATAATTACGTATGACTACCAACCCCAAAGGTTTGCTCATACATTTTTCCTTTCATTTGGACTTTAGAAAGCCTAAATTGATTCATAACCTATAGTTTCACTTTCGATATCTGAAATATACAGGTTTCATTGCTGAGCTACAGGTCCCGTCCCATGTTCAGAAAAACATAAGAAAAAAAAAACCTACTCTTTATGGCCTTGATCTGGAATCTATGACTTTAAATTTCTAAGAGTTTTATCAATTATTAAAGCAAAATACATAAAATCCCCCTCTGCTTTTACTATCACTTCTGAGTTATAAAGTCCCTGCCTAGAAATGATACAGGATGAACACATGAAAATATTCTACAACAATGAAAAAGACATAGTGCACTATGGATTTCAACAGCCAAAAATTGCTCCTTTTTTAATTTTTGCTGCCAACACCACATATACCAAATTATACCATGTTATACCTATGCTCTGAAATGTCACAAAATATCTAAAGTTCAATTTCTCTTTCCAATATGATTTTTTTACCAAAGGAATTGATTCTTGGGGCACTGGGATGGCTCAGCCAGTTAAGCGTCTGCCTTCAGCGCAGGTCATGATCCCAGGGTCCTGGGATGGAACCCAGCATCAGCATCGCATCGGCCTCTGCTCAGCAGGGAGTCTGCTTCTCCCTCTGCGCTCCCCCCCACCCCCACTCATGCTTGTGCTCTCTCTCTCTCTCTCTCTCTGAAACAAATAAAATCTTAAAAAAAACACACACAAAGGAATTCATTCTTTTTTTTTAAGATTTTATTTATTTATTTGACAGAGAGAAACACAGAGATAGAGGGAACACAAGCAGGGGGAGTGGGAGAGGGAGAAGCAGGCTTCCTGTGGAGCAGGGAGCCGGATTCAGGGCTCGATCCCAGGACTCTGGGATCATGTCCTGAGCCAAGGCAGACGCTTAACAACTGAGCCACCCAGGCACCCCAAGGAATTCATTCTTTAGTAAGCAATGTAACAGACAACAAAATGAAGCATAAAGCATAATCAAAAAATTTTACATCTTGGAAAGTTATTTCAAAAACACTGTAATTTACCACACTGATGCACATTTAACTTACAATACTGTATATTACACTGGGAGGTTACTGAATAAATGAAAAATGAGGTTCCTTCTTTTTTTTTTCAAAATCTGTAACTGCAATTTTATAACTGCATTAAAACTCTTAAAACTACGGTAAAATCACCTCCTAAGACATATATCAATTGTTTTTTTTTAATTGCACTAGAAACGTCCTCTATCAAACATAAAAGAAAATAAATTCCACCAACTAAGGCTTAAAAATATCTTTGTTACACGGATTTATTGTACAAGGGTTCAACTCATATCCCCGATGTCCCAGAGCACATAGGTAGCTGGTGATATTGACATTCTCCCAAATTTTTTGACAATACTAATATTTTGACAAATACTACTGAATTCTATTTATAAATAAATAAAATAAAACGGTATTCTTCAAATTCAATTCGACAAGCTTCATTTATGATGTGGATTCTGATATACAAAGTATTGATAAGCACTGTGAGGATTTAGAAACATTTGATATACCAAGATACTGAAATTGTTTTATTAGAGAAAAATTGGAATCAACCTAAAATGTCTATCTATAGGAGAAAGGCTAAATAATCTCTGAGGAAGTTTAAAAGAATGAGACTAAACGATTCATATATATATATAATATATTTATACATAATTCATATTCATCTACATATAATTCATATACACACACACAAGAATCAAGGTCTAAGATATACTGAGTAGGAAAAAACAAGTTGCAGAAACATGAATATAACAACATTGATGTTTAAAAAGACAATACTAGGGATACTTGGATGGCTGTCAAAAAAGCTTCCTACTCTTGATATCAGCACGGGTCGTGATCTCAGGTTGTGAGATGGAGCCTGGCATCAGCCTTTGCACTCAGCGGGGAGTCTGCTTCTCTCCCGCTCTCTCTCCCTCTCCCCCTCCCCCTGCTCGTGCATGCTCTCTCTCTCTAAAATAAACTACTGTAAAAATAAATAAATAAAATCAAAAGACAATACTATATATATTCTATGGTGACATCTTCAGGCTTTGTGACCAAACAAGCTAAGGATTGAAATGAACATTCCTATAGGAGGCCAACTGCCACAGGGGGACAATGGAATGGGATTTGAACAGGCCTGAATATGAATTCTAAATTTCTCTCCACAAGGACTCCTGAGGCAAGTCTGCAGAATCACTTAACAAATTTTTGTAATAAATTTTGATTTCCATCTACTTAGAGTTGTCACTCTGGGGAAAACAAATTTTTTAAAAGCATTTCCAACTATTAAGAGTTTTCAATCTATTAAGAGATTTAAGGAGAAAAATCAACAACAACCATTGAAATATCCTACAATGTCCTATTTCTTTTTAAAGATTTTATTTATTTGATAGAGAGAGCACAAGTTGCGGGAGTGGCAGAGGGAGAAGCAGGCTCCCCGCCAGGACCCTGGGATCATGACCTGAGCCGAAGGCAGACACTTAACCAACTGAGCCACCCAGGCGCCCCTGCAATGTCCTATTTTAGTGAAACAATTAAAGCTGTACACCAAAAACTGCAGGGATATTACAACTGGTCCTGTGATTTCTGAAACAACTTGGATAATGTTAAGCACAAAGAATATGGCCTAGTAAACAGCCTCACTGTAAGAAACTAAATTAAGAGAAGGTGCCTTGAAAAATGGAACTCTAGGATTGGAAATAACCTAATAACAAAGCCAGGTAATTTAAGTAAACACTACACCGAACATGGGGCTCGAGCTCATGACCTGGATGGAGATCAAGAGTCACATCCTCTACCAACTGAGCAGGAAAGGTGCCCCCTCATTTTTGAAAACAGGATATAAGGAGATAGGAATACATATTCCTAAATAAAAGCTTTCCTACTAGAAACAGGTTATCAATTATTTGGATTAGTATTTCACACATGGGCAATGGTAAGGTCCATGGCAAACTGGAAAATGCAGGTCCCTCCTAGACACGTTCAAATTCAAGTATTTTTGAAAACTCTGCATGCCAAACAAAAACTATCTGTGGGGTGAACTCTGCCTCCTGACTATAGTTTATAATCCTTGTGGGCTCAAATTCTTCATACCTCAGTTTCTTTTTCCATAAATATATACATTTATTATATAAAATATATATTTATATTTTCATGGGGGGACAAGTATTACATTTTTAACTCTTGTCAATTACACTGCAATAAAGCTGAAAAAAAATCTGATGATAAATCAGCTGGCATCTGTCAAGAAGGTGCCTTGAAAAATGAAACTCCAGGATTGGGCCTAACCTAGTGACTGAAATACAAAGCCAGGTAAATTTGAAGAATTTACTTACACTTCAGTTACCTACCACTAACCATCAATAATGCAGACTGATATTAGGAATAATATCAGACCCCTAGTGGACAGAACTTGGGCTATGATCCACAACCTTCCTTCTATTCCAACATAGCTGAGAGAGAAATCACACTCTCCAGTCATGGTGGTTCCCTAAGGCAGTGATGCTCAGGGCAGAAGGAGAGGGGGCCCCATGGCAGGTGTTAAGAATTGCTGATTTCAAACATAAGGACAGTATGTTGGCCCAAGACTTATTTGCTCACATGCCAACTGCTTGCCATATGAACTATAAACACATTCCATTTATATGACGTATGATAGGACAATACACAGAATTCCCTGTTTGAGCTGTTACAGGCTGTCACCTTATTGGCTCTGCCAAGTTCTTGTCCAGGCTTGAGCAGAAACGGTTCCTTCTTAGTTTGGACAGAGATTAAATGGTGGGGCACAGTCATATGAAGGTTGAAAGTTTTAAAGACCAAGCATTCTAACTGCAGGGAAAAACTTTTTTTTTCTTCAGGTTTTTTTTTTTATTCACTCAAAGCACTGCAGCACAAAGAGAAGTTATGATTGCTTTGACATTAAGAAATAAACAGGATTAACACAAGTGTTCTACAAGGAGATGCATTAGGAGGACCATATTTTTTATCTCAGTGACCCTGGCATCTTTCTATTTTTGTAAGCAATCTCTAAAGCAATAGTTAAGGAACTGATCAATTTTATGGTTGAGAAAAATAAGCTACCAAGCAATTCCAGTACGTCCTTGAAATAGGTTTTGTGACACTACTTGAATGTTGTATCAAACAGAACTATGGATCAAAAACTTAAAACCTGGGGGATGCCTAGGTGGCTCAGTCGGTTAAGTGTCTGCCTTCGGCTCAGGTCATGATCCCAGGGTCCTGGGACTGAGCCTGTGGTTGGGCTCCGCGCTCAGGAGGGAATCTGCTTGAGGATTCTCTCTCCCCCTCTACCTCTGCCCCTCCCCCCACTCGTGTACACATATGCACACGTAATCTCTCTGGAATAAATAAATAAATCTTTAAAAATAAATTAAAATAAAATCTTAAAAAAAACTTAATTTATATGCACTAAAATGTTAGGAAGAGCATAATCCTGGTGTTTAAGTGAGCACATATATGTTTTATATATAAATACATGGCTGTATACATACCGTGTATTTATAGAAGGGGGAGAGAAGTGGAACCGATTTAAAATCTTTACAATGGAGGATTATGATTTTTAATCTTCTTTTTATTTTTTTGTCTTTATTTTCCAGGCTGAGTATAATAAATACAAATTGCCTTTGAATGGGATAGGGGTAAAATATCATGGGGAAAAATACTTAAAATATAACAGTAGGTGAATAAAAGAGGGTACAAAACAAAAAAATAAAACATTTTCACTACTTTTTAAAAAACTACACAGAGAGAGGCCTAGCATGAAATACTCTAAGATCAACATTTTAAAAATTTGCCACATGATATTTCCATGTCAAGTTATTCACCAGTGAAGAGTCTAATTGGCAAAGATAAGCGATGCTTCTGGGGGTAGAAGTCAGATGAAACATCTAGCTTTGCTTCCCTCCCGTTGTTATATGAATCTCAACTTATCCATGCTGGGAACAGATGGCAAAAGAAATTGGCCCAGAATTCAGCTGTGGCAGTACAAACATGGTGGTCAGCAGGAAATACATTATTCTTAATTTTAACCTTTTCCTGGAAACAGTGCCTGGAGCATTACGGAGTAAAAAATGGGGAGCACGTGTAGGAGGATTTTATTTTCGGTAGGGGCTGAGAGCAAAGGAGAAAAACCAATTTGATTAAAGGAGCCTACCTAATTCTAGAAAAGCAATAGAGAATATGCTGGTAATACCTCAAATAATTTTATATTTCTGAAAATTTTCATTTTTTTGGAAAGGCAATTGGAAACAAAAATAGCACTTTTTCTTTTGGTATCAAATGTCTTATTAGACTTAAACCCCAAAATAAACACACCATTCTGACAACATACTAAAAGGAGGAAAGTCATAATCATTTCTGAGGAAATAGCATATGTTATTAGAAAAAATGTTATTTTGTGTAACATTCCTTGTTTTGGTTTTACTGATTTGGGGAGCAGCACTGTCATATTCCCATAAGCTTCCAAGCAGTCTAATGCAAATTCCAGAATTTGCTTCTTGGAGGTTTAATTTTGTTTTTCTTTATTAAGGATATGAAGCCAATGAAGTAAAAGAGGTACCCCCCAATCTCTCAGTATATTTTTATCTAATCAACTTTATGCTTTAGTGTTCTTGGATGAACTCATTTTTCTAGGCTTCAAAGGAATCAAACTTCTTTACTGTGTCCCTCAAGTGAGTAAGACTTTATTTCATCATAATAAAAAATGATTCAATTTTAAAAGCTTAAAACTGCCAGCAAGACACACTCAATTTGTATTCTCCATATACGGTCTGCTCTGATTCATGATACCAATACTTTTGGCCACACATTACACCACCCTTTGTTCTCCTGGTTATGAGACCTTTCAGACAGAGGGCTGGGTCAATTCTTTCAGCTCACATAGCTAGCTCAGTCAATTAGAATCAAATACTATTAAAACCAAATACTAAGCTGTGGTTTGATCTACATTAAGAGCCTTTTAGTCTCCATAAGAAGGAGGTCGACTCTGCGTCAGAAATCCAACTGAGTGTGAAAGGCAACATAAATCATCACCTTCATTAATCAGCCACCTCATTTCATATTCTAGCCATCAGTCCAGCGTGGGTAAGGCTTTATTTTCTGTATCCTGCAGATCTAAAAGATCTGTACCTGGCTTTCTGTGCAGATGCATCAAGCAGCCAGCCATGCACACCCGCCCTGCCTTGCTCTATTAGTGTTTACAAAGAATTCAAATCTCTCGAGTCCAAAGTAATAACAACTTTACCATAAGAGGGGTCCTCAGTGCACGAAGGACAGCCCTCACCATCAGCTCTGACTCTATCGCTTCTTACCAAATATGCTAGGGTGGGGTTAGTTTCATGTCTGCTGGGACAAAGATAAGGGTGTACAGCTGGCCCTCCTTCTGCTATCTAAGTATATGGCTCACAACACCATGGAGATCTTCTCAAGGTAACCAATTTAAATAATCTTTTAATAGTAAAAAACAAACAAACAAAAAAACAGGTAAGTAGTTTGGGAAAGAGGAGCATTTAAATAAACACCCCAACAAAGACAACTGTGGAGATTTCTAGCTCTGTCTATAAATTATTTGTAGTGGCTGGATAGATACAAACGAATCTCATTCTTTAATAAACAAATTTCTAGGCAAGAGGGTAGAAGTGAAAGGTTTTAATTTAGTGTGTTTAGTTTTCTCCCCCATTAAAGCTACAGATAAATCATGAAAGCTCATAACAGTATTTTTATAGTTTTTACACTACACGGCCTGACTTAAATTCTGCCAATGTGCAAGAAAGATAACCATTACTAAGGACATATGCACCTACTTAGTAATGTGTCTTACCAGATAAAATACCACTCAAAGTGTTTAAGAGGCAGAAATTCTAATCCAAGGCATTGTGGCCACTAATCTTTCTGTTCCTCACTTTCCTAGTCTTGAAATCACAGAATGACCCATATGTAGTTACCGTGCAGAAATGTGAATAAAGTACATGTCTATCATGCCCATTCTCCCTCACATATTAGCGATTTAGTTCAATCTGACAAGTATTAAGCACACATACCACACTGAGCATTGATAAGACTGAGGAGCTCTCATTCACAAATGTACATGCAGTTATGAAGAAATTGAGAATGTTCTCCATTAAGAAGCTTTTTGTTTTATTTTACAGAATGCCTAGCTCTTAAAATATATCAGGGTGTATGTCATAGTTTCAATATGACTTGGAGACAGGAAATAACATAAGACGTAACATCAATAAACATAAGACATCTGTTTAGTTTGGGTCACATTAGGTCCCTTAAAAGTAAAAACACGGAAAAAGGAAATCGAATAATCCAAAATAAGATCACGAGGTATGTACAACCCTTGCTAACCGAGGGGTTGAAATCAACTATTTAAATATATTGTTCATCATCGCCCTAAGTAATGGAAAAGCTGAGAACAGGAGGCTTGGAACAGAAACATCCAAGAAAAAAAAAACTACATTAGAAAAGTGAATTACTGTCACTGAATATTAGATTACACAAAAGAAAAAGCTTGAAAATATGTTTTGGGCAGATTTTACTTTGTGAAGCTGCTGAGGATGTTATTTTTGTTTGTAGATGGTATAGATATATAGTTTCTATTTGCACAGAAACTACACCTTATGGTAAGGCTGTGTTCAAGCTGGTCTTTTACTTCTTCATTTCTTTCTGCTATTTACTTGCATCCATTCAAATGTGTAAGATAGAATAACACTGAGAAACTCAGAGGAAAGGATGATAGGAAATGGGCATCAGAAATCTCTGGGCTGCCCAACTATGATTTGGGGCAAGAAACCTATCTCTTCCCCACTAGTCTGAGGTAGGTTTATAAAACTCCCCAATACAAAATTCATTTAGATTCACCTTAATCACAAGAAATACATTCAAAGTGCCACTTTCTGGACTGTGTTGTGAAATTTGAATAGGATGGGTAATGAGAAGAAAGGGGAGAAAAACGCACACTTTGGAAACATTTAACATCTTGCAATCAAATACTAAGAACCAAAAATCTTTGATGGTTCCTTGCTACAGAAACTTGACCTACCTGCCAAAGTCTCTCTAATATCCAAGAGCACAGTTCAATAAATAAGAATCTAAACTAATCAACAGGGATGCGAAGCCAGGTACTGCCCTGTCCCTCTGCCCATGCTTTGCGGCCTCCTGTCTTCTTTTATTTAATCCAGATAATCTTTTTCTATGCTTTATTTCTTCAGGAAATGAGGTATCTTTACATAAGAGCTCTGCTTTTCCTTATTGTGGTCTAAAAGCTTTGCTCAATTTATTTTTTTTAAGATTAGTTATTTATTTATTTGAGAGAGAGAGAGAGAGCATGCACAAGCAGGGGGCGGGGCAGAGGAAGAGGGAAAAGCAGACTCCCCACTGAGCAGGGAAGCCTGACATGGGGCTCAATCCCAGGAACCCAAGATCATGACCTGAGCCGAATGCAAACACCTAACCAACTGAGCCACCCCAGCTTTGCTCAATTTACTGATTTATTTCAGAGAGAGAGAGAGAGAGAGGAAGAGAACCTACGAGCAGGAGAGGGAGAGAGAGAGAGAGAGAATCTCAAGGAGACTCCCTGCTGAGTGTGCAGCCCAATGCAGGGCTTAATCTCATGACCCTGAGATCACGGCCTGAGCAGAAACCAAGAGTTGGACCCTTAACCAACTGTGCCACCCAGGTGCCCCCTCAATTCATTTTTTTAAGTAAACTCTACACCCAATGTGGGGCTCGAACTCACAACTCTGAGATCAAGAATCCTGTGCTCTACCGACTAAGACAGCCAGGCACCCCAAGAGCTCTGCTCAATTTTTATAGCAAACCCTTCAGAAACAGAGGTTTTTGAAGGAAGAACGCTCTACTTCTCTAGTTTATGATACCAAATTGCTTCTGTCATAAAACTGGATTTTTCTTTGCCTTCTCAGAAGACCAGAACTTAATTTCCCCTTCAGAGTAAAGAAACTGGGCTATAGTATGAAAAAGCACATAAGGCATTTTCTGACTAATTGCATCTTTACATATCTAAAAATGTATCTAATATTAACATTAGTTTGAAGGTTTATTTTTAGACAAACTGGATTGTGTGTGAATTTATTTTAGAAACTAAGAAGGAGGGGCGCCTGGGTGGCTCAGTTGTTAAGCGTCTGCCTTCGGCTCAGGTCGTGATCCCAGGCTCCTGGGATCGAGCCCCACATCGGGCTCCCTGCTCTGTGGGAAGCCTGCTTCTCCCTCTGCCACTCCCCCTGCTTGTGTTCCCTCTCTCGCTGTCTCTCTCTGTCAAATAAATAAATAAAATCTTAAAAAAAAAAAGAAACTAAGAAGGAAGTAACTATCATTATAGTCCTATGAGGACAGGAAGTTAGAGGTTTCTCAGAAAAGGTTTCATCTCTATTTTATTAACATTTCAAATCCTAGACAGACAAAAACTAGCTGTAATCACTCAGATATACAGGGAAGTTGGAGAAGTTGGCTTTAAAAGTCATTAAAACAGGGGCACCTGGATGGCTCAGCTGGTTAGGCGACTGCCTTCAGCTCAGGTCATGATCCTGGAGTCCTGGGATTGAGTCCCACATCGGGCTCCCGAGTCTGCTTCTCCCTCTGACCCTCCTCCCTCTCATGCTCTCTGTCTCTCATTCTCTCTCTCAAATAAATAAATAAAATCTTTAAAAAAAATAAAAAATAAAAGTCATTAAAACATTAGCATCACTTTGCCTCCTTCATGGCTATTAAACACATTTCTAAGGCATAAAGAAGAAAGTAGGGATGGAGAGGGACAGCAAGGAGGGAGGTGCATGACCCAACCCAGTACAGAGCTAAACTTCATACAGGACATCTCTACTAAAATACACAGAGCCCCCCAGGGATTTGGCCATAACACAGCCATGTAACAAAAATTTTCTCTGCTCTATTCAGACACTTGAAATACAGGAAGCAAAGGAGAACATTTCTGTTTCAACTCTGAATCTGAGTTTTAAACACACAGAGAATAATTCTAATTGATCCTCAGAAACTTGACGGTAAAAACATGCAAGGCTCATGATAAGACCTTATGTGTACGGAAGAAAACTTCAGAATTCCTACCAGAACTCAGTTGCCAAAAGGCTGGAAGCATCACCGTTTTCATGTTAGCAAACATTCGTAACAAGGACACTTCAAGTCCTTGCCTTAGCCCAGACCAAAACAGAATGACAACTCTATGGGAATAAGCAGAAGGATTTCATAAGAACTAAGAACACAACTGGAGAGCCCCCTGACTAGTAGCCACGATTACCAGGTTAAAACTATGCTGACCTCTCTAGCAATGCTATCTTGAGGGCTCTGCAATTCCAAGGAGGAGCCCATGACTTCATTTCAGTGAAGGGGCAACTTAAGAACAAGTGAGGGATTCTTACTAGGTACCTTTCTAAGTTAATGGATATTTCATCGAACCTGTACTATTTCCCTAAATTCTAAATATGCTACCTGAGAGAAGAGGCTCTCAAATCATTAACCACCCACACACTACATAGTTTTCATCATCTCTCTCATAGAAAAATATGCCATTAAAAGAATGCCAGTTTCTTATTTGTCTTTCATACTTTCCAAAATGTGGCTCTTCCTTGGGTTTCAACAATGACTGCTGAACAGAGATAAACGGAGTTATTTTAAGAAACTACAACTAGATCCTTCCATGCGTCAAAGCAAAATCCCAAAATAAATTCTAAACTTTGAAAAGTTGGCTAAAAGAATCTTGATTTCCTGTCCCCCTAGGATCCACCTGCTTGCTAATTTGATTACAGAAATATAACTTTTAAAATGCGAAGGGTAATTTTAATCTCATCAGCCAGCATTTGCCAAAATGTAATATACACTCAACAGGATTAATAATAGTGGTTCTTTTTCCTAAAGTTCTTCAGCCTGGCTCCTAAGAGACAGAAAGAGGGAAAGCCTGTCTATGTAAACCAAATGCTCCTATTAAAACCAGGGAGCAACACTTTGAATCACTTATTATTTTGAGTCATCACTACAAAACTACTTGCTCTCCACCATGTTATATGCTGGTTATGTCAAATCCTCGTTCAGTTTCAAACTTCTCAGATATTAAGAATTTAAACCTTGGGGCGCCTGGCTGGCTCGTGCTAAAGCATGCAACTCTTGACCTCCGAGTCATGAGTTCCAGCCCCACGTTGGGTGCAGAGTTTTAAAAAAATTATAAAGAATTTGAGCCTTGTAGAAATAAAAACGAGGCTGAAAACAAAGGAATCCTGCCCTACAGAGCAAATATTTATTCTGTATCTAAATAAGCAGATTAGGGATGTACCAAAATGGGATTTTTAAAAAATAAAATGTGCCATTCCTTTTCATTATGAGGATAAAGATGTATCCCATTATGTGTATGGTATCACACAGAGGTGTATGGTATCACCAAACAAAAACAATTCATTCAGGTTTCTGTTTCAAATAATTTTCTAAATTCGCCAAAATGAAATCTAGTAAGTCAAAAGGACCTCATTTCTAAGGATTCTTGGATTGTAAACAGAATTTTTATTTTTTTAAAGATTTTATTTATTTATTTGACAGAGAGGGACACAGTGAGAGAGGGAACACAAGCAGGGGAAGTGAGAGAGGGAGAAGCAGGCTTCCCGCAGAGCAGGGAGCCCAATGCGGGGCTCGATCCCAGGACCCTGGAATCACGACCTGAGCGGAAGGCAGACGCTTAATGACTGAGCCACCCAGGTGCCCCTGAAACAGAATTTTTAAAGGGACACCATTTCAGGAGAGTCACTTGGCTCAGTCAATGACCTTTATCCTTAAACGGGGAGTGGCAATTTCATGATCTTGAGTAGTATGAAAAATATGTCCCTTAAACCTGTAAACACCACAGTCAGCTAATGGCTTTTGACAGTCTATATTTATTGTATCAAATATAAGCTCAACTACATTTGATTTGATTAAAAAATCAGGACAAGCTACTCTAATTCCAAAGAAGAGCCAAGGATTACTGAAAATGAAAGGGCACTGTATGTGGCACTAAAACTGTATTAAAATGGCAATGCCAAGGGCGCCTGGGTGGCTCAGTCGGTTAAGCGACTGCCTTCGGCTCAGGTCATGATCCTGGAGTCCCGGGATCAAGTCCCGCATTGGGCTCCCTGCTCAGCAAGGAGCCTGCTTCTCCCTCTAACCCTCCCCCCTCTCATGTACACACTCTCTCTCTCTCTCATTCTCACTCTCTCAAAACAAATAAATCTTTAAAAAAATAAATAAAATAAAATGGGAATGCCAAGTAATATTACAATCGTGTACTTTCCAAATGCTACATGACATGAGAAAACTGACAAAACCTGAATGCTTTTCAACAGCTCTTTCCCTTTTCTTATCCAAGAAGATAAAATATAAATACTGCTATAATATATTCAAATATTTATGGATATGGCTAGCTACCAAAGAGTTTATGTTCCTCCAACTTTGCACAGCTGAGGGTATCAGTAGCGCATTAAATGTTATAGAGTAACTTCAAGAATCAGTGCAAATATGTGTTACATTTCTACTGTGTGTAAATCTCTCTTCAAAACACAGGCTAAGTTTAAAAAGAAAAAAAACTGAGTTGCTTATATTTGAAAACCAGCACTACCAATTTTAATCACCTCATTTCTATAAAACAATATGTCATCTACCTGTCACTCAGACATCTAGCATCCTTACCCAAAAAAATGCAAATTTTTAAGACATGAAGAAGCTATTGGTTTTTGAGAGCCTACTCTGTGCCAAACACTGTGTTAGCTATCCTATACCAGTGCTTCTCAAACTATCTGTGGCAAAGAACTGGGTTTGGGTTTTTTTTTTCCTAATCTACTGCAGAACAAAACTTTTGTAAAATACAATAAAAAAAAGTTACTACAAAAATAATGTGGGGAAAAAAAGGCACAAACTACAAATCCCAAGTCTTATTATGTTCAACAGATATAAAATTATTCTGGCAAACTGTTATGAAGTTTGTAAATGCTTCACTCTCAATTTCTGTACTTACCTTGTCATTACGGGTTCATGGTATGCAGACCACACTTTGAATAGCACTGCTCTATATGCCAACTATTTATTTTCCAAAGTACTTTTAAGAGCCTCCAACTCTTACTATTAACCGCAATAGGCTAAAAAGAAAACAGTGCCCTCTGAAAAAAAGCTGGATTAAGTGATCTTAAGATCCTTTGAGCCCCACCAACTGTATGATTCTGAATGCTGAAGATGTGATGTGATTGGTGAGTAGAATCCTCATTGCCTAATGACAGCCATTTTTGTCACACACACGGAGTGACTGAAAGAGGAAAGGCGATAAAAAGACAGGAGAATAAGCTCAGAGAAAAGGAATGAGAATTTAACTGGGACGCAAACTCCCAAAGTGAGGAGATGTGGGTGAGCAAGAGGGAGGAAACGCCGACTGCAAGAACATTCACTTGGGAGCATTCAGGGTGGAAGTTCTCCTACCAATCAGTTTCTGAAAATCAAACATAGTGATCATTAAATCTAAGTCATGAAAAAAAAGGTTTAAATATCTTTTTTTTTTAATTTTCTTTATTGCTCTTCTACTTTTATTTTTTTTAAAGGTTTTATTTATTCATCTGACAGAAACAGAGACAGCAAGAGCAGGAACACAAGCAGGAGTGGGAGAGGGAGAAGCAGGCCTCCCGCCAAGCAGGGAGCCCGATGCGGAGCTCGATCCCAGGACCCTGGGATCATGACCCGAGCCGGAGGCAGACGCTCAACGACTGAGCCACCCAGGCGCCCAAAAGGTTTAAATATCTTATAACCAAGAAATGGAAGTTCTGGCAGGTGGCAGAGCTGGGCTAAAAGTTTCGAGATGTGTCAATGCTAAAGCCTAGAGGGTTAACCTCTAGGCTCATTCACACATCCCCTGAAGATGCCTGCGTTTTACAATTCCAGTTTCTCTGTCACTGACTCAGTATACTATCCTTCTGTAAATCCCAAAGGGTACCATATTCTGTATGGCCCCACATGTTAACATGCATTCTAAAAACAACAGGCAAAAGAAAGAGCCATGTAATATAGCATTTTATACTTTTAAAAGTCAATCCTGTGCAAAATATGTATTTATCATTTAAGTGCCTGTTTAACTCCAGAAGCGGGAAGGGTGACATTTCAGCACCAAACTGAACAACTCAGAGAAAGATAAATCTGGGGGGGGGGGGGGGCGCCTGGGTGGCTCAGTCGGTTAAGCAGCTGCCTTCGGCTCGGGTCATGATCCTGGGGTCCTGGGATCAAGCCCCACGTCTGGCTCCCTGCTCAGCAGAGAGCGTGCTTCTCCCTCTCCCTCTGCCTGCCACTCTGCCTAATTGTGCTATCTCTCTGTCAAATAAAGAAAGAAAATCTTTAAAAAAAAAAAAAAAGATAAATCTGTAGGTTCAGAATTTGGGAGCACTGTTCTAGTTAACACTGTATGTCCTCCCAATTATGTGGAATTACCACATAGTCTTGCAACCAGAGAACCTTTGAACTAAAAGTCCTCTGTGTCCTTTGACACGGTACTTGAAGTATCTATCTGTACTCTCAGCAACTGTGCTAAGTATGTAACTATGGATCTAAAAGGATTCATTATTTTAGTCATTTCAAAGCTTTCCCACTGGTCTGCTAACAGAACTAAAGCTGCCCTTGGTGATATGGCTGTTTTTGTCTTCTAATATGGCAAGTTTCTGATTATTTCATTCTTTAAAGGTTTCAAAAATACCATCTCTATCACCTATGTAGACTGTTGCCTTATGGAAGCTTATTTTGTCCAGAGAGACAAGCAAAGGCCCTGAGGAAGGGAACCTTTGGGACCTGCCAGCCTGATCTATGATGAACACCAGAAGGCCCAAGTGGCCGCAGTGGAGTGAAGGGAAGAAGGGGACACAGCAAAAGCCGAGGTCAGAGAGGGATCTGCTGTGCATCGGCTTGTATGTGCATCTTCTACCTCTGGGGGACACTGACCAGCTAGTAACACTGGCTGCAGCTGGGAAGACAGGGCTAGGAAGAAGACCTTTCCCTGAATTTCCTTTTGAACCTTTGAAATCTTGAACTATATGTTGCTTTCCTAAAATTTTTAATTAAATAAAGCACCTCTTGAAGGAAAGACTACACATATAACTTATGTATTCTATTACATGACAGGAAATAAGAACTTTATGCATATAAAAATGATCAAACAATGCCAACATTGTATACAGTTAGAGCACAGTTCTGAAGGCTCACATTCTGACTTAGAGTAAATAATCTTAGACGGTTATATATGTGTGTTGCAGCCTACTTAGAAGAGTCTCACTATAAAAAACAATTTCTCTAATTTTTAAAGCTTTTCAACAAAACTGACTAAATATTCAACTAAATATCCAAATAGAGGATTGGGTAAATAAATCATTGAACATCCACATAATGAAATACTACACAGACTTTAATATCTATGCAGTATTAAAAACTATGTTCTCAACAATATTGAAAATGGAGAAATGTCCTCCAAATAGCATCAATATTAAGTGAAAAGGACAAGACACAAAATGTATATACAATGATCTTAATTGCCTAGAATATGCTTGTGTGTAAGTGTACATGCATACAAAAATGTCTGGAGGACAATACATGAAAATATGAACTATACTTATCTCTAGGTGGTAGTAATATAAGTGATTTTATTTTCTTCTTTGCATTTTACTACATCTTGCAAATTTTCTAAAATTCTTTTTTTTTTTTAAGATTTTATTTATTTGAGAGAGAGCAGGAGCAGGGTGGGGGGCAGAGCGAGAAGAAGAAGCAGACTCCCCGCTGAGCAGGGAGCCTAATGTGAGACTCAATCCCAGGACCCTGGGATCATGACCTGAGCTAAAGGCAGACGCTTAACTGACTGAGCCACCCAGGCATACCAAAGATTTTATATATAATCTCTACACCCAATGTGGGGCTCAAACTTACAACCCCAAGATCAAGAGTCATATGCTCTACTGACTGATGCAGCCAGGCGCCCTAAGATTTTCTAAAATGCTAACATTTTAATTTAAAAATTTTAAAGTACTTTATAATGATTTAAATAAATTATGACTAAGAGCCTTATCATGCTAATCAGTAACTGATCATGCTAAATTCGATAAAATAACTTCATGTCAGTTTCAGCCCGCAAGGCACTGCCATTCCATAAAAGCTGATGAATGGACACATTTCACTGAAATCCCTGGAAAAAAAAAAACCTCTACATGGAAATGTTCAAAATAAATACAATAAATACCAAGTTCAGGGCACGTGGCTGTCTCAGTCAGTAGAACATGCAACTCTTGATCGTGGGGTTGTGAGTTCGAGCCCCATGCTGGGTACAGAGATTACTTAAAAATAACATCTTAAAAAAATAGTGTTCAAGTTCACTACCTCTAACCATAGAACAACCAAGTTAAAAAAAAAAATTCAGTCGAATTAAGATTTTTAGAATAATGATCAAAGCAAGGTATTTTCAATTAACTCCATCTCATCTAGCTATTTTCACAAATCTCTCAGGAATTCATTATTCTCTATGCAAAATTTGTTAGGCTCTATACAAAATCAAGGTTTTTTTTTTTTTTAAGACTTTATGTATTTATTTGTCAGAGAGAGAGAAAGAGCACAAGCAGGGGGAGCGGCAGGCAGAGGTAGGAGCAGGCTCCCCACTGAGCAAGGAGCCCGACACGGGACTCGATCCCAGGACCCCAAGATCATGACCCGAGCCAAAGGCAGACATTTAATCGACTGAGCTACCCAAACGTCCCCAAAATCAAGGGTCTTAAAGCCATATTGCTTATCCACATTCCAGCATAAACAACATTTATGACAACTGTTGTGATGTGTTCTCTCTTATCTAAAGTGTAAAGCATAACTGCAATTAAAATTCCTAGTCTCACCTACACTACTTTAGTTCATCAAAAATAACTACCTATTCTTATCTTATTCTCCATGAACCTATGTCTTCAACTCATGATATTATTTATTAAATCCCACCCTTTCAAATTTGTTCCAAATGCTCTTTTTAGCATTCAGTTCAATCCACATCTAATGTCTGAGCTTTGTTAGTAGGTACACCATAATGTACACTAAGAAGTGGTTAACCTCCAAGAGATTATAATGTAGTAAGGGAGATCAAGCATGCAAATAAATAACTTTATAAGGCAGTGTAAGAAATAGAGAGGGTGGGCGCCTGGGTGGCTCAGCTGGTTGAGCGTCTGCCTTTGGCTCAGGTCATGATCTCAGGGTCCTGGGATCAAGTCCCACATCGGGCTCCTTGCTCATCAGGGAGTCTGCTTCTCTCTCTCAAATAAATAAATAAAATATTTTTAAAAAATAGAAAGGGTGACAATTTCTAACCGTATGCATCATGAAAATTTCATGGAGGACTGCCATTTGATCTGCAGCTTGAAGGATAAAGACTAGGGTTCCAAAAGTGGAGTTTGGACTCCCCAGGGCAATGGAACCCTATGAGCCAAGACTGTAGGAGAGAATGTAGAAAGTGAGTTTGTGAAATATATGGTCCCTGGGGGGATAGAGAGTAATGAGCTAAAAGGCAGGAAAGGCAGAATGGAACCAAATCATAGCAACCCTGAATTATTTTTTTAGTTCAAGGGAAATGGGAAACCACTGAAGGTTTAGGAAAGGAGGTAACGTAACTGTTAGCTTTAGGAAGATTACTCTGGCAGCCATGTGTAGTCCTGGCTGTGTAGCTGTTATTTAAAATAGTAGCCATTAGGGTGCCTGGGTGGCTCAGTCGTTAAGCGTCTGCCTTCGGCTCAGGTCATGATCCCAGGGTCCTGGGATCAAGTCCCACATTGGGCTCCCTGCTCAGCGGGAAGCCTGCTTCTCCCTCTCCCACTCCCCCTGCTTGTTTTCCTGCTCTCACTGTCTCTCTCAGATAAATAAAATCTTTAAAAAAATAAAATAAAATAATAGCCATTAACTACTGTCTCAGAGATAACAGGTTATCAGCTCAAGTGCTACCTAAATAGCAGATGTACAGTGGAAAATCACTCAGAACTAGAGTCCTAACCCCAGCACTAACTAATTACATGACCTTGGACAAATCACTTGGCTTCTCAAAACTTTTTTCCTGAAATATCTCCTCTACTGCTTCATAGAACCACTGAATGGATGAAATGCAAATAGTGTAAATGAAAACCCCCAGAAGATTTGCTGGTCTTGTGGTCTCTGTCACAACCATTCAACTCTGCATTGTAGCATGAAGGCAAATATGTAAATGAACTAGTTTCGTCTCAATAAAACTTTATTTATAAAAACAGACTGCTAGATATGACCCTGAGGGCCATAGTTTGCTGACCTCTGTATAAAGAAGGGCTGTCCAATAGAAATATGTTAGACATATATGAAATTTAATATTTTCCAGGAGCTACAATTAAAAAGGTAAAAGGTGGGGGCGCACCTGGATGGCTCAGTCGGTTGTGTTCGACTCTTGATTTCGGCCCAGGTCATGACCTCAGGGTCATGAGATGGAGCCCTGGGTTGGGCTTTATGCTGGGCATGGAGCCTGCTTAAGAGTCTCTCTCTCCCTCTGCCCCTCCCCCCACAGCAGCTCCCTGGAGCCCTGGGTCGGGCTTTATGCTGGGCATGGAGCCTGCTTAAGAGTCTCTCTCTCCCTCTGCCCCTCCCCCCACACCAGCTCTCTCTCTCTCTCTCTCTCTCTCTCTCTCTTAGATAGATAGATAGATAGATAGATAGATAGATAGATAGATAATAAAAAATAAAAGGTAAAAAAGGGGTGCCTGGCTGGCTCAGTCAGGAGAGCATGCAACCCTTGATCTTGAGGATGTAAGTTCAAGTCCCACATTGGGTGTAGAGATTACTTAAAAATAAAATCTTTAAAAAAAAAGTAAAAAGAAAAAGAGGAAATTAATTTTAATATATTTTAATTTAAATAATAGTATATTTTACTTAATGCATTATCCAAAATATTTTCATTTCAATATTTAATCAATATAAAATATTATCCTTTACATTCTTTTTTTACATGAAGTCTTCAGAATCTGATGTGTATTGTACACTTTTAGCACATTTCAATCCCAAGTAGCCACATTTCAAGTGAGCACAATGGCCACATGTGAGTAGTAGCTACCAACTGGAGAACACAATTCTGGAGGCTATTTAAGTAAAACTTCTGAACTTTGACAATACAAACACAAAATAACAATTTGAACAATAAAAGAAACCAGAAGTATATAATTGTACTCTATAGAAAAATGAAAGCAAAATGAACCTAGGATTTTAAAAATGTTTCCCCTGGAATACCAACTATTACTGGTTGTGGCCACCTATCTAAAACGGCTCTTTAGGGGTGCCTGGGTGGCTCAGTTGTTAAGCGTCTGCCTTCGGCTCAGGTCATGGTCCCAGGGTCCTGGGATCGAGCCCCGCATCGGGCTCCCTGCTCGGCGGGAAGCCTGCTTCTCTCTCTCCCACTCCCCCTGTTTGTGTTCCCTCTCTCGCTGTGTCTCTCTCTGTCAAATAAATACAATATGATATGAAAACATCTATGATTCCAGGGGCGCCTGGGTGGCTCTGTCATTGGGCGTCTGCCTTCAGTTCAGCTCATGGTCCCAGGGTCCTGGCATCAAGCCCCGCATCACATTAGGCTCCCTGCTCCGCGGGAAGCCTGCTTCTCCCTCTCCCCTCCCACTCCCCCTGCTTGTGTTCCTGCTCTTGTTATCTCTCTCTCTAAATAAATAAATAAAATCTTTAAAAAAAGAGAAAGAAAGAAAATATCTATGATTTCAACTGGTTGTACAAAGTTACAGGTTCTGCTAGTACTACTAGGATTCTACTATATTCACAATTGAAGGAAATGCTGAATTTCATCTAAGGTATGAGTAAATGAAGATAAAATTTTCCCCATTCTAGCTCACAAAACCCCTGAATTCTATAGATGGTGTCTGGATTCTATTTTCAGGTTCAGAACCTCTAAAGGAAAGGAAACTCCTTTATTATAAGCTCAAAACATGCTTCCTCCAAAGTTCCACATGTATATTTTTACCTTTCCACCCATTTTGCTCCCTTCTAGATTAAATAAACCAGTAGTTGTCATTCAGCTACACCACGACTAGATGATCAGAAAGAAATCAGAATCAAGAAATAAAGGTCATTCTTCTATTACGTACTACTGTTTTGATGAAAATATGTTGACACAGATTGTCCTTTAACATTCTTAATTATTTTATTTCAACAGTAAGAAAAGCAAACATATGAATAGAGATAGGAGGTCCAGATTTTCTAGTCTGCCCTGTAGTTATATTATATTAATCTTTGTTCATTTGAAATCAGTAATGCAAACTATAAAGCACAAGGCAAATACAGTAAACACAGAAAAGATCCATTACAAATACAAGCTGAACGTTAATATTTTGTTGGTATAAAACCACTACTTGAGGGTGCCTGGGTGGCTCGGATGGTTGGGCGTCTGCTTTCGGCTCAGGTCATGATCCCAGGGTCCTGGGATCGAGTCCTGCATAGGGCTCCCTGCTCCTTGGGAGCCTGCTTCTCCCTCTGCCTCTCTCTCTGTCTCTCATGAATAAATAAATAAAATCTTAAAAAAAAAACAAAACACTACTTGAATGACGCTTCTGTAGTTATTAGAATTACTAAACCTATGATTTGCATAAAATGGTTTGCAAATTACACATCTCCTTATCGTTAATCTAAAATTGCTACAAACTGTGCTATGACCTAGTAATTCAGCCAACCGCAAGTTTCAGTAGAAACATGAGGGATTCAAGTGTGTCCACCCCAAGTGTCCCATCATGGAACATTAATTATTCTACAATTCTACTTAATAGCACTTTATAAACTCAAAGCTCCTCAGAAATATTCAACATTATCAGGAGAGGAATTATACAGCAAGATAAAAATCCCCTTAAGTTATAAACTGTCAGTAGTAATGGATCGCAGAAACACACTTTAATAACCACTACAAATATAAAATTTACAAAACTTTATCAAATAACGCTAAACATTAAAAATGTTTTGGCCTCTGGGGCGCCTGGGTGGCTCAGTCGTTAAGCGTCTGCCTTCGGTTCAGGTCATGGTCCCAGGGTCCTGGGATCAAGCCCCGCAATCGCATCGGGCTCCCTGCTCCGCGGGAAGCCTGCTGCTCCCTCTCCCACTCCCCCTGCTTGTGTTCCCTCTCTCGCTTCTCCCTCTGCCTCTCTCTCTCTGTCTCTCATGAATAAATAAATAAAATCTTAAAAAAAAAATGGTTTGGCCTCCTCTAAACTGGAATTATCTTTAAAATAGCAGATGTGGAGGTGCCTGGGTGGCTCACTCAGATGAGCGTCTGACTCTTGATTCCGGCTTAGGTCTTGATCTCAGAGTCCTGGGATCAAGCCCCAGGTCAGGCTCCCCACTCAGCGGGAAATCTGCTTATCTTCCCCTCCCTCTCTTCCTCCCCTCCTCCCTCCCTCCTCCCTCCCTCCTCCCCTGCTTGCACTGTCTCTAAAATAAATAAATAAATCTTTTTAAAAAATAAAATAAAACAGCACATGTGGGGTGCCTGGCTGGCTCACTCAGTAGAGCATGCAACTCTTGATCTTAGGGTTATTTAAAAAAATAGCAGATGTGAGGAAAAAGCAGTAAGGTACAACACGACAATTATAATACATCCATAAATTACTACGCAGCCATTAAAAATTATGTTTTTAGGGGCGCCTGGCTGGCTCAGTTGATAGAGCATATGACTTTTTTTTTTTAAGATTTTCTTTATTTATTTGACAGAGAAAGAGCACAGACAGGGGGAGTGGGAGAGGGAGAAGCAGGCTCCCCGTTAAGCAGGGAGCCCAATGTGGGGCTTGATCCCAGGACCCTAGGATCACGACTCAAGTCGAAAGCTCAACTGACTGAGCCTCCAGGCACCCTGAGCATGCGACTCTTAATCACAGGGTTATGAGTTCCAAGCCCTACGTTGGGTGTAGAGATTACTTTAAAAAAAAATAAAATGAATAAAATAAATTATGTTTTTAAATCTAATTTGACAGAATTGCTCCCAATAAGTAATTAAAGGATAAAAACAGTATATAGCATACAATCTCAATTTTGTTTATATATAAAAATATGAACTGAAGGAAACTGAAAAATTAATTAACTAATATAACTATTTCTGGATGGTACAAATAATATTTCTTTTCTCTCTTACACAATAGGTGTTTTCTCTATTTTCTACAACATCCGTGTATTACTTCTTTATAAGCAAAAAAGTTTTGCATAACATAAAAATACCATCAACTTAATGTCATTTTTCACAGAGGTTAAAAAGAAATGTAGAATTACCCTTTATACTGGCATATAAGAGAGAAAATTTTAAGACAGTCTGTGTCTAAACAGTCTGCCTAACAACTACCATGCACTCTGAACACACTTCAGGGGCCAGTGTGTCTCTTCCCAGAGCGGGCAGCTCCCTGGCACAGCTCGAGTCTGGCAGCCTCCCCAGACCATCAGAATAAGAAGTTGCTCTCTCCTGCCTAAATATGGACATGGTCTGTATTAACTGGATTACAGACCAAAATGAGTATATGTCAGGAGCAAAGAAGATCAAGCTGCAAGAGAGGTCCTCTGAAGTGAAGTGATAAGAGCTAGGCAGCACTAGCAGAACACTCTGGCTTCTTTCAGCTGACCGTGGTCCAGCCTGTATCTCCAGGTACCCAACTACATCTAGTGGCTTCCTCTTTTGGAGTGAAAGCCATTGCCTTAAGCAAATGATAAAATTAAGCAAATCCATGAGTTCTAAAATAATCTCTATGAGGGTGTAAGGAAGAGAGGTCCTACCAAACACTGTTACTTGGGAGTATAAACTAATGTGGTCACTTTAGAGAGCAATTTGGCAATATCTATTAAAATTTAAAATGGTCACCTATGACCCAGCAATTCTGCTTCTCAGGAACTGCTCTAGAGAAATATTCCAACATGTGCACAACAGGCATGCAAGGGTATGAACTGAAGGACTGGTTTTAATAGTGAAAAATTGAAGGAGGGGCTGGGTGGTTCGGTCTGTTGAGTGTCTGACTCTTGGTTTTGGCTCAGGTCATGATCTCAGGGTCATAGAATCCAGGCCCCCTTCAGGCTCTGCACTTAGCGCAGGGTCTACTTGTCCCTCTCCCTCTGCTCCTCCCTGCCCACTCTCTCCTTCTCTCTCAAATAAATAAATAAAATCTTTTTCAAAAATAGTGAAAAACTGAAAACAACCAAAATACCCATCGTGGCAGCCTGAATAATGCACCCCCCAACCAGACATTTAAGTCCTAATCCCCAGGACCTATAAATGTGACCTTGGATGGCAAAAAGGACTTTGCAGAAGTGATTAAATTAAGGATCTTGACATGGGGAGATGAGCCTGGATTATCTGGGGGGGGAAGGTTGGGGAGACAGGGTACTCACAGGGGACCTTACAAAAGGGATGCTGGAGGAGCCAGTCAGAGGAGAAGACATGTGATGACAGATCTGAGACCAACGCCACACACTCTGAAGATGGAGGAAGGAGCACTAGAAGCTATGAACAAGGCCAGGGAACAGATTCTCCCCTAGAACCTGCAGAAGGAACCAGACCTGCCAGCAGCTGACTTTAGTCCAGTGAGACTGACTCATTTTAGACTTCCAGTCTCCACAAACATAAGAGTAAATATAGGAATAAATCTGTGTCATTTTAAGCCATTAAGTGTGTGATGACTTGTTAGCATAGCAACAGGAAATTAAGACACCCATCAGTCGGGGAATGGCTAAATAAGCTAGTATTTCTGGAGTCCCATGCAGCACTTAAAAAAAAAATGTGGTAGATCTGTATATGGAGACACAGGAAGATCAAAACATGTAATTGACTTAAAAAAATTATGAAAATATATGTCTAGCATCACATCTTTCCTGTGAGACAGAAAAAAATAATAAAAAGTATATATGCACACAAACACACATAAAAGTACACATTCAAAAATGACCTTGGGGCACCTGGCAGGCTCAGTTGGTAGAGCATGCAACTTTGATCTTGGGGTTATGGGTTCAAGCCACCTTGGGTGTAGAGATTGCTTAAAAATAAAATCTTTTTTAAAAAAATGATCTTAAAGAATACATTAAAAATTTGACCACTGATTTATTTTTTTATTTTTTTAAAGATTTTATTATTTGACAGAGAGAGACACAGCCAGAGAGGGAACACAAGCAGGGGGAGTGGGAGAGGGAGAAGTAGGCTTCCCGTCGAGGATGTGGGGCTCCATCCTGGGACCCTAGGATCATGACCTGAGCTGAAGGCAGACGCTTAATGACTGAGTCACCCAGGTGCCCCTAAAAAATATTTTAATGGATACATAAATCGTGTTAAAAAATGCAGGATCAAAGTAACAGTTATACAATATCAGTCTTCTATCCTTTTGAAGTAACCATGCATTTGTCCCATAGTTGATCACCTGCTGTTATTTACATTTGTCTACAACTATTGACTGAACATCTTACAAAGCAGACTACACTCCTTGTGTTCATCCCACAAGCACCACTGTAAAACAAGATGGAAAGAGGGGGAGGGAGGACAGAGCATGGGGCCCTTTCAGGACTTGACAAGCCTTTCATAATTATCACCACAGCCTTATTACTTAGGAAAGAACAGGTGCACGACAATCCACCCAGTAGCCTGGGCCAACAGGTGGTACTTTGTGACAGTCAATATGGAAGCCAAGAAGACAGATAATAATCAAAACTGATTTATTTAGCAAGACCTTAGACATACAATTGGAGGAAAACTGAAATGAAGACTATTATCTCATCTGCCTAGCCATACTGCAAACAAATTGGGAAGGAAGAAAATTCCAGAGGGATCACACACACACACACACACACACACACACACACACACACACACCCCTACTATCTCCACTATCCACTACAAGAGAAAAAAAAAATTCTGTCGATGGCAGAGTTTTGCTTTCATATACAATGGGCAGCCGACTGGATATGCAAAAAACAACTTTCCAGCAACGTAGCACCTTATAAAGACAGTCCATACACACTGTAAGTACATAATCACATCCCTCCTTACCTAATCCTTACATTAACCCTATTATTACTCCCCTATTACAGATGATGAAGCGTCTAACATAATAATTTTCCAGCCTGGACCCCGGGCTAGAGTTAGACAAATCTATTTCACTCTCAGCTTTGCTACTAATTGTATGATCTTTGTCAAGTTACTTCACTTCTGTGCCACAGTCTCCTTATTTGTAAAGTAAGGATAACCATAGTAACAACCTTGTAAGGTTTTTGTGAGGATTGAATGAGATAATGGACATGAAGTGCTTAGCACAGAGCCTGGCACACAACATGCTGACACTGTAGTCATGGCGGTAAGTAGAGGTGGGGACAATGATGACAAAGAAGTTGCAGTGGAAGAAGAAACCAGGGATTACTAAAGGTATGGAACTTGCCCAAAGTCACATAGCTAGTACAAGGCAGAGCTAGAATTTCAGTCCCAATCTGATTCTTTAAACCTGACTTTGACCTCTAGGCAATACTGCCTCCCACAGTCATAAGGTATTTCATTCTAACTTTATAGCTAGCCAGCCAAACCTGAGAGCTGGTTGAGCCATTTGTCCAAGCTCACAGAACCCTGCACGAAGATTCAGCGCCTCTTCTTCCAGTGCTCATTAATTACACTGTAATTAACTTTACTCGCGAGCAAAAGTAGTTTTATTCATTTATTCATTACCTCTTCCAAATTTAGAATTTGGAATTCTTTTTTTTTAAGATTTTTATTTATTTATTTGACAGAGAGAGACACAGCAAGAGAGGGAACACAAGAAGGCAGAGTGGGGAGGGGAGAAGCAGGCTTCCCGTGGAGCAGGGAGCCCGATGTGGGGCTCAATGTGGGGCTCAATGTGGGGTTCAATGTGGGGCTCGATCCCAGGACCCTGGGATCAGACCCGAGCCAAAGGCAGACACTTAACAACTGAGCCACCCAGGCGCCCCAGAATTTGGAATTCTATAAAAGTACATAAACCGCTTCCAAAGGAATCTGACCAAAGGATAAACTGGCTGGTGGTATCCTCCTAGGAGAATAGATAAACATTTATAAATCTAAATTATCATCTCAAAGGTTTCATCTGAATGTGTCCTAAGTATTCAAAACCTTAACTTATTCCAGTTGATCAACTCCTCCCCTTACATAGCAAAACAACAAACAATAAACAACAACAAAAAAACCCTCCTGAGCCTTTTTTCATTTCATAAACAGTATCAGTAAAGCATTCTGGGCTTGCACGGGGTTTGTTCATTTGTTTTAATGAAATAGAACAGGCATACAATAAACTGCACATTTTTAAAATGTACAATTTGATGAGTTTTGACATATGTATATATACAACTATGAAACCATCACCACAGTCAAAACAGGGAACATAGTCTTCACCCAAAAAGTTTCAAGTACTTTTGTAATCCCTTTTCCCATCCCTTCCAGTCCACCTTCATCCCCAGGCAACCACTGATCTGCTTCCTGTCACTACCAATTAGTTTGCATTTTCTGGAATTTCATATGAGTGAAATCTTACAATATGTATTCCTATTTGTCTAGCTTCTTCCACTCAGCATAAATCATACTTGTTTATCCATTCACTTGTTGATGGGCCTTTAGATTGTTTCCAGTTTTTGGCAAGCACAAATAAAGCTGTCATGAACATTCAGGTTCAAGTCTTTTTATTGTTGTTGTTATTGTTTTTCATGTTCAAGTCTTTTGCATTGGTGTGAGCATGTGGGGATGGGGTGGGTTCTTATAAAAACCACAATGGAAAATAAGAAACATTAACTGAAATGTCTGAGTTCAAAATTAATCTAAACTGTAGGAAACAAAACATCTTGGCCAATTTGGGCAAGTCAATTAGCTTCTCTCTCAACATCCATATGTGCACGGCCTGTCCCCATTAGAGTTTGTAAAGAAAAATGAGATAGGAAGCAGAAACCTTTTAGAACTTCCACAAATAAGCTATTTTTTTCTTGTAAATTCTCTTAAAAAAGAAGACTAATGTTCTATGAAATTTAATGTAAAATGCAATATTTGAGTTGTCATTTGTAAGTTTTTTAAAATTTCTCTTAAATTTATATTTATTTCACACTTAAAAATAATTTCCTACATACTTTCACTTTCTGCCAATAACATGAAATTAAAATAAATACAGGTAGCTATTTTTTTTTTTAAGATTTTATTTATTTGTCAGAGAGAGAGACAGAACACAAGCAGAGGGGGAGGCAGGCAGAGGGAGAAGCAGGCTCCCCGCCGAGCAAGGAGCCCGATGCGGGAATCGATCCCAGGACCCTAGGATCATGACCTGAGCCGAAGGCAGCAGCTTAACCAACTGAGCCACCCAGGCACCCCTCAGGTAGCTCTTTTAAACACCAAGAAAAAACCTCATTCTGCATTTCTAATGCATTCAAAGTCCTTATCTACCAGCTTTACCTGATCGGCATCCCCTGCACCCCATCCTCTATCACCGTCCTCTTCCCCTTGGCTTACTGGGCTCAGAGCTCCAAACGAAGGATGCTAAGGATGCTTCCCTCTGAGGGACTTGGCTCTTGCTGTCCTCCGCCTAGGATGTACTTTCCCAAGCAGCCATATGGTACCCTCTCACCTCCTTCAGGCTCTGCTCAAGTGCCATTCTGTGCTCTCCTTTCTGCCCATCCTACATAAAAGGGAACTCTTCCCCACCATCACACCCCATTCCTCCTACCCAGCTATACTTGCCTCCCCAGCACTTATTATTTGAGGTATTACATATACATATATACTTAATATGTATTTGATTATTTGTTATTGTCTATATCCTCCCACTAAAATAAAAGTTTTTTTAAGACAAAGATTTTATTGTATCCTCTGCTGCGTCCTCAATGCCCAGGACAGTGGGGCCTGCCCGCTTCTGAATTCCACAAATACTTGTTGAAGAAATTTGATTACACACTATTTATTGATTTAAAAAAAATAAATTCTGAGGGGCTTGGCTGCTCAGTCAGAAGAGCATGTGATTCTTGATCTCAGGGTCATGAGTTCAAACCCAACCTCGCGTGTAGAGATTACTAAAAAAAATAAATAAATAAACTTAAAAAAACACTTCTGTTTAAAATTCACTAGGAAGAAAATTTTTAATTCAAATACTGTGCTAGTGCTTAAATTAAAATGCTAAGTCAATGTTGATCCACTTCATAGGATGGGTTCTTTTTTCAAATTGACATTTAACTTTGAGCAGCACTTACAAAGTGAAAAGAACACTGGAATTCAAAGGCAGGAAAGCCAGGATCTAGTCATCTGTCCTATCATAACTAGCTTCACTACCCAGTCATAACCTCTCCTGATCTCAGACCACTTCTCTCTAAACTGAGGAAAGTGATTATCTCCAAGGCCCCTTCTTGCTCTAAAATTCTAAGACTCTACTGCAGTTAGTGCACACTTATGCATTAAGGTTGCCAATCATAAATTAGTCAGCTTAATCCAAATTTGTCCTAATCCAAAACTGTCAACTGAAGGATTCTATCTAACTAGAAAACACTGTGAAAAAATGGCCATTGGTTAGCCAGATGTCCACTGGAAGGAGAGGCTTAGAAGAATGTACCTCATAGGGGTGGCAGCATTTCAACAGTTTTTTTATTTATTTAAAGATTTTATTTATTTATTTGAGAGAGAGAGACAGAACATAAGCAGGGGGAGTGGGAGAGGGAGAAGCAGACTCCCAGCTGAGCAGGGAGCCCGATGCAGGGCTCATTCCTGGGACGCCAGCGTCATGACCTGAGCCAAAGGCAGACACTTACTGACGGAGCCACCCAGGTGCCCCTCAAAAGTTAGTTTTTTAAAAAAGCTGATGACTGGGTGTTATACGAAAACAAGGAATCATGGATCACCACATCAAAAACTAATGATGTATTGTATGGTGACTAATATAACATAATAAAATAAAATTTTAAAAAATCAAAGAAAAATGCAGATATAATGAAAAAGCAAAAAAAAAATATAAATGAATAAATAAATAAATAAGCTGATGAACCTCTAATCTTCCTCAAATATGAAAAAAATACATTACTAGAAAGGACATAAAAATGTTTATTACCCTATCTTTAGCCACTTATGAAATTTTAGATAATTACAAATATAAGTATCATACATGCAAGGAGGATATTATGATCAGGAGGAGATGTATTAGGGACGAACAGACTTGGGTTAATGTTCAGGCTCTCTGTGTGTGATCTTGAGGAAGTCACATACTTAACTCTGCATTTTGCTTGCCTCATCTGCACAATGGGTGCAACATTTATAGTTGTTACAATAGGTAACAGTAGTTAGCTACTAGGATCCTTTTAAGAACTTAATAAGATGATGTCTGACACACAGAATATCCTTAGTCAATATTATTATTAAATAACTAAATGTGAATACACCCTTGCAAACACAAATCTAACAGCCACAAAACATTCTTAGCTATTCATTTCTACTGATACAATATAGCCTATATAACATACAGAAAGAAATGAAAAAAGTTCTTCGCCACTGACAGTCATATTTATTACCCATACACATACTGGTTTCTGAAAGGTCAGAACACACATTTTCTTTAAGAGTTTTTAAAATTCTACCAAGCCAGGGAGGTTTTCTTTAAGATCATTCTTCTGTGGAAAGAGGTGACAAATACTCAATACATTTATGCAGTAAACATCTTAGGAAAGCCAACCTAAGAGCTCAGGTATTTTTAACTACTCCTACCTTTTTAATCCTAAAAATAAATATATTACATACTATAAAATTTTAGGATCTGTGAACTTAGTCTCTAAGAAACAAAGAGCATCCACTTCCCACATTTCACATTCAACAAAGTCAATTAAATAAAAAGATTCCACCATCATAGCATAATACCCTTTGAGCTTTCAAGCCGATAAGACACTCAGACACTTGCTTTTTCTAGAATAGGCCCAAATGAGACACAAGAAAACCATAATCCTATGTTAGGAATTCCCTATCAACTGGTATCTTCCCTTTTGGGTGGCCAGACTGTAAAATAAGTCAATTAAGAGTTCACAATGGGAATGCTGCAACCTCAACCTCAAATCCAGACACAAAACACAGTGGAACGCATTCACATCTCAAGCACACCCAAACATCTTGGCCGACGCGATCTGATCACTACTGTTTCCAGAAACACACAGCAATGGGTTTTAATCCATTTCTATAAATGTTCCTTGTGCTGAAAGCCGAAGTGCATGCAAAACCGCAAAATACGAAAGATTCTTCGCATTCCGTTTTTAGCCAGAAGACAGGCCATCCTCTCTGCGCCCTGCCCCAGAGAGTCCTCCTTGCGACAGCAAGAATTTCATGACACCCCATGCTACATACACATCAAAATATCACCCCACAAAGTGGAGGGGGTGCAGCGTCAGCATCGGCTGGCCTCGATGAAATGATACTGCCAGTATTCCCACCTCTGGGCAAACACGAAACCAAGTGAAGTCGGTGGAAAGTTCTCATCAACCGAGCATATTTGGTTTCCTTCTGCCCCCAAACCCAGCAGCAACACAAAAACGGAGATTTCCTTTTGCACCTGCCACAGCTCCTGAGCTTCGGCTTCTCGGAGACCCCCGAGCTCACGAAAAAGGCCTTGAGGCCTAAAGCGCCCGTGACCCTTTGCGGAGAGCGCACAGAGGGCCCCTGTAGCATCACCCTCGCTGTCCACACTGCCCGCTTCCCTGACAAAGGCCCCGTGTCAATCCGAGGCACGACACAGAGAAGTTGCTGGATTGCCCATCACGGACCGACAGCTGCCAATACCCTCCCCTGGGGGAAAGAAAAATCAACATAGAACTGGGAATGAGAAAGGGGGAGGTATACAGCGTTAAAATTAAAATGTCCCCAAAGCTAAGCAACCTGGGTGTGCCCTGGAAGTGAGTCCAGGGGGTCCATGGGGGAGGGGAGACAGAGCCTGGGAGGCGACGGTGGCTCTTCCAGGGCGTGAAGGCCGTGCCGGGTGATAGTCTAATAAAATGCCGGGTGTCAGAACGCTCAGAATGAAACCACAAATCCAATACCCGGCGGGCTTGAGGCCCCGAGGAGGCAGGGAGGCGGGCGGGCTGCGGATCTACAGCCGAGGCCCCCCACCTGTCCTCCCCGCGCCCACACACCTGCCGGGGCAGCCTTCGGGGGGGTCTCGGGGTGGGGGTGAGGCAGAAAGGTGATGGCCCGACCCCGGGGATGCCGGGCGGGTGGGCTGATCTGCTGCCAGCCGCCGGGGAGCAGCCTCGCTCACCTCCAAGTCGGTGTCGGCGGCCTCCGGGGCCCCGAGGATCTCGCTGGGCAGCTCGGCCAGGTCGGTGACCCGGATCAGCCCGTCGTGCAGGAAGATGGTCTCCTCCTTCACTGAGAGCCACTGCGCCGAGTCCGCGGCCGCCGCCGCCGCAGCTGCCGCGGCCGCAGACGAGCCCATGGCCCCGGCTGAGGGGTTGACGGTGAGGAGCAGCCGCCCGGCCCGAGGGAGACGCGAGCAGGAGCCGCCGAGATCACCAGTCCATAGCAGCAGCCGCCGCGCCCGCCTGCAGCGCCCCGCTCGCAGCCTCGCCTGTGCAGCTCCGCCCTAGGCGGTCCAAGCCGCCATCCCCCCACCCCCGGCCCCTGAGACCCCGGCCCCGCCACCACCGCCGCCGCCCTGAGGAGCAGGACCCGCCTCTGCAGCTCAGCAGCCAACTGTCAGTGAGACGCCATGTTGGGGGCGGGGCTCCCGGCATGCCCCGCGGAGCGGACAATACAGGCTCCGCCCACTAACTTAGTCCCGCCCACCCAGGGCGGCCCGGGGCTAACGGGTTTGCTGGACCTCTGCCCTGCCTTTCACTCGGTCTTGTCCTCAGACTGACCTTCCCTTCTCCTACCCCTAGACGTCCGGGGGCGCCCTGGGTCTGCAGTCCACCGGGAGAAGAAGCCTCCTCCTCCCCTCCTCTACTTACTCAGGTATGCACCCCTTGCAGGGGGCAGAACCCCCACCCTAGGCAGAACATGGAGGTTCACTCCCTCCTTTCGTATTTAAATGAGATATATGCAAAAATCTGGCACAGTGCACACTTGTTCGTAAGCACTTGGTAGCGCCTCACGGTAGGTGTTTCATATTTACCAAAATGTGTAGTACTCAGTAAGCACTCAAAACCTGATGAAAATAAAGCACCGGTCACAATGCTTAGTGCCCAGCATCTAGCACTTAGTAAGTGCTCCCTGGTGGGGTTGAAACTATTGTTATATTCCACCAATATTCAACACTGATTGACGTGCACCTTAAAAATATGTACGCCGGGGCGCCTGGGTGGCTCAGTCGTTAAGCGTCTGCCTTCGGGTCAGGTCATGGTTTCAGGGTCATGGGATCGAGTCCCACATCGGGCTCCCTGCTCCGCGGGAGGCCTGCTTCTCCCTCTCCCACTCCCCCTGCTTGTGTTCCTGCTCTCGCTGTCTCTGTCTCTGTCAAATAAATAAATAAAATCTTTTAAAAAAAATATGCACGCCGTCCCATTTTTATTAAAACAAGAAAGGAAAGAACTATGTAAAGAAAAATGTGTAGAAGAACACATTCCAAATTGTTAATGTGAGTTGCTATGCAGAGTGGGACCGGTCTGTATGGGTGAGGTGAAGATTGCTATCTTTGTATTGCTTTTATAATTTAAAAAAAGCACTCATTGTGGCACCTGGGTGGCTCAGTCATTAAACGTCTGCCTTCTGCTCAGGTCATGATCCCAGGGTCATGGGTTCGAGCCCCACATCGGGCCCCCTGCTCAGCAGGAAGCCTGCTTCTCCCTCTCCCACTCCCGCTGCTTGTGTTCCCTCTCTCGCTGTGTCTCTCTCTGTCAAATAAATAAATAAAATCTTAAAAAAAAAAAAAAAGCACTCATTGGTACCAAAGGACTTGAAAATGTATGTCCACCAAAAAAAACCCAAAACAACAGAAATGAAAACCCAAAACCATGCACAGAGATGTTTATAGCAGCTTTATTCATAATTTCCACAACTTGGAAGTAACCAGCATGCCCTTCTGTACGTGAATGGATAAACCGAGGTCCATCCAAGCAATGGATTATTAATCAGAGCTAAAAAGAAATGACTATCAAGCCATGAAAAGACATGGAGGAAACTTCAAGGCATATTACTAAGTGAAAGAAACCAATTTGAAAAGGCTACATATGGGGCACCTGGGTGGCACAGTCGGTTAAGGGTGGGACTCTTGGTTTCAGCTCAGTTACTGAGCTTAGATCGTGAGATGGAGCCTGCTTGGGGCTCTGTTGTGGGATTGAGCCCCCCCATTGGGCTCTGCACTCAGCGTGGATTCTGCTTAAGACTCTCTCTGCCCCTCCCCCCTCTCTAAAATAAATAAATTAATTAAGGGATGCCTGGGTGGCTCAGTCCATTAAGCGTCTATCTTTAGCTCAGGCCATGATCCCAGGGTCCTGGGATCAGAGTCCCACTTCAATCCAGGCTCCCTGCTCAGGGGGAAGTAGGCTTCTCCCTCTCTGGCTGCCACTCCCCCAGCTTGCACACTCTCTCTCTCTCTCTCTCTCTCTCTCTCAGTCAAATAAAATCTTTATGATAAATAAATAAATAAATAAATAAATAAATAAAATTTAAAAAAGAAAAAAGGCCACATACTGTGTGATTCCAACTATAGGACATTCTGGAAAAGGCAGAACTATGGAGACAGTAAAAAGATCAGTGGTTGCCAGGGTTTTGGGGTATGGTGAGAGTGATGAATAGGCAGAGCATGGAGGATTTTTAGGGCAGTGAAAATACTCTGTTTGGTACCATAACGATGGATACATGTCCTTATTTATTTGTCCAAATGCATAGAATCCACACCACCAAAAGTGAACCATAATGTAAGCTATGGACTTTGGGGATGATGATGTGTCAGTATAGGCTCCTCATTTGCAACAAATGTACCATCTGGTGGGGTAACTTAAAGGTAAGGGAAGCTATGCAGGTGTGGAGGCAGGGAGTATATGGAAAATCTCTGTACCATCCTCTCAATTTTGCTATGAACCTAAAACTGCTCTGAAAAATAGTTTTCATAAAGAGTAAATAAGCAAATGAATCAGAAGAACATTAAGGTGCAAACCCTTTGATCTAGCAATTCAACTCTGAAGAAGTTGTTCAAAGGAAATAATCAGACCCGTAGTCAAGGATGCATATACAGGGATGTACAGGTCAATACTGTTCATAAGAGGAAAAATTATAACCTTCTAAATGGCCAACAATATGCAAATAGTTAACCATAATAATGGTATATCCATAAGATGAAATATTATGAAGACATTCAGAATAATGTTTATGAAGAATAGTAATGCAAGTGAATGTTCATGATCTATTGCTAAATGGAAAAAAAGCAGGCTAAGATAGTAAGGAAGTTTTGGAATTTAATTATGTTTATGTATGATTATATCTTAAAATTACATGCATGTATGACTATAGATATAAAAGCCTGAAGGGTATCATGCCTGATATAACATTTGGGTGAATCTCAGCAATGCATTTACAACTGACTGGGGGATCTGTGGTTTGTACTTTGGAATGTTTTCCCAGTTTTCTTCCTAGAACATGTATTACTTTTGAAAAATAGAGGGGCTCCTGGGTGGCTCAGTCGTTAAACATCTGCCTTCAGCTCAGGTCATGATCCCAGGGTCCTGGGATCGAGCCCTGCATCAAGCCCCACATGGGACTCCCTGCTCCGCAGGAAGCCTGCTTCTCCCTCTCCCACTCCCCCTGCTTGTGTTCCCTCTCTTGCTGTATCTCTCTCTCTGTCAAATAAATAAATAAAATCTTTAAAAAAGAGAAAAATTTTATTTTTTTTAAAGATTTTATTTATTTATTTGACAGAGAGAGAATGAAAGATAGAGAGTACGAGAGGGAAGAGGGTCAGAGGGAGAAGCAGACTCCCTGCTGAGCAGGGAGCCTGATGTGGGACTCGATCCCGGGACTCCAGGATCATGACCTGAGCCGAAGGCAGTCGCTTAACCGACTGAGCCACCCAGGTGCCCAAGAAAAAAATTTTAAAAATAAAAGCTATTGGGGCGCCTCAGTGGCTCAGTCGATTAAGTGTCTGCCTTCGGTTTAGGTCATGATCCCTGGCTCCTGGGATCAAGCCCTGCTCATCAGGAAGCCTGCTTCTCCCTCTCCTCCCTGTTCACACTGTCTGTCACTCTCTCTGTCTCTCTCTCTCTCAAATAAATAAATAAAATCCTTAAAAATAAATAAATAAAAGCTACTGAGCACGTAGGTGTCAGAATACATCCATTCATTTATCTACCATATACCCTTCAGAGTATTCATTAGCAGCCTCGTCATACAAGAACTGAGGCTCAGAATTAAGTGGCTGGCACCTGCCTAGGAATTGGCAGAATCAAGATTTGAACCCATAGCAGGCTCCATCCTGCACTGCCTCCCTCCTAAATAAATAATTCATATTCATAGCACTGTTACAACAATCTCATGTCCCTTATCATGATTTTAATTTCATTTTTTTTTATTTTATTTATTTATTTGACAGAGAGAGACACAGCGAGAGAGGGAACACAGCAGGGGGAGTGGGAGAGGGAGAAGCAGGCTTCCTGTGGAGCAGGGAGCCCGACATCGGGCTCGATCCCAGGACTCTGGGATCATGCCCTGAGCCGAAGGCAGACGCTTAACGACTGAGCCACCCAGGCGCCCCTTAATTTCATTTTTATACTTATTCCACAAGCATTTTTTAAAAGATTTTATTTATTTATTTGAGAGAGAGAGAATGTGCCTGAGAGCAAGCACGAGCAGGGGGGAGGGGCAGAGGGAGAGGGAGAAGCAGACTCCCTCTGAGCAGGGAGCCCAATCTGGGGCTTGATTTCAGGACCCTGGGATTATAACCTGAGCCCAAGGAAGACACTTCACCTCCTGAGCCACCCAGGCGCCCTCCACAAGCATTTGCTAAGCCTCTAGTAAATGTCAAATCCTGGGAGGTATATAGAATGGAGATCTATCTGAATACCAGGATTAATATATGAAAAATTGACTCCCCGCTCTCAGAGACCTGGACAGTTATAATAACATGTGTTGAAAGTATTCCACAGAAAGATGGCCCTTCTCCTTTTATTCATTCAACAAATATTTCTTTTTTTTTTTAAGATTTTACTTCTTTATTTGAGAGAGAGAGAATGAGAGAGAGAGACCATGAGAGGGGGGAGGGTCAGAGGGAGAAGCAGACTCCCCGCTGAGCAGGGAGCCCGATGCGGGACTTGATCCCAGGACTCCAGGATCATGACCTGAGCCGAAGGCAGTCGCTTAACCAACTGAGCCACCCAGGCGCCCTCAGGTTTTAGAATCTAAATAACCTTCTTGTGTAGCTCAGAGAAACATTATCCTGCTCTTATTGTTTATATTTCAAGATCAGGAGTCAAGACGCCCAGGAACTATTGTCCTTCACCCCAATTAATAAAAGCAGCATATATCCAGGGCTGAAAGACTTTAGACTGCATAATGAATAGTTATTTAATATTTTAACAACAGTAATTAATTAGTCATAGGACTGCATGCCTGCCACCGTACCATGATGAGACAGCTGATGAATTAATATTTATAGAGACCCCTCCGGAAAAAGATAATTTACTGGGAATTTCTAGAGTGGTCAGAAGGACAAAGAAAGTCCCTGGTCAAAAGAACTCTATGCTGGAAGCCTTGGGGCAGAGAATCTAAATTTAGTCAAGACAACACACACACACACACACACACTATGCACACAGGAAACATACATTCGTAGGTTCATAGAAAGAAAAGTTTCATGGTTGATGATTTCTTTTCTTTGGAGTTGTCCTTTTCCACTCTTACATTCGAGAATGGGGTATCGGGATGGGAAGATAAGGTACTGACCAAGCAACCCTAAGTTGGAAGCAAAGAGGAAGCACGAGAAAGCAGGAAGAATAGCTTTTGGGCCTCAATTTTCCCTGGGAGGCATCTCCCCAAGAGACAGCAGGCTTGTTGATGGAGACCATCTCCCTGCTGCCCCAGCTGCTGACGTGATGTTCACTGGCCTCAGCTCAAGCTGGGGCCCCTCTGGGATTTTGCAATATCTCTCCCTTCTGCTGGCTTCTCTGTACCAGCTGACTGTCTAAAATGCGTCTGTAATCCTGACTGGGCTCACAAAAATGCGAGTGTGGCGTGAAGATAAGTGGTCCTTGAAAAGCCTTAATAGAGCTTGAAATAGCTTAAACAGAGCATCCATGTTAATTTTTAAGGTTTTTCAAAACACCAAGGAAAAAAACACATGCACACACACTGACAGAAACTGTGGGGGAGATTGATTATTTCCATCTCACTAATCATAGTCTCAAAGAGGAAACATACACCTACTCATTATCTTTTTTTTTCCCAAATGATCTGGTAGGTCCTGTGCGTTTCTTTTTCTTTCTTTCTTTCTTTCTTTCTTTCTTTCTTTCTTTCTTTCTTTCTTTCTTTCTTTCTTTCTTTCTTTCTTCTTCTTCTTTTCTTTTTTTCTTTTTCTTTTTTCCTTCTTCTCCTTCTTCTTCTTCTTCTATTCAAGGAAGATTATTTCGGCTCATGGGTGGGTCTATGAAGTGGCAGGGAAAAGAAATCGGATGAGAGATATTTGAAAAGACGAAGAGGGAGAAATTCTCCTTGGCGCTCCTTTGAATTACCGTAACTAAGGGACAAGCCTCCACACTGATGAAAAGCCCAGGATGAAGCAGCATTAAGTGCAGCTCTTACTGGAAAAATCGGGCACCATGGAGCTCTGAAAGTTGCTCTGTCCTCTGGAGTCCCCTTGTGGGCACCAGAGGCATTGCTGCACTGAAATTTCAATTTCTGACTTGCCAATTTGCAAAAAACAAACAAACAAACAAACAAACTCCCCTGCTGCACACGCTTAGATTAAGAAACAGTCCCCCCCCCCGGCCCCGAAAAGGAGAAGTGAGCCAAAGACACAATCATAGAGTTTGCACAAAAAGAAAAGCAAGCGCTTTATGTTCATTAATTCAGTAGTCCCTGAGTGCACAAAGTCCTGTCTGTGATGAGGGAAGTAGACCATATAGAGCAGAAGCACCTGCTCCATAGTTGGGCTGAGTGTCTACTTTGTGCAAGGAAAGATTAGGTTCGTGAAGCTTAGGATGGGGAAGTGACTTGGAGCAAGAACTTCCACAGAGAATGAGAATTCCAGGGACCTGGTCTGAGACATGGGGAAGGTTCTCTGAGGACCGCGCATTAAATGATGCGTGTGAGTTGGTTAAATGAAGTGAGGATGGTACGGGAAACCCGGTAACCCGAAGAAAAGCATTACATGGGGGCGCCTGTGTGGCTCAGTCGGTTGGGTGTCTGCCTTCGGCTGGGGTCATGATCCCAGGGTCCTGGGATGGAGCCCTGCGTTGGGTTCCCTGAACGGGGGGACGCCTGCTTCTCCCTTTCCCACTCCCCCTGCTTGTGTTCCCTCTCTTGCTGTGTCTGTCAAATAAACAAATAAAATCTTAAAAAAAAAAAAAAAAGAGGGGCGCCTCGGTGGCTCAGTTGGTTAAGCGACTGCCTTCGGCTCAGGTCATGATCCTGGAGTCCCAGGATCGAGTCCCGCATCGGGCTCCTGCTCAGCAGGAGCCTGCTTCTCCCTCTGACCCTCTTTCCCTCTCGTGCTTTCTATCTCTCATTGTCTCTCTCTCTCAAATAAATAAATAAAAAATCTTAAAAAAAAAAAAGAAAAGAAAAGCCTTACATGAAATGCAGTGTGTGTGGCGTTTGAATCACAGGCTGCCTGGGTTTGGGTCCCAGATCCTTTGCACCTTACCTCAGACAAATCATTCCACACATCTGTGCTGCAGTTTTCCCATCTTAAAATAGAATCACAGTAATCATACCTACCTCATAGGGTTTTTGCGAAGATTAAATGAGTTAATATGGGCAGGACCATTAGCGCCATGCTTGAAATGTAAGAAGCACTTGATAAGTGTTAGTTATTATTAAATGTGGCACCATTTTTCGCCGGTAATTGAAATCAGATTTTAATTTCAACCCAGGGTTGGTGAAGCTCTTAGGCAAACACATCATCTACTGCTAGTAGCACTTGAAGTCAGCATGGTCTTTTTGGAAAAGCACTTTGGCCACACATCCCCAAAAGTCATAAAGGGACTACGCCTTTTGATCCATCATTCCGCCCCTAGATATTTACCCATGGAAATCTTTCATCAAACAAGGAACTGTTACATTCCTACTTTCTGCCAGACTCTTATAACTAAGTCATAGCTCCTGTCAAGAAGCTTAAAATCTAACGGAGAAGACCTCACACTGCAGTGTTAGCAGTCCTACCTGTGAGGGGGGAAATGGAGCATATAGAACAGAAGCACCTGTTTCTTATTTGAGGTGAGACTTGGGAGCAAGCAGAAGATCAAGAACTATGGTTCTCAACTGGGGATAATTTTGCCTACCCAGGGAACATTTGGCAACGTCTGCAAATGATTTTTATCATCATGAATGGGGTTGAATGCTACTGACATCTAGTGAATAGAGGCCAGAGATGCTGCTAAACAACATCCTACAATGCACAAAACAGTCCCCCCCACACACACACAATTATCCATCCCCAAATGTCTTTAATGTGGAGCTCAGAAACTGACCCAAAGCAATGACTGAGGGGTGCCTGGGTGGTTCAGTCGTTAAGCGTCTGCCTTTGGCTCAGGTCATGATCTCAGGGTCCTGGGATCGAGTCCCACCTCAGGCTCCCTGCTCAGTGGGGAGCCTGCTTCTCCCTCTCCCTCTGCCTCTGCCTCTCCCCCTGCTCATGCTCTCTCTCTCTCAAATGAATTAATAAAATCTTTTTTAAAAATAAATAAAAATAAAATAAACTAGTATGCAGCCATTGAAAAGAATACTTTTGAAGTTTTGATAGCAATGTAGAAGATTTATGAAATAATATTCTATGAAGAAAATCAGAACACAGAAATTTACATACACTCATAGGAACACAGACATGTGCACCTGGTAACTTGAAAATTGTGTAAGATAAGCATAAGAGTGGATATTTTCTCTTTAATATTTTCTTGTCATGAAGGAATTCAATCTGAAGCAGCATGAGGACTCCAGGGTCACCCTTGTGGGGATTTTATTCCCCACAATTTTAGTATTATTTAAGGCTGTGCCCTGGAAGTTATATTTATGTCAGCAAGTTTCTTTTCCATAAAAATTCACACTGAGGGCTCTAATGAGTTAAAAATCGGTAAGTTCATCAGATTCCTGCAACTGTCCATTTACTAATATATTTTAGTTTTCCCTTGTGTCCCCTTTAAACCTGTGTCCATATAGAATCTTTCAAAAATGCAAATATGATTATCAGGTTCCTCTCTGGCTCTAACATCCTGATCTCCCTTGACTTTGGTGCCTCACAAAATTCTCAGGATCAGGCTCTCATTGAATTATAGTGTCACTCTCATGGTCCTCATCTCCTCTCTACCCACTGAACACACTAAGATACTTAGAGTTAACAGACTAGATAGCTTCATTACCTTCTCTGGGCTTTTGCTATAATTCTGTGCTAGATTGGAAAGAGTTTTCTCAATTCTTTACTTTCTCCCTTTATTAAAATTGTACAGCCCTTCCCTTTGTTATGTGACTATACTGAGTTGAAGAGTGTTCCCCCCAAATTCATGTCCATCCAGAACTTGTGAATGTGACCTTATCTGAAAATAGGGCCTTTGCAGATGTAATCAAGTCAAAATTATGTTATACTAGATTGAGCGGGGTTGGGGAGGGGGTCCTCATCCAAAGACTGATGACCTTATAAGAAGAGGAACATTTGGACACAGAGACACAGAGGAGACATAGAGGGAAGAAGACCATGTGACAACAGAGGCAGAGATTGGAGTGACACCTCCATAAGCCAAGGAACGCCAAGGATTGACAGCAACCACCAGAAGTTAGGAGTGAGGCATGGAACAGATTCTTCCTAAGTACCTCCAGAAGGAATAAAACCTGCTGATACCCTGAATTTGGACTTCCAGCCTCCTGAACTGTGGGATTGGATTTCTGTTGTTTTAAACCATCCAGTTAGGGGCGCCTGGGTGGCTCAATCATTAAGCGTCTATCTCCGGCTCAGGTCATGATCCCAGGGTCCTGGGATCGAGCCCCGCATTGGGCTCCCTGCTCCGCAGGAAGCCTGCTTCTCCCTCTCACACTCCCTCTGCTTGTGTTCCCTCTCTCGCTGTGTCTCTCTCTGTCAAATAAAGAAATAAAATCTTTAAAAAAATAAATAAACCATCCAGTTAGTGGTACTTTGTTACCACAGCCCGGAACACTAATAGAGGGACTTTCCAGACTTCCCATCAGAGCCAGTCAAGTAGATTTCCCCGCCCTATTGAGGTTGGGGTTGACCATGTGACATCCTTTAGCCAATGGAGTTTTAGCAGATGTGATGTGAGCAGAGGTTATATCTGTTTGTGCAGTTTGGCATGAGTCAAGAGAAGCACACGCTTTGGGAGTTGTTGGTCCCCAAATGATACATGTGGCAGACCTGACCTACCAGCACACAGCCTGGAGCTGAGCCCCACAGATCCCTGTCCTGAAGTAAAACCAACCCACAGCCTACCCACAGACCCAGTAGGGATGAATACATGCTTTTCTAATATTAGTCAGCCACTGACGATACTGAGGTTTTTTTTGTTTTGTTTTGTTTTGTTTTGTTTTTTTATGGTTAATCCCTAAATCCCTAGTGCCTGGCATGTTGCTTGGAATGAAGTAGTTGCTTCATAAAGGGTTTTCCTGCTCAGGGAATCTGAAGATGCTGTGCAAAAAACTTCACACATTCATCCACACTGTGGTTTTATGACTTACATGTACTACATGCTCCCTTATGCTCCTACCCTCCGGCTGCTTCTTCACCTCGTCTTAGACTAGTGTCCATGGTGATCTAAGAAAGTCACCCTGGCTTCTTTCCATTTCTTTACCAATTGTATAACTGTTCTTTCCATTTCTTTACCAATTGTATAACTGTTCTTACCTCTTGGCCTTTATACTTCCTGATCGCCAGCCTAGATGCACTTCCCCACCTGGGTAGGTTGGCAAACTCCTACTCATCCTTCAGGTCTCAGCTATCTCACAGAGAACATCCCTGCTCCCCCCATCCAAACATCAAGGTCTGCCTCTTTTAGTAGTCCTTAACTGCAATTGAATGATTAGTAATAAAAATTTAGGTGCCTTCTCTCCCTTGATAGACTATAAGATACATAATGTCTAGCACAACGCTTGGCACATGGTCAGTGCTTAATACAGAGTTGAAGAATCACTAAATGAATTAATACCAGGTCATCTTTTGTAGGGAAGACCATAGGTAGGGACATTAATTGAACCAAGGCTCTGCTTTAATAATTTGAGAGGTGATAGAGGACATAGTTAAGAGGATGGGTCCAAGGGCCAGACAATCCAGGTTCATCCCATTTGGAGGAGTTCCTTAACCTCTCTGTGCCTTAGGCTTCCCATCTGTAAAATAGGAATGATAATGAAAATACAAGAACCTCCTTCCTATGGTGATAGTATTAAGAGAGTTAAAAGTATATATCTTAATGTGAAAAGCAGTATGGCGGTTCCTCAAGAAACTAGAAACTAAACATATAATTACCATATAATCAGGCAATTCCACTTCTTTTTTTAACGTACTTTTTAAAGTTTTTATTTATTTATCTTAAATTTAATTTTATTTTTTAATTACCATATAATGTATTATTGGTTTCCGAGGTACAGTATGTGATTCATCAGTCTTATATAATACACAGTGCTCATTATATCACGTGCCTTCCTTAATGTCCGTCACCCAGTTACCCCATCATTCTACCCCTGCCCCCCCATCCCCTCCAGCAACCCTCAGTTTGTTTCCTATGATTAAGAGTCTCCTATGATTTGATTCCCTCTCTGGTTTCATCTTGTTTTATTTTTTCCTCTCTTCCCCTATGATCCTCTGTTTTGTTTCTTAAACTCTGCATATCAGTGAGATCATATGATAATTGTCTTTCTCTGATTGACTTATTACACTTAGCATAATACCCTCCAGTTCCATCCACGTTGTTGCAAATGGCAAGATTTCATTTTTTTGATGGCTCCATAATATTCCATCATATATATATACCACATCTTCTGTATCCATTCACCTGTTGATGGACATCTGTGCTCTTTCCATATTTTGGCTATTGTGGACATTGCTGCTATAAACATTGGGGTGCAGGTGCCCCTTTGGATCACTACATTTGTATCTTTGGGGTAAATACCTAGTAGTGCAATCGCTGGGTCGGAGGGTAGCTCTATTTTCTTTTCTTTTCTTTTTTTTTTTAAAGATTTTATTTATTTGACAGAGAGAGACACAGCGAGAGAGGGAACACAAGCAGGGAGAGTGGGAGAGGGAGAAGGAGGCTTCCCACGGAGCAGGGAGCCCGACGCGGGGCTCGATCCCAGGACCCTGGGATCATGACCTGAGCTGAAGGCAGATACTTAATGACTGAGCCACCCAGGTGCCCAAGGGTAGCTCTATTTTCAACTTTTTAAGGAACCTCCATACTGTTTTCCAGAGTGGCTGCACCAGCTTGCATTCCCACCAACAGTGTAGGACGGTTCCCCTTTCTCTGTCTGCATCCTCACCAACATCTGTCCTTTCCTGACTTCTTAATTTTAGCCATTCTGACTAAATGGTTTTGATTTGTACTTCCCTGGTGCCAAGTGATGTTGAGAATTTTTTCATGTGTCTGTTGGCCATTTTGGATGTCTTCTTTGGAGAAATGTCTGTTCATGTCTTCTGCCCATTTCTTGATTGGATTCTTTGTTCTTCAGGTGTTAAGTTTGATAAGTTCTTCATAGATTTTGGATACTAGCCTTTTCTCTGATATGTCATTTGCAAATATCTTCTCCCATCCTGTCGGCTGTCTTTTGGTTTTGTCGACTGTTTCCTTTGCTGTGCAAAAGCTTTTTATCTTGATGAAGTCCCAATAATTCATGTTTGCCTTTGTTTCTCTTGCCTTTGGAGACATGTCTAGCAAGAAGTTGCGGTGGCCGAGGTCACAGAGGTTGCTGTCTCTGTTCCCCTCTAGGATTTTGATGGATTCCTGTCTCACATTGAGGTCTTTCATCCATTTTGAGTCTATTTTTGTGTGTGGTGTAAGGAAATGGTCCAGATCCATTCTTTGGCATGTGGCTGTCCAATTTTCCCAACACCTTTTGTTGAAGAGACTGTCTTTTTTCCATTGGCTGTTCTTTCCTGCTTAGTCGAAGATTAGCTGACCATAGAGTTGAGGGTCCATTTCTGGGTTCTCTATTCTGTTCCATTGATCTGTGTGTCTGTTTTTGTGCCGGTGCCATACTGTCTTGATGATTACAGCTTTGTAATAGAGCTTGAAGTCTGGAATTGTGATGCCACCAGCTTTGGTTTTCTTTTTCAAAATTCCTCTGGCTATTTGGGGTCTTTTCTGGTTCCATACAAATTTTAGGATTATTTGTTCCAGCTCTGTGAAAAATACTGATGGTATTTTGATAGGGATTGCATTGAATGTGTAGATTGTTGTAGGTAGCATAGACATTTTAGCAATATTTGTTCTTCTAATCCATGAGCATAGAACATTTTTCCATTTCTCTGCATCTTCTCAATAGCTTTCTGAGTACAGATCTTTTGCCTCTTTGGTTAGGTTTATTCCTAGGTACCTTATGGTTTTGGGTGTCATTGTAAATGGGATCAACTCCTTAATTTCTCTTTCTTCTGTCTCACTGTTACTGTATAGAAATGCAACTGATTTCTGTGCATTGATTTTATATCCTGCCACTTTGCTGAATTCCTGTATGATTTCTAGCAATTTTGGGGTGGAGTCTTTTGGGATTTTCACATAGAGTATTGAGTCATCTGCAAAGAGTGAGAGTTTGAGTTCTTGACAATTCAGATGCCTTATATTTCTTTTTGTTGTCTGATTGCTGAGGCTAAGACTTCAAGTACTATGTTGAAAAGCAGTGATGATAGTGGACATCTCTGCCGTGTTCTTGGCCTTAGGTGAAAAGCTCTCAGATTTTCCCCATTGAGGATGATATTCGCTGTGGGTTTTTCATGGATGGCTTTTACGATATTGAGGTATGTTCCCTCTATCCCTGCACTGTGAAGAGTTTTTTTTTTTTAAGATTTTTTTTTAAAGGTTTTATTTATTTATTTGACAGAGAGAGACACAGCGAGAGAGGGAACACAAGCAGGGGGAGTGGGAGAGGGAGAAGCAGGCTTCCTGCTGAGCAGGGAGCCTGATGTGGGGCTCAATCCCAGGACCCTGGGATCATGACCTGAGCCGAAGGCAGACGCTTAACGACTGACCTACCCAGGTGCACTGCTGTGAAGAGTTTTATTTTTTATTTTTTTTAAAGATTTTATTTATTTATTTGAAAGAGAGAGAATGAGAGATAGCACGAGAGGGAAGAGGGTCAGAGAGAGAAGCAGACTCCCTGCTGAGCAGGGAGTCCGATGCGGGACTCGATCCCAGGACTCCAGGATCATGACCTGAGCCGAAGGCAGATGCTTAACCAACTGAGCCACCCAGGCGCCCCCGCTGTGAAGAGTTTTAATCAAGAAAGGATGCTGTACTTTGTCAAATGCTTTTTCTGCATCTATGGAGAGGATCGTATGGTTCTCATCCTTTCTTTTATTTATGTAGTGTATCACATTGATTGATTTGTGGAACCACCCTTGCAACCCAGGAATAAATCCCACTTGGTCGTGGTGAATAATCCTTTAATGGACTATTGGATCTTCTTGGCTACTATTTTGGTGAGAATTTTTACATCCATGTGCATCAGGGATATTCGTCTATAATTCTCCTTTTTGGTGGGGTCTTTGTCTTGGTTTGGGATCAAGGTAATGCTGGCCTTGTAGAAAGAGTTTGGAAGTTTTCCTTCCATTTCTATTTTTTTTTTTTTTTAGATTTTATTTATTTATTTGAGAGAGAGAATGAGAGATAGAGAGCACGAGAGGGAAGAGGGTCAGAGGGAGAAGCAGACTCCCTGCTTCTGTGGGGGATGTGGGACTCGATCCCGGGACTCCAGGATCATGACCTGAGCCGAAGGCAGTCGCCTAGCCAACTGAGCCACCCAGGCGCCCCTCCATTTCTATTTTTTGAAACAGCTTCAGAAGAATAGGTATTAATTCTTCTTTAAATTTAAATTTAAATGTATGGTAGATTTCCCCTGGGAAGCCATCTGGCCCTGGGATCTTGTTTGTGGGGAGATTTTGATTACTGCTTCAATTTTTTTTAAAGATTTTATTTCTTTATTTGACAGAGAGAGACACAGCAAGAGAAGGAACACAAGCAAGGGGAGTGGGAGAGGGAGAAGCAGGCTTCCAGTGGAGCAGGGAGCCCAATGTGGGGCTCCATCCCAAGACCCTGGGATCATGACCTCAGCCGAAGGCAGGTGTTTAGTGACTGAGCCACCCAGGCACCGATTACTGCTTCAATTTTCTTGCTGGTTATCAGTCTGTTCAGATGTTCTATTTCTTCCTGTTACACTTTTGTTTTATACATCTCTAGGAATGCATCCATTTCTTTGAGACTGCCTAATTTGTTGGCGTATAGTTGCTCATAATATGCTCTTACAATTGTATTTCTTTGGTGTTGGTTGTGATCTCTCCTCTTTCATTCATGATTTTATTTGGGTCCTTTCTCTTTTTTTTTTTTTAAGATTTTATTTATTTATTTGACAGAGAAAGACACAGCAAGAGAGGGAACACAAGCAGGGGGAGTGGGAGAAGGAGAAGCAGGCTTCCCGCGGAGCAGGGAGCCTGATGCGGGGCTCGATCCCAGGACCCTGGGATCATGACCTGAGCCGAAGGCAGATGCTTAACGACTGAGCCACCCAGGTGCCCCTTTTCTCTTTCTTTCTGAAAAAAAAAAAAATTAAATTGAAAGACTAAAGAATCATGGGGAAAATCCATGAATTCTATGTGCTGCCGTTTTGCAGTTCTCATTGATCAGTAAACTTGGTCTTGACTGGATGTTCTTGCTGATCTCTTGGGGGAGGGGCCTGTTGAGTTGATTCTCAAGTGTCTTTGCCCTGGGCAGAATTGTGCTGCCCTTGTGGGGGGGGGGCGGGGGGGGGCAGGCTAAGTAATCTCCAGTTTGCTCTATGTGGCCCATGTTCCCTGAAGGCTTTAGGGAAGCCTTTAGAGGATGAGAATGAAAATGGCAGCCACCCAATCTCTGGCCCTGGAGCCAAAAGCTCGGGGCCCCACTCCTCAGTGTGCCCTCAGAGAAAAGCAATCACTCCTGTCTTCCTGGTCTCTGTCTGCACTTCGTGCTCACCCAGCCTGTGATCCAGCATTTCTATCTCTGGCACACGACCTCGTTTAGAGTCTCCAAACCCAGCTGACTCCTGTGGCGTGCTCCTGCACCGCTCCCCCCAGGGGAGGATGGGGGGAGGTCTCGCCGGTTCTGCCACTTGTTGGGCCCCTGCTCGGAGAGCAGTCACCTGACTGTGCCATGGTTCACAGTTTATGACAACCCCGAGCTGGGAGCCCACTCCTGTGCTCATTGTTTGCAGCCAGCTTCCCTGCTCCGATACCTGGGAACTCTGCCGCACTCGGCACCCCTGGTCTTCCTGTGACCCCGGGGATCCTGAGACCACACTGTCCCAGCGAGGGTCCTGCCCCCGCTTAGCAGCCTGAGTGATGTCTCTCACCAGAGCAGACTTTTGAAAGTTCTTTATGCTCCGCTACTATATCACTTGCCAGTAGCCGGCTTACAGAGGCTCTTAAGGTATGTGGCTGGCTAGGCGGGGGTCCCCTTCCTCCCTCACCGCTCCATGGGCATCCCTCCCAATGCCGTGCGCTCGGTCAAAGAGGACGACCTTCCCCTATAGAGGAGGGCCATTCTTTGGTCAAGGGTATACGAGTAGCTGCACTCCCAAGCTAAAACCTCTAACGAGCTCTCAAGGTACTCTTTTTAAAAAAATTTTACGTAATCTCTACACCCAAAGTGGGGCTTGAATTCACAACCCCAAGATCAAGGGTTGCATGCTCTACCAACTGAGCCAGCCAGGCACCCCCAAGCAATTCCACTTCTAATATACCAAACATAATTGAAAGCAGGAACCTGAATAAATACCCGTGTATCAATGTTCACAGCAGCTTTATTCACGGTTGCCAAAAGGGTTAAACAACCCAAACCTGCATCCATGGGTGAATGAGTTAACAAAATGTAATATATCCAAGCAATGGAATATGATTCAGCCATAAAAAGGAGTGAAGTACTGACACGTGCTACAACATGGATGAACCTTGAAGACATCATGCAACGTGAAATAAGCCAGATAGAAATACTGTATGTGAGGTACATAAAATAGTCCAATTCTAGAGACCAAGTAGAATAGAATACCAGAGGCTAGGGCAGAGGGGGAATAGGGAGTCAGCCATTAAAGGGTACAGGGTTTCAGTTCAGAATGACAAAAAAGTTCTGGAGATGGATGGTGGTAATGGTTGCACAAAAGGAACTGCACACTTAAAAAGGTTTAAAATAGTACATATTGTTATATTTTATCACAATAAAACAATTATACAGAAAAAAGTATATACTTTAACTGCTTAGCACATACTCAGAATCGTAGCATTTCCTATCATTATATTGATTATCTGAAAGGTAAATGAAAAAGCAGCAAAACCAGGATTCAAATCCAAGTCTTTTCAATTCCCAAAGCTTTAACATTAACCTCTACACTGTTTGCAATTGACCTGCACTTGATGGATATCTTTTGAATGAATTATTCCACACCCTTTTCCCAGAGAAATTCCAATCTTCTATTTGCATAATATATGGGGTAATTCAGAACACTGTTGCCTTTCCTCACATTTTTTTTTTTTAATTGCCCACGGCAGAGTAGCACCGAGCTCTGTTCAGCACTTATTAGAGCCTCTAAAGTTGGGAATCAGGCCCTAGACCCTGGTCACGACAGCCTGGGAGGTGCCACAGGCTGAGTAATAGCCCCAAATCATGTCCATGCTCCAGTCCCTGGCTCGCTGTGTATGTTACTTCATACGGCAAAAGGAATTTGGCCTGTGTGTTTAAGCTAAAGATCTTGAGATGGGAAATGGGATGTAACACAAAAATATATTTGAGGGCTCCTGGGTGGCTCAGATGGTTAAGCGTCTGCCTTCGGCTCAGGTCATGATCCCAGGGTGCTGGGATCGAGTCCCACATTGGGCTCCCGGCTAGGCGGGGAGCCTGCTTCTCCCTCTGCCTGTCTCTCATGAATAAACATTAAAATATATATATATATATATAAAATATATTTGGTCTTTGTCCCTGCTTCCTGGCAGAGCTCGTAAAACCCATGGAATTTCCCCAGTGATAGGGGTATCTTGTTACTGTTAAGCTCCTTTAGATAACCGAGTTTATGCTAATGCAGTGACATAGGATAGGACCCCAGCCTCAAGATGGCGTTGGTCACCAGAAAGTCCAACTGATAGGGTTGGAACTTTCAGCCCTCCCTAGACTTAAGGCAAGGCAGGGCAGGGTGGTGGGCCTGGGATTGGGGTGGAGAAGCAGCTGGAGATTAACCTTTGCAAAAACTCTTGGGGGAAAACAACAAAGAACTTGAGCAACAAGGTTTGTTGTGCTTCCAGGTTGGTGAAGAGGTGCTGGGAGAGAGCCTTGCCTGGGGAGGACATGCAAAATCCATGCTTCCCCCACTATCCTTACCTTTGTGCTATAGAGCTCTTCCATTAGGCTGTTGTGAATTGTATCCTTTTTAATAACAAATGCAATCAGGTGTTTCCGAGTTCTGTTCATCATAAACATTGAACTTGATGACGGTTGTAAGGTAACCAAGTCAGACAGAAGTGGGGTAACCTGGGGTATCTACTCCCTAATTGGTGTCTGAAGGGCAGAGAGGAAGAGTAGGCTTAAGAAATGGGCCGGAGGACCTTGTGGCCAAAATGACCTTGGAAGTGAAAAAGAACCACTAAGAGACCACAGTCAGAAGTGGCATGTTTGGATTTGTTTCAAAAATGTTCCAGAGCACGTTATATACCTAGTGGTGAGACTAGAATTAAGACAATCATGGGGATAAGGATGTAACATACAGCATGGGGACTACTGTTAATACTGTTATCATTTGAAAGTTGCTAGATTTTATAAGTTGTTAGATTTTCTAACTACACATGGTGATGGATGTTAACTAGACTTATGGTAGTGACCACTACGTTATACCCCTGACCTGTACACCGACGGTATTCAATTTTATCTCAATTATGAAAAATCATAAATACCAAGTTCTGAGAAGTGGAATAACAAACTGTCACACGTTGCAGGTGGAATGCAAAATGGGGAAGTCTGCCAGTTTCTTACAAAGTTGAACATGCATTGACCATATAATCCAGCAATCCTGCGTTTTCACCGACCGGAAATGAAAACATACCCACACAAAAACCTGTATGTGAATGTTGATAGTGGCTTTATTCATTATCTCCAGGAATCCTGAACAACCCAAATGTCTTTCACTGGGTGAACTTTAGGATAGCGATATAAGGATCTACTGGAGCAACAACGGACAAGAACTACTGAGCCATGGATATGAACAAATCTCAGGAACATTATGCTAAGAAGCACATTGTGGGACATTCTGAAAAAGCGAAACTATAGGAACAGAAGTTTGATCGGGGACTGCCTCGAGTGGGTGCGGACGTCATGGGCATGAGGGAACTTTCGTGGTGGTGATGCTTACCCAACGCACAGCAGTCACACAACTACACACTCAAAATTATCTCACCTAATGTAAACTGTCAACAAAAGCAACTTCAAAAACCCACCAGGGCCATCTTCCACTCATCTACTGACAAAACCCTGAGTCTGATGACCTGTTTTTCAAGGGAGCCCGTGGAGAAACGGGACACTCTTGTATAGGAGCACAAACCACTAAAATTAAAATGCATAAATCCTTACTCAGCCAAAAACAATTCTTACCTGATACTTACCTGTGTGCACACTTGAATTTACTACTTTGTATACAATTAAAAAACGATGTAAACCCAAATATCCATATGATGGTACACTACCCTGGGCATCAGTGAAAACGGACTTTATGGAATGCCCAAAACAGATTATCTGGTTAACGGTATGTATAGCACACGAGGTTTTTGGCTTAAAAAAAAGGGGGGGGATAGTAAATCATTATACTCATTTGCTGTGTATGCTTTTAAAAAACTAGATACACAAGACTAACAGCAATGATCAGGAGTTGGGCCGACGAGGAGAAATGGATAGTCGTCAAAGGAAGGAAAAGTCTGTGGCCTCAAAAGCAGAGTTGTTTCTTGTCCTCATGGTCCAGTACTGACCTGTTCAGTGATGCCCGGGGAAATGGTGCTATTTCGTACGGGTGGGTGCTGGATGACAAGCCAGACACTAAGGAAGCTTAAAATGCTGATCCAAAACAGAAGAGGAGGTCCCATTGTACTGGTACCACCCTCCCAAATCCCACTCCTCTGAGGAGATTCAGATCCCACAAGCTGGCTGAGTCAAACCACACCTCTAGGCAGATAAAAATTTTAAAAAAGACACAAAGGAAATGGATCAGTTATTTAATTACGTTCTTTGTAAGAAATTTAGAACACCAATTTGTGAGGGTAAACTCCATTTGTGAGAGAAAACACAGAGCGGAGGTAGCCCTGAAGCTGAGGAACAGCTTTGATTTTTGGCAGAATTTGCGAGTCCACAGCTTTCTGATCAACCTTGCGCTGCTCTGTAATCTCGTATTTCTAGGGGGAGAAAAAGAAAAGAAAAAATCATTTAAAAACAGGGCACAAGTACTCAATCCCAGGGATATTTTGATAATCCTTTCTCTGGAGGGCTGTGAAGTAGTATAACCTTGTTTTTAATATAGTAAAACAGTAGCTCTTTCCCTTTTGTCTACTTTAATAGGTATCAAAGATAAACAAGGGTGGGAGCGCCTGGGTGGCTCAGTCAGGAAAGCGTCTGAGCCTTATTTTGGCTCAGGTCATCATCTCAGCGTTGTGAGATCAAGCCCCATGTGGGGCTCTGAGCTAGGCATGGAGCCTGCTTAAGGTTCTTTCCCTCCCCTTCCCAAAAAAAGGACAAACAAAGATATTGGGGGGAACGCCCAATAGAACAGTAGAGTTAGGGGCGCCTGGGTGTCTCAGTCGGTTAAGCATCTGCCTTTGGCTCAGGCCATGATCCCAGGTTTCTGGGATGGAGCCCCGCATCGGGCTCCCTGCTTGGCAGGGAGCCTGCTTCTGCTGCTCCTCCTGCTTGTGCTCTCACTGTCAAATAAAATCTTTTTTTTTTTTTTTTTTAAGATTTTATTTATCTGACAGAGAGAGACACAGCAAGAGCAGAACACAAGCAGGGGGAGTGATGCGGGGCTCGAACCCAGGACCCTGGGATCATGACCTGAGCAGAAGGCAGACGCTTAAGGACTGAGCCACCCAGGCGCCCCATCACTGTCAAATAAAATCTTAAAAAAGATTCTGAGCGAGCTTTCAGCTATCATTAAGAATCACTGAATGTAGCACCATCTGGAACGATATTATTCCCCAGATATTCCTCATTATTAACAACTTTTGTCAATTCTTTGTGAAAACTTTGTTTTCACTCCCACCCAGGGAAGCTGGAGCTATCAGAGGCCAAGACAGAAAGAGAAGCTTACCTCTTTCTCGGTGTCGAAGATCTCACCCTCCTGGTGTCTGGGCTTACGCAGCTTCTTCTTCTTGAAGTAAGCATCAGTGAGATGTTTGGGGATTTTCACACTGCTGATATCAATTTTGGTAGAAGTAGCAATGACGAATTTCTGGTGTGTTCTACGCAGAGGAACTCGATTGAGGGACAGAGGTCCTAAGGGGGGAAAAATCAATATATTGAGGGAAAGAGAAAGCAAAGATTTAAGAACAGTCTTTGGATTTAAAGAAACCTGGTGTGCTGAATTTTCTGTTCAGCTGAAGAAATCTCAAACTGCCCTTTTTACAGCCAGGATCCAGACTTTTTCAAGATGTCAGTTTGTCCAAGGCTCCCCCTTCTCAAATCTTAAGTCACCCAAGCTGGGAGACGGCATAGTCACTCATACACGTTGGCCAAAGCCACAGGTCCCTGACAAATTTCAACCAAGGACTGCTTTCCAGAGTGAACAGTTCACTTTTTAACTTGTTTGGCAAATGTACTCTGGTTCCAAGTGGCAGACCAATTACAAGTCTTATGCAGGATCATTCCTTGGGGTTAACAGCCAACCATTCTGCACTTTAGGTGGCAGTTACTTGGTGCTATGTGGCCACACAAAATTTAAATACCGGCTCCCTTAGAACTCAGGTATATGCAAGACAATAAAATGGGGCACATAATCTCACAACACTGGAACTTCCAGTGGTGGAAGCAAAAGTACATTTAAAAATGCCAAGTTTCAGGGGCACCTGGGTGGCTCAGTCGTTAAGCGTCTGCCTTCGGCTCAGGTCATGATCCCAGGGTCCTGGGATCATCGAGCCCCGCATCGGGCTCCCTGCTCCGTGGGAAGCCTGCTTCTCCCTCTCCCACTCCCCCTGCTTGTGTTCCCTCTCTCGCTGTGTCTCTGTCAAATAAATAAAATCTTTAAATAAATAAGTAAGCAAGCCAAGTTTCAGAGAATATAAAATCCAAGGATTTTCTTACCAGTCACAAGTAGCAAGCCACTGCTCAGTTGCTTCAGGAAAACTACCCTCTGTAAATTAAACAGACATGTCAGACATCCCTGTGATTAAAAAAAGACTTCTAAATGAATCAAATCATAGGCTTCTAAATTTGGTAAAGGAAATTTCTCAGTATGTATCTGCTCAGCAACTCTGGAATCAAATATACCAAACTACAAACAGGGGCGACCCTTGGATATGAGCAGTATTTTTGTGTGCTTGTTTATAATGAGCAGCTATTACTTCTAACAATAAAAAAAATTAACATTCTTTAACTCAGTAGTTCTACCCTGCAAAACTATTCTAAGGAAATAACTAAAAAATATAAATACTTTTGGGTAACAAGGACATCTAAATCATCTGTAGTAAGTATTCCCACCAGCAGGAAATGATAATTTATTGTACACTATGGACTAAACACATTATGCTAGTGACTGGGCTACTGGTTGTTACACCCCCCACCCCACCAGCCCCCCCGTGAACTACAGTTACCATAGGCAAATAAAGAAACTCTACCCAGAGTGTGAACACGTTATCGTCAACCACCTTAGGCACCTGAGCTGACGGGTCGGGTCTGCTCTGCTCACCTTGCCTCTGTGGCGCCCAGTGAGGATGATCAAAATGGTCCCGGGGGTGATACTAGCTCGCAGCTTTCTCACGTGCTGACTGAAAGGTTTTTTGCCGTGGCTCAACAGCTTTCGAGGCACATCTTCAGTAGGGTAATACCTAGGCTGTAAGGAATCCATAGGTCCCACTTATTTAAACAAGCTAATCAGATTAGCAGAGCTGGTTGTGACAGTGAGACACTTGCAACACCTATTTTAAATGATTTACACGGTTACATTTCATTTTCACTTCTCCCAAGTCAATAAATTTGGAAAAGGTCAATGCTGCTTATCCCTTCCTATGCAAAACACAAGAGGGAATCCATTTAACTAAAGGAGCTGTGTGTTCAGGCACAGCAGAAAGCATAAAGCAGGGCGCCTGGGTGGCTCAGCTGGTTAAGCATCTGCCTTTGGCTCAGGTCATGATCCCGGAGTCCTGGGATCGAGTTCCACATCGGGCTCCTGGCTCAGCCGGGAGCCTGCTTCTCCCTCTGACCCCCTCCCCCTCATGCTGTTTCTAATAAATAAAATCTAAAAAAAAAAAAAAAAAAGCATCAAGCAAGTTACGTTTGTAGACTTGGGATTAAACCAAACTTTGGAATTAAGACAACATGCTCTCATACACTGTCCTACCATCACACACTGTGGTATAGCAATGATTCTCAAGCTTTCCTGGGCTCCCTGACCTTAACCTAAACTGTACTTCTCCAGAAACACGTCTGACACATATTTTGGAGATTATGTGTGATATATGAAGGAGGCATGGCTTGTTTTTCCATTGTGTTCACATCCCCCACATTAAACTACATCACTACATTATGCACAAAGGAAAACAAAACAACACAGCTCGATCAGGACCACCAGTTCATTTATTGGAAAAACAGGACCCCACACAAAAACTATTAAGTGTATGACAAGTAACTCACAATAACCTCCTGCTTTGACCACAAACATTAGTACCTAATAGAAAAACCAGCCCGGAAGCGCCACTTAACCCTCCGGGGCGGTAATTTTCAACTGTGATGACCATAATATAACTGGAAATATTTTCGTAACAGAAATTACAGAGCAAACGTTGAGGAAGTGTTGGGTCTTGTGCATGGTAGAGAAGCCAAGCAACAGTGCTGTGGTACATAGCTGTTCTACAGGCCTGGCAGCACCTGAGAATTCGCGCCCCTCTTAACTCTCACAACACTGTGAGACAGAGCTTTATTCCTGCTCTACAGGCGAAGAAACAAAAGCACAGAAAGGCAACTCTACTTAAGATCAAACAACAAATATTTACGAGGCCTGGTTGTAAACCCAGAATCCTCCATTAGTAATTCTCTGGCCAATACAAACTTCTAAAACCTTAGAACACAAAAAACCCCTCACGGTATTCTGTAATCAAGCTTCCCATTTACAGTTTCTTCCGAATCTTACCATTTTGCGAAGTTTAACCACTCGGGTACCACCGTTCTTGTCACCACCAACTGGTTTTGTGACAGTAGCAAGAACTTTCTCCTTCTTTTTCTTTTCAACCTATCAGGACACAAATGCATCAAAGTCAGAGGCAGACAAAATTTCTAAGGTGAAGATCTAAGTCGGTCAGCGATCCTTCTCATCCCTTACCCTAGACTTAGCTGCCGAATACTTCCTCTTGTACATGGCCTTTCTGGAATACATAGCCGATCGGGAATATCTGCCAATTCCTCTGACAAGTACAGGGTTTCGGCTGCAGTGGGGCTTCCCCTTCTTTGGCGTTTTAGCCTTGGGGTTACCCTTCTTAGCCTTGCCACCGGCATCAGCCTTCTTAGCTTCAGGTTTCTTCTCCTTAGTATCCGGCTTCTCAGCTTTTTCGCCCGCCATCTATCAGTACACATATTTTAAAAAAAAGAAACGTATTTCACCAATTATCCCATGACAAAACAATGTCTGAACAGTACACTGATAGGCTTTCGAGACGACGAATCCTCACCCTCTCCCCCCAAGTAGCTCTAACATCCTTTCATCCCTCCCCTTAAGATCCCAAACCACACACATCTGCAATAACCCTCAGAGTGACTAATTTGTAAGAATTTGAAGAGATCTTACATCTGTTTGCTAAATATTTAGTGGTCTAAAGTCCCTATTGCATTCGTTCACTATTCCGGTTTTGTGGAAATCTTAACAAATTGCCACAGCTATGAAGCAGCGAGGAGGGACCCTGAAACCGTTTGCTTCCAGGGCTTTTGCGCTTTTCAGACTGCTGTCTCATTCAAGAAATTCAGCGTAGGAGTCGAGAACACACTAACATCCAGCCCAAACTCAGGCCAGACTGAAAAGCGCAAAGCCAAGAGGCGACTTCCGGTCGCGAACGTGGGAAGAAGGCAAAGTAGCATTTGGCCTCAGCCCCAAAGCTCAACGTGGCTCAAACAAACTCAGCGGTGTCCTTTGGAACCCGAACCCGGGATTCCGGAGCGCGCGCCGTCATCCTGGTCCCTGCGGCCCCACCATTCCGCTACAGATTCCCAGAAGGGCCCTGTATCCCCAGCCCAAGAGGGTGGCACGCAGCCGGGAGCTCCCAAGCCCCTTCGGCATTCCACTTCACCCTCTTCGTGCCCCTGCGCAAACCCAGGCGGGATAAATGAAGCGTTTGGGAGGCCTCTCAGTTGATCCCGAGCAAGTCCGACCCCTGCAGGTGTCCACTTGACAGCCTCCTGATTCGGATGGCGAGGGATTGGGGAGCCCGAAATCGAGTCTTCCACGGAGAACCGGCCATTCTTACCTTGCAAGATGGGAAAGAGAACTAAAGTCTCAGCTTCCGGTCTATAAGGAATCACGGGAGGTGTTGAGTCTCACTTCCTTCCGGATCTGGGGCATTATGGGAAATGTAGTTTCCCCTCCTTTGACAGACCCGTATGGAGAGCTCTTTCTTCTAAGAGGCAAAAGCGAAAAACTTTTTGAAAATGTTTCACTTTATAGAACAATAAAATTCTCAAAATACTTTTGGAAGCCGACATAAATTACAGCTTTTTATTTTGCTTACTAAGGACATTAGAAAGGACTAGCATTTTCAATGTAAGAAGGGAGAGAGAGATGAAAGACCAAATCTCCAAATAAAGTGAAATCTTTGCTATGAAAGGCTAGTTGGGAACCTTCCATGGACGTTTTCTCTGCAGTTAACTTAATGCCTGTATCCCAGACTATAGCCAGTGCTCAATGGAGAAGAGTCAGAAAAGATAGAATTAAAATAAGTAAAATAGAGGGGCGCCTGGGTGGCTCGGTCGTTAACCGTCTGCCTTCGGCTCGGGTCATGGTCCCAGGGTCCTGGGATTGAGCCCCGCATCGGGCTCCCTGCTCTGAGGGAAGCCTGCTTCTCCCTCTCCCACTCCCCCTGCTTGTGTTCCCTCTCTCGCTGTGTCTCTGTCAAATAAATGAATAAAATCTTAAAAAAAAAAATAAGTAAAATAGGAGTGCCTGGCTGGCTCAGTTGGTAGAGCATGTAATTCTTGATCTTGGGGTTGATGAGGTTGAGCCCCACATTGGGTGTAGAGATTACTTAAAATGAAATCTTTTAAAAAAATAAAATGAATAAAATATACTCTTGCTCTCAAAGAACACACATTCAAAGGAAAAACAAACAAAAAAAATGAATAATTATAAGCTATTTCTTCTGGGAGATTTTGGAAAGTTTTGCTAAAGAGTTGGGTTTTGTGTTGGATTTGGAAGGATAAATACGAATTTGGCAGGTGGAAGTGGTAATTGGAAGAATAAATGCAAGAGGCATGGAAGCATATAAGAGGATGGTTGTTCCCCTAGGGGCGCCTGGGTGGCTCAGTCGTTAAGCGTCTGCCTTCAGCTCAGGTCACGATCCCAGGGTCCTGGGATCGAGCCCCGCATCGGGCTCCCTGCTCAGCGGGAAGCCTGCTTCTCTCTCTCCCACTCCCCCTGCTTGTGGTCCCTCTCTCGCTGTCCCTCTCTCGCTGTCCCTCTCTCGCTGTCCCTCTCTCGCTGTCCCTCTCTCGCTCTCTCTCTGTCAAATAAATAAAAAGAAAAAAAAGAGGATGGTTGTTCATCCATTCTACAAGCATTTCTGGCTACTTTGTACTTCATTTCTTTTCTTTTGGAAGTTTTGTTTTACTTTATTTATCAAAGTATAGTTGACACACAATGTTGCATTAGTTTCAGGTGTTGTACTCCTTTCTTCATTTCTATATTTTTTTTAAGATTTAATTTAATTTAGGGGCGCCTGGGTGGCTCAGGTGGTTAAGCGTTTGCCTTTGGCTCAGGTCATGATCCCGGGGTCCTGGGATCGAGCCCCGCATCAGGCTCACTGCTCCGCAGGAAGCCTGCTTCTCCCTCTCCCACTCCCCCTGCTGTGTTCCCTCTCTCACTGTGTCTCCGTCTGTCAAATAAATAAATAAAATCTTTAAAAAAATAAAAAATAAAAAAGATTTAATTTAATTTATCTATTTGAGGGAGAGAGCATGAGCTGGGGGAGGAGCAAAGGGAGAGGGAGAAGCAGACTCCCCACTGAGCAGGAAGCCCCACATGGGCTCGATCCCATGACGCTGCGATCATGACCTAAGCTGAAATCAAAACTCAGACGCTTAACCAACTGAGCCACCCAGGCACCCTCAGTTTCTTCATTTCTAAAATGAGGATAACAATATTACCTGCCGGGGCGCCTGGGTGGCTCATTCGGTTAAGCATCTGCCTTCGACTCAGGTCATGATCTCAGGGTCCTGGGATGGAGCCTTGTGTGGGGCTTCCTGCTCAGCCTGGAGTCTTCTTCTTCCTCTCCCTCTGCCCCTACCCGTGCTTGTGGGCACACGTGCTCACTGGTGTTTTTTCTCTCTCTCAAATAAATAAATAAAATCTTAAAAAAGAAAAAACAGGGCGCCAGCATGGCTCAGTAGTTAAATGATCCCAGGGTCCTGGGATCAAGTCCCTCATCAGGGTCCCTGCTTGGCAGGGAGCCTGCTTCTCCCTCTCCCACTCCCCCTACTTGTATTCCCTTTCTCGCTGTCTCTCTCTCTGTCAAATAAATAAATAAAATCTTTAAAAAAGAAAAAGAAAAAACAATATTACCTGCCCCACAATGTTGTTGGGAAGATTAAATAAGTAACTATAGACAAAATCACGAAGAACAGTATTTGATGCATGGTAAGTGCTAGATAAATGTTAGTTCTTGTTATCATCACCTGCCCCCCAGCATGACACCACCATCATCAACATCAACATCATAGTTGTTGGTGAGATCCTACTAGGTGCCAAATATTCTGCTAATGTTTGTGTACTGGGGATAATAAAAACAATATTGTATGCTATGTGGTTAGAACAGTGCTTTGTGCCTTTCTTTATTTCTTTTCTTTTTTTTTTTAAAGATTTTATTTATTTATTTGAGAGAGCGAGAATGAGAGAGAGAGAGAGAGAGAGAGCACATGAGAGGGGGGAGGGTCAGAGGGAGAAGCAGACTCCCTGCTGAGCAGGAAGCCTGATGCGGGACTCGATCCCGGGACTCCAGGATCATGACCTGAGCCAAAGGCAGTCGCTTAACCAACTGAGCCACCCAGGCGCCCCATGCCTTGCTTTATTTCATTCAATCCTCTCAACAACCTATGAAGGATACTGTTATGAGGGATCTAGGGCTCAAAGAGGTCAAGTAACTTATTCATAACATGGATCTGATTTTAGAGATTGCACTTTTAACCATCCATATAAAAAGATTAAAAAGATGACAAATGAAGATGAATAAGAGAGTTCTTTGCTCATATTAGAATTAAGAAGAAGAATACTTATTACCTTTGCAAAATAGACAAAACACTATATCTTACAGTTTTTTACTGCATTCAAGCCCTTAAGGCAACATGTCCACATATGTGACACCTTTTGGCTTGAATTTTCCATTCTCTTTCATTTGCTTGTTCCTGGTGGTGAGATCTTTTCACCTTGATTTTCTTCAGATCCAAATCACCTGCTTTGTGGCTGTGTTCCCTGGGAATCATGTAGCCTTTCCCCATTCTGGATGACTGAAGATACAAATATAGTGATCTCGGAAGGCCTCAGAGTTTTCCGTGGATCCTTTCAGGCTACAGTGAATGCAGACTGGCTATGCCTGCTGAAACATGTGGGTTCTAAGCGAGTCTGTTTTCCTTCCATACAAATTAAGGATGAGTGTGATCCTAATAGGCTGCATTTTATGCCAGTGTATGATTATTCACTGTCCGGGCCTGTAATATTCCCAAGGAAAAGCTTGGGCACTGCTCTTTTTTTTAAGAATGGATGTGTCAGCAGCTTTACTTGTTCAGCCTCCTGAGCAAAACACCTCCTAGAAACAGCTACTTCAGAAAATGTATTGGAAAAAAGAAAAAAAAGAAAATGTATTGGAATGAATGAAGTGCAGAGTTGCTCACTTAAGCCCCTAAAAAAATTAAAAATTTCATAAACTTTCACGTAGTAAATACACCAATATATTTGTTAAATGACCAGCCATTGAAATAAAAACATAAATGAACCCCCTCTTGTGTTTCGTTGTGGTACTGCAAAATTTACCCTTCATTACTTGGACAAAATATTGTCAACATATTAGTTATAAAGTAAACATTATTATCAAGCACCTAGTTTTGTCATATATAAAATGTTCTTAAATTTGCTCAGTGCTGCTTCATTAATTGCAAAACAGGCATTTTTGCAGACACTAAATCATTTTAAGCCTCAGGGCAACCTCACTGTGAAGTAGGAATTTTTTTTAAAGATTTTATTTATTTATTATTTTAGAGCGGGGGAGGGGCAGAGAGGAGGGGAGAGGGACCAGCAGACTCCATGCTGAGTGCAAAGCCCCACGTGGGGCTCTAAGCGGGGCTCCATCCCACAACCCGAGATCATGATCTGAGCCAAAATCAAGAGCCAGATCCTCGACCAACTGAGCCATTCAGGCACCCTTGAAGTAGGAATTTAAGATGAAAGAACTGAAACTCATTTATTTTTTATTTTTTTTAAAGATTTTATTTATTTATTTGACAGAGACAGGACAGCGAGAGCAGGAACACAAGCAGGGGGAGTGTGAGAGGGAGAAGCAGGCTTCCCACTGAGCAGGGAGCCCGATGCGGGACTCGATCCCAGGAGTCTGGGATCATGACCTGAGCAGAAGGCAGCCGCTTAACGACTGAGCCACCCAGGCGTCCTGAAACTCATTTATAATAAATGATTTATCCAATGTCACACAGATACATTGAATCCTACCTCTTGGTACCACAGAAAGACAGAAAATCAGCAGACAGTTGTGCTGCAGAGAAGGTACAGACCTTGTAACCTGGCGTTCACTTGATATCTGATCTTATGATAAACTTCTGCACATAAGGTTTCTTGTTTATAAAATGGGGATGGGGGCACCTGGGTGGCTCAGTCAGTTAAGTGTCTGCCTTCTGCTCAGGTCATGATCTTGGGATCCTGGGATCAAGCCCCACGTTGGGCTCCCTGCTCAGTGTGGAGTAGGCTTCTCCCTTGCCCTCTCCCACTCCTCCTGCTCATGCTCTCTCTCTCTCCCTCAAATAAATAAATAAAATCTTTAAAAAATATATAAAATGGGAACGATATTGACAACATTGATAATACCTCCCTAAGTTAAGATCAACATATGATTCACTCATTCACTCAATTTTCTCAATAAAAAGTTCATGGGAGTGCGCCTGGGTGGCTCAGTTGGTTAAGCATTCGACTCTTGGTTTTGGTTCAGGTCATGATCTCATGGGTCACGAGATTGAGCCCTGTGTCGGGCTCTGCACTCAGCTGGGAGTCTGCTTGAAGATTCTCTTCCTCTGCCCCTAACCCAATCACTATCTCTCCCTTGCTCTCTCTCAAATGAATAAATCTAAAAAAAAAAAAAAAAAGAAAGAAATAAAAAAGAAAGAAAGGAGTGTCTGGCTCAGTCAGTTAAGCGTCTACCTTCCACTCAGGTCATGATCCCAGGGTCTTGGGATTGAGCCCCATGTCGGGCTCCCTGCTCAGCAGGGAGTCTGCTCCTCCCTCTCCCTCTGCCCCTCCACCAAATCGTTCTTTCTCTCTCTCTCTCTCAAATAAATAAATAAAATCTTTTAAAAAAATAAAAAGAAAGAAAGTTCATGAAGGGGTGCCTGGCTGGCTCAGTTGATAGAGCATGGGACTCTTGATCTTGGGGTTGTGAGTTTGAGCCCCATGTTGGGTGTAGAGATTACTTAAAAATAAAATCTTTTTTTATTTTTTATTTATTTATTTTTAAAGATTTTATTTATTTATTTGAGACAGAGAGAATGAGAGAGAGAGAGCACATGAGAGGGGGGAGGGTCAGAGGGAGAAGCAGACTCCCCGCTGAGCGGGGAGCCCGATGCGGGACTCGATCCAGGGACTCCAGGATCATGACCTGAGCCGAAGGCAGTCGCTTAACCAACTGAGCCACCCAGGCGCCCTAAAATCTTTTTTTAAAGAGTATTTATTTATTTATTTGACAGAGAGAGACACAGTGAGAGAAGAAACACAAGTGGGGGGAGTGGGAGAGGGAGAAGCAGGCTTCCTGCTGAGCAGGGAGCCCAATGCAAGTTTCAATCCCAGGACCCCAGGATCATGACCTGAGCCGAAGGCAGACACTTAACCGACTGAGCCACCCAGGTGCCCCAAAAATAAAATCTTAAAAAAAATAAAGAAGGGTGCCTGGGTGGCTCAGTCATTAGGTGTCTGCCTTCAGCTTGGGTCATGATCTCAGGGTCCTGGGATCAAGCCCCACATCGGGCTCACTGCTCAGCCAGAAGCCTGCTTCTCCCTCTCTCACTCTCCCTGCTTGTGTTCCTTCTCCTGCTGTGTCTCTCTCTGTCAAATAAATAAAATCTTTAAAAAAAAAGAGAGAGAGAGTTCATGGAAACACTACTTTCAGTACAACTCCCCACCCCCAAATCCTAGAAATAATTTGAATGTCCATTAACATAGAAATAGACTAAAAGATGTATATCCATTCTACAGAATATTATGCAGCTATGGGAAAGAATGACTTACATCTAAGTGTGCTTTCCAGTACAGTAACATTAGCCAAATGTGGTTATGGAGCATTGGAAATGTAGCTACATCACATTAAGATGTGCTGTAAGGGTAAAATACACACTGGACTTTGAAGGCTTAATAAGAAAAAAAAGAATGTAAGATATCTCATTAATTTTAATTCTCAATAATTTTGATTATGTGTTGAATGATAGTATCTTGATATATGGGGTAAACATATTTGCACTGATTCACCTCTTTTTACTTTTTTAAGTGTGAATACTATAATCTTTTTGTTTTTTTAAAGATTTTATTTATTTATTCATGAGAGACACAGAGAGAGAGAGAGGCAGAGGGAGAAGCAGGCTCCCAAGGAGCAGGGAGCCCGATGCGGGACTCGATCCCAGGACTCCGGGACCATGACCCGAGCCGAAGGCAGACGCTTAACCATCTGAGCCACCCAGGCGCCCTGAATACTATAATCTTTAATACTACATATATGGCTCACATTATATTTGTATGGGACAAAAATGCTGGTCTAGGGATATTCACTACATATTAAGAGAAAAAATAAAGTCACAAATATATATAATCTTTGTGATTATATATGCATATATATACACACAATATAACTATTATATTATAATAATGGATTCATATGTATTATGAATCCATAAATATAGGCACATATTACAAACTCATTTAAAAAACAGGATAGAAAAAAAATCCCGGAGGAGTTCAGGATGGCGGAGGAGTAGGAGACCTTAGTTTTGTCTGGTCCCAGGAATTCAGCTAGATAGCTATCAAATCACTCTGAACACCTGCAAACTCAACCAGAGATCTAAGAAAAGAATTGCTGCAACTCTACAAATAGAAAAGTGAACACTTCCTGCAAATATGACAAGACAGAAAAACTCACCTCAAAAAAGAGAACAAGAGGCAATACTGACTGCGAGGGACCTAATCAGTATGGACGTAAGTAAAGATGTCAGAACTAGAGTTCAGAATAATGATTATAAGGATACTAGCTGGGCTTGCAAAAAGCACAGAAGAGACTAGAGAATCCCTTTCTGGGGAAATAAAAGATTAAAATCTAATTAAAGATTAAAACCTAATTAAAATTAAAAAAATTAAAATCTAATCAAGTAGAAATAAAAAGGCCATTAATGAGATGCAATAAAAAATGGAGGCTCTAACTGGTAGGATAAATGAAACAGAAGAGAGAATTAGTGATATAGAAGACCGAATGATGGAGAATAAAGAAGCTGAGAAAAAGAAAGATAAACAACTGAGGGATCATGAGGGGAGAATTCGAGAGATAAGTGATACCATTAAACAAAACAATATTAGAATACCTGGGATCCCGAAGAAGAGGAAAGATAGAGGGAGAAAGAGGGGCAGAAGGTATATTGGAGCAAATTACAGTGGAGAATTTCCCTAATGTGGGGAAGGAAACAGGCATTCAAGTCCAGGAGGCACAGAGAAACCCCCTCAAAATCAATAAAAATAGATTAACACCCTGCCATATAATTGTGAAACTTGCAGATCTCAGAGATAAAGAGAAAATCCTGAAAGCAGCTGGAGACAAGAGGTCTGTAACCTACAAGGGTAGAAACATTAGACTGGCAGCAGACCTATCCACAGAGATCTGGCAGGCCAGAAAGTACTGGCATGATATATTCAGAGTGCTAAATGAGAAAGTATGCAGCCAATAATACTTTATCCACCTAAGATGTCATTCAAAATAGAAAGAGTGATAAAAAGCTTCCAGGACAAACAGAAATGAAAATAATTTGTGATCACCAAAAAACCAGCCCTACAAGAAATATTAAAAGGGACCCTTTAAGCTAAGAGAGAGCCCAAAAGTAACATAGACCAGAAACGAACAGAGACAATATACAGAAACAGTCACTTTACAGGTAATACAAAGGCACTAAATTCATATCTTTCAATAGATACTCTGCATGTAAATGGGCTAAATGCCCCAATCAAAGGACATATGGTATCAGACTGGATAAAAAAGCAAGACCCATCGATATGCCTGTCTGTAAGAGACTCATTTTAGACCCAAAGACATCTTCAGTTTGAAAGTGAGGTGGTGGTAAGCCATTCATCATGCTAATGGACATCAAAAGAAAGCTGGGGTGGCAATCCTTCTATCAGACAAATTAGATTTTAAAACCAAAGACTGTAATAAGAGATGAGGAAGGACACTATATCATAATGAAAAGGTCTATCCAACAAGAAGTTCTAACAACTGTAAATATTTATGCCCCTAACATGGGAGCAGCCAATTATATAAGCCAATTAATAACAAAATTAAAGAAACACATCAATAATGGTACAATTATAGTAGGGGACTTTAACACTTTCCCCACCCCCTCACTGCAATGGACAGATCATCTAGGCAGGTCAACAAGGAAACAAGGTCTTTGTTGTTTTTTTTTTTTTAAAGCATTTGGTAGAACTGAATATCCATTTTATTTTTTATTTTTTTATTTTCTTATTTTGTTAAGATTTTATTTATTTATTTGACAGAGAGAGCACAAGTAGGCAGAGTGGCAGGCAGATGGAGAGGGAGAAGCAGGCTCTCTGCTGAGCAGGGAGCCAGACGTGGGGCTTGATCCCAAGACCACAAGATCATGACCTGAGCCGAAGGCAGCCGCTTAACCGACTAAGCCACCCAGGTGCCCAGGAAACAAGGTCTTTGAATGACACACTGGACCAGATGGACTTCACAAATATATTGAGAACATTCCATCCTAAAGCAACAGAATATACATTCTTCTCAAGTGCACATGGAACATTCTCCAGAATAGATCACATACTGGGTCACAAATCAGGTCTCAACTGGTACCAAGAATTGGGATCATTTCCTGCATATTTTCAGACCACAATGCTTTGAAAGTGGAACTCAATTACAAGAGGAAATTTGGAAAGAATTCAAATACATGGAGACTAAAGAGCATCCTACTAAAGAATGAATGGGTCAACCAGGAAATTAAAGAAGAATTAAAAAATTCATGGAAACAAATGAAAATGAAAACATAACTGTTCAAAACCTTTGGAGTGCACCAAAGACAGTCCTAAGAGGGAAGTGCATAGCAATACAAGCCTTTCTCTAGAAACAAGAAAAATCTCAAATGCACAACCTAACCTTACGCCTAAAGGAGCTGGAGAAAAAAGAGCAAATAAAGCCTAAACCCAGCAGGAGAAAAGAATTAATAAAGATTAGAGCAGAAATCAATGAAATAGAAACCAAAGGAAGAGTAAAACAGATCAATGAAACTAAGAGCTGGTTCTTTGAAAGATGAATAAGATTGATAAATGCCTTTTCAAAAAGAAAAGAGAAAGGACCCAAATAAACAAAATCATGAATGACAGAGGAGAGATCACAACCAACACCAAAGAAATACAGACAAGTATAAGAACATATCATGATCAACCATATGCCAACAAGTTAGGCAATCTGGAAGAAAGGGATGCATTTCTAGAGTTGTATAAACTACCAAAACTGAAACAGGAAGAAATAGAAAACCTGAACAGATCCATAACCAGCAAGGAAATTGAAGCAGTAATCAAAAATCTCTCCACAAACAAGAGCCCAGGGCTGGATAGCTTCACAGGGGAATTCTACCAAACATTTAAAGAGCTAATACCTGGGTGCCTGGGTGGCTCAGATGGTTAAGTGTCTGCCTTCGGCTCAGGTCATGATCCCAGGGTCCTGGGATCGAGTCCTGCATCGGGCTCCCTGCTCAGTAGGGAGCCTGCTTCTACCTTTGCCTCTCTCTCTCTGTCTCTTATGAATAAATAAATAAAATCTAAAAAAAAACACTAATACCTATTCTTCTGAAGCTGTTTCAAAAAATAGGAATGGAAGGAAAACTTCCGAATTCTTTCTATGAGGCCGGCATTACCTTGATTCCAAAACCAGACCAAGACTCCACCAAAAAGGAGAATTATAAACAAATATCCCTGATGAACATGGATATAAAAATTCTCACCAAAATACTAGCCAAGAGGATCCAACAGTCCATTAAAAGGATTATTCACCACGACCAAATGGGATTTATTCCTGGGCTGCAAGGGTAGTTCAACATGCACAAATCTACACCACATTAATAAGAGAAAGGAAAAGAACCATATGATCCTCTCAATAGATGCAGAAAAAGCATTTGACAAAGTACAGCATTCTTTCTTGGTTAAAACTCTTCACAGTGTAGGGATAGAGGGAGCATACCTTAATATCATAAAAGCCATATACAAAAGCCCACAGCGAATATCATCCTCAGTCGGGAAAATCTGAGAGCTTTTCCCTACCATCAGGAACACAGCAGGGATGTCCACTATCACCACTGTTGTTAACATAGTACTAGAAGGCCTCGCCTCAGCAATCAGACAACAAAAAGAAATATAAGGCATCTGAATCAGCAAAGAAGAAGTCAAACTCTCATTCTTTGCAGATGACTCAATACTCTATGTGGAAAACCCCAAAGATTCCAACCCAAAATTGCTAGAACTCGTACAGGAATTCAGCAAAATGGCAGGATATAAAATCAATGCACAGAAATCAGTTGCATTTCTATACACTAACAATGAGACAGAAGAAAGAGAAATTAAGGAGTTGATCCCATTTACAATGGCACCCAAAACCATAAGGTACCTAGGATTAAACCTAACCAAAGAGGCAAAGGATCTGTACTCAGAAAACTATAGAACACTCATGAAAGAAATTGAGAAGACACAAAGAAATGGAAAAATGTTCTATGCTCATGGATTGGAAGAACAAATATTGCTAAAATGTCTATGCTACCTACAGCAATCTACACATTCAATGCAATCCCTATCAAAATACCATCAGTATTTTTCACAGAGCTGGAACAAACAATCCTAAAATTTGTTTTTTTTTAAGATTTTATTTATTTATTTGAGAGAGAGAGAATGAGAGATAGCACGAGAGGGAAGAGGGTCAGAGGGAGAAGCAGACTCCCTGCTGAGCAGGGAGCCCGATGTGGGACTCGATCCCGGGACTCCAGGATCATGACCTGAGCCGAAGGCAGTCGCTTAACCAACTGAGCCACCCAGGTGCCCCAATCCTAAAATTTGTATGGAATCAGAAAAGATCCCAAATAGCCAGAGGAATTTTGAAAAAGAAAACCAAAGCTGGTGGCATCACAATTCCAGACTTCAAGCTCTACTACAAAGCTGTAATCATCAAGACAGTATGGCACCGGCATAAAAACAGACACACAGATCAATGGAACAGAATAGAGAACCCAGAAATGGACCCTCAACTCTATGGTCAGCTAATCTTCGACTAAGCAGGAAAGAACAGCCAATGGAACAAAGACAGTCTCTTCAACAAAAGGTGTTGGGAAAATTGGACAGCCACATGCCAAAGAATGGATCTGGACCATTTCCTTACACCACACACAAAAATAGACTCAAAATGGATGAAAGACCTCAATGTGAGACAGGAATCCATCAAAATCCTAGAGAGGAACAGAGACAGCAACCTCTGTGACCTCGGCCACAGCAAGTTCTTGCTAGACATGTCTCCAAAGGCAAGAGAAACAAAGGCAAACATGAATTATTGGGACTTCATCAAGATAAAAAGCTTTTGCACAGCAAAGGAAACAGTCGACAAAACCAAAAGACAGCCGACAGGATGGGAGAAGATATTTGCAAATGACATATCAGAGAAAGGGTTAGTACCCAAAATCTATGAAGAACTTATCAAACTCAACACCTAAAGAACAAATAATCCAATCAAGAAATGAGCAGAAGACATGAACAGACATTTCTCCAAAGAAGACATCCAAATGGCCAACAGACACATGAAAAAAATGCTCAACATCACTCGGCATCAGAGAAATACAAATCAAAACCACAATGAGATACCACTTCACACTAGTCAGAATGGCTAAAATTAAGAAGTCAGGAAAGGACAGATGTTGGCGAGGGTGCAGAGAAAGGAGAACTCTTACACTGTTGGTGGGAATGCAAGCTGGTGCAGCTACTCTGGAAAACAGTATGGAGGTTCCTCAAAAAGTTGAAAATAGAGCTACCCTCCGACCCAGCAATTGCACTACTAGGTATTTACCACAAGGATACGAATGTAATGATCCGAAGGGGCACCTGAACCCCAATGTTTATAGCAGCAATGTCCACAATAGTCAAACTATGGAAAGAGCCCAGATGTCCATCAACAGATGAATGGATAAAGAAGATGTGGTATAAGGGTGCCTGGGTGGCTCAGATGGTTAAGCGTCTGCCTTCGGCTCAGGTCATGAACCCAGGGTCCTGGGATCGAGTCCCGCATCAGGCTCCCTGCTAGGCCGGGAGCCTGCTTCTCCCTCTGCCTCTGCCTCTCTCTCTCTCTCTCTGACTTTCATGAATAAATAAACAAAATACTAAAAAAAAAAAGATGTGGCATATATATGTATATATATATATATGTATATACAATGGAATACTACTCAGCTATCAATAAAATGAAATCTTGCCATGTGCAAATACGTGGATGGAACTAGAGGGTATTATGCTAAGCGAAATAAGTCAATCAGGGAAAGACAATTATCATATGATCTCACTGATATGTGGAATTTAAGAAACAAAACAGAGGATCATAGGGCAAGAGAGGGAAAAATAAAACATGATGAAACCAGAGAGGGAGAGAAACCATAAGAGACTCTTAATCATAGGAAAATAACTGAGGATTGCTAGAGGGGAGGTGGGTGGGTGATGGGGTAACTGGGTGATGGACATTAAGGCGGGCACGTAATGAGCAATACGTATTATATAAGACTGATGAATCACTGACCTCCACCTCTGAAACCAATAATACATTATATTAATTAATTGAATTTAAATAAAAAAAGAAAAAATCTGTATATATGTTATTTATGTGAGTGTGCATGTGAGATATATGTGTGTATTTGTATAGGCATAGAGAAAAGTGGAAGAATACATACCAAATCATTAACACTGGTGGAGGTTTGAGTTGGGGATATGTGTCCATGAGGAGCAGGGAAAATTATTCTCTTTATTATGTTTGTTGCAAAGAATTTGTATTGCTTTTGTGGTTGAAAAAGAAATCAACTTGTGTTCTCTCTCACTATCTCTGTCTCTCTCAAATAAATAAAGAAAATCTGAAAAAAAATTTAAATGAATATTTCTTTTTTTCCCTAAATGAACATTTCATAAGCCTATTCTAAAGCAGGCACTGTACTAGACTCTGGGCATATATAAAGATGAAGAAGGCGGTGCTTGGCTGGCTCAATCAGCGGAACATGTGACTCTTGGTCTCAGGGTCGTGAATTCAAGCCATAATACGTTGGGTGTGGAGCCTACTTAAAAAATTGGTATAAAATAAAGGTGAAGTAGCAAAGGAACTCATGATCTAGGGGAAGAGACAGAAGAATGAACCAACAATGATGTTAAACTGTGTTAGGGGCTTACAGAGGGAGGAATAGGCAGCCCCCAAAGCATAGGGGGGGCCTCTATTTTATTCTCAGGAAGTGTTTGAGGGGTGTGTGCAGAGACTTTTTCCTGGAGGAACTGATTTAGTTAGAGCTGAATCTTGCCTGATGCTTAGTTTCCCAGGTGGAGATAGGTTTGAAGGGTGTTCCAGACAGAAAGAACTAAATTTAGGAAGACAGGGACACAAGGAACAGCAAGTGGGCTTTGGAAACTGTGAGATCATGTAAGGGAAGTAAATGAAGCTGAACAAGTAGGCATTGTTCATATTTAGAAGGGCCTGATGTGCTAATGGAAGGTTACCATTTAATGCTAAAGGTTTTTTTTTTTTTTAAGATTTTATTTATTTAACAGAGAGAGAGACACAGCGAGAGAGCAAACACAAGCAGGGGGAGTGGGAGAGGGAGAAGCAGGCCTCCCAAGGAGCAGGGAGCCCGATGCGGGGCTCGATCCCAGGACCTTGGGATCATGACCTGAGCCGAAGGCAGATGCCCAAAGACTGAGCCACCCAGGCGCCCAAAGTTAAAGGTTTTGAACTCCCTCATAGAACCTGAGACTGACACGATTAGGTTTGTATTCTCAAAAGATCATTCTAGCTGCAGACTGTATAGAATATTTGAAAGAATGGCGAAGCAATGGTTTCTGCATTCAAAGAGATGACAGTTTACTTTGGAAAAGAGACACATGATAACCAGCATTAGGAAGTACTTACTTGCCCAGCACTACATAAACAGCAAATATTTCTTTTTGTTTTGTGTTGTTTTGGTTTTTTAAAGATTTTATTTATTTATTTGACAGAGAGAGACACAGCGAGAGAGGGAACACAAGCAGGGGGAGTGGGAGAGGGAGAAGCAGGTTCCCCGCGGAGCAGGGAACCCAATGCGGGGCTCGATCCCAGGACCCTGGGATCATGACCTGAGCTGAAGGTAGACACTTAATGGACTGAGTCACCCAGGCGCCCCCAAGAGCAAATCCTTCATGCTTTACCACCTACCCTATGTGGTGGTATGTTGATCCCTCCATTTTACAGACGAGGAAACTGAGACACAGAGAAGTCTTGTGACTTACCTCTGGACACCCAGGTAGGCAGGCTGAGCTTTGCAGATCAAGAACTTAACTCCCATGTGGTACTGTGTCTTAGATTTATTGTGGACTGTGTTCAGTTCTAAGCTAGGATAGGTGTCTTGGGGACCATCTAACCTGGACTGGGAGAATCAGGTAAGTCTTCCTATCCCAGAGGAGGTGATTTCTAGTGTGAGATCTGAGGTATAGACCAGAGTTCATGAGGAAAGAGGCCAGATACTATACTTCATCTTAGCCAAAAGGCCGAGAAGCCTCCAGGGAGAAGGAGTAGATTGGGTAAAGACCCTGAGCTGCGAGAAAGCATGGTAGATTGAGGGGGAACTGAAGGTCATTCAGCATGGCTGGGTCATAGAGTCGTGGGCAGAGGGGCTGGCGAGGTAAGTGGGGACCAGACTGGGTTGTTAAAATTTTTTTGTGATTTCATCCTAAAAACAATGAGTAGCCATTGAAGTATTCAATGTAGGGAGTGAGTAGTTTTGCTTTTTAGATTACTGTGGCTATTATGTGAAGAATGGGTTGGAAAGGGCAAGCCTATAGGCCTAAGATCAGTTAGAGTGTTGTTTGACTCATCTAGATGGCTAGAACTTTTAGGGGGTCCGGAAAGAAACAGGGTGGGCAACTGCTTGTTGAAGGCCTATTACCTAAATTAAACTGACATATATTAAAGACAAATTTTGTAAGGATTTTTTTTTTTTTGGTATCACCAAGGCTGAAGCAGTCAGCACACTATATCAGAGTTCTCTGTAATAGGAATGGGTGGGAAGCATTGGGAGGAAATAAAAATGAAGATTTTGGAGCTACATAGATGTGGGTTTGAATTCTGACTTTGCCACTTACTAGATCTGTGGCCTTTTTTTTTTTAAAGATTTTATTTATTTATTTGAGAGAGAGAATGAGAGATAGAGAGCACGAGAGGGAAGAGGGTCAGAGGGAGAAGCAGACTCCCTGATGAGCAGGGAGCCCGATGCGGGACTCAATCCCGGGACTCCAGGATCATGACCTGAGCCGAAGGCAGTCGCTTAACCAACTGAGCCACCCAGGCGCCCCTAGATCTGTGGCCTTTAATGAATCACAAGGACAGTCATCAGGTAAAGGCTCTACCTTCTCATTCTGGTCTGAGCCACCATCATCTCTAGCCTGGAATATTACAGTATTCTAGTATTCTGAACTAGTCTGTTTCCAGATTTGCCCCCTTGATCTGATTCTCCCAGAGTACCCTTACTTTTAATTTTTTTAAAAAAGATTTTATTTATTTATTTGACAGAGAGAGAGGGAACACAAGCAGGGTGAGTGGCAGAGGGAGACGGAGAAGGATGCTTCCCGCAGAGCAGGGAGCTCAACGCGGGGCTTGATCCCAGGACCGTGGGACTGTGACCTGAGCTGAAGGCAGATGCTTAACCGACTGCGCCAGTGAGGCGCCCTCCTTACTTTTCAATTTTAAAACACAGATTATATTCCTTCTTTGCTGAAAATTTTTCAATGGCTCTCCATTTTACTATTCATTTAAATAGCCTATAGAACCCTAGATCATCTCTATGCTTTTCTCACCTCATCTCCTGCTGGTCTCCCTTCACCCCTCCCACCGCCTTCTGCACTCCAGTCAGAGATCTCTTCACAGTTTCTGGAATACAGGAGGCAGCCTCCTGCCTCAGGGCTTTTGCACTTGCCTCTCCCTTTTCACCAGAGTTATTTCCACTGATGCGAAATGCTATTTGCCAGAGTTATTCCCACTGACTACTCCAGGATCAGATCTGTAATCAGCTTGTCATCCTCAGTGAAGACTTACCTAACTACTCTATTTAAGATGAAATATAGGGGTGCCTGGATGGTGCAGTGGGTTAAGCTCCAACTCCTGGTTTAGGCTAGGGTTGGGAGAGTGAGCCTCTGGTGGTGCCCACCACTCAGCATGGAGTCTGCTTGAGATTCTTTCTCCCTCTCCCTCTGCCCCTCCTGCTTGTGCTCTCTCTCTCTCTCTCTCAAAGAAATAAATACATAAATAAATCTTTAGAAAAAATGATAAGGGATGCCTTGGTGACACAGTCAGTGGAGCATCCACTCTTGGTTGAGTGCCCAGCTCTTGGTTTCTGCTCAGGTCATCATCTCATGGTTGTGTGATAGAGCCCCTCCATGGGCTCAGTGAGGAGTCTACTTGGGATTCTAAAATAAATAAATAAAAAAAACTTTAAAAAATGATAATATAAAGGGCTATAAAGAAAAGAAAGGAAGATGGAAATATAGTATTTTAGCAGGGATTTTTGTCTTCAGTTCACTACCCTATCCTCATTGTTGTTGTTTTTTTTTTTTGTATCCCCATAGTTTAAAACAGTGCCTACCAGATGTTTAATTATCATGATAATCCAGGTAAGAATTACAAAGCACATATTAAATAGGCCAGGCCTGGTTCTAAGCATTTTGCATATTTAATCCCCATAATAATCTTAGGAAGAGAATACAGTTACTATCTTCATTTTACAGAAATGAAATGGAGAACACTGAAGCTCAGAGACTCAACAACTGACACTCAGCAACTTTCCTAAGGTTACACAGCTAAAAAGTGGAGCGGCGATTTGTGGAATGAAATGAATGAAATTCGATTTGGCTGTCAGGGCAGGAATGGAAATTGACACGGTGGGAAAGAATGCGATCGATTAGTGGGAATGCGCACAGTAGTGAGGGCGCCGCGCGCGCGCCTTGCAGCCCAGGTCTACAGGAGGGTGAGAGCGCTTTGCTAACTGCGTCGCGGCGGCTCCACGGAGTCACTGAACTGCTATTACCAGCCGCCGCCGCTCAGTCTCGGGAGGAGTGGGAGCAGGAAGTGGCGGTGGGCGTCGCGCGGGTGACGTCACGGCGGCGCCGGCGGGGATAGGCGGGGGAGGAGGAGGAGCGAACCGGGCTTGGGGGGCGGCTGCACAGTCTCCGGGATCCCCAGGCCTGGAGGGGGGTCTGCGCGCGGCCGGCTGGCTTTGCCCCCCTGTCCGGTCCCGAGCGGGCCTCCCTCGGGCCAGCCCGATGTGACCGGGCCCAGCAGAGCCTGAGCAAGGAGCGGGTCCGTCGCGGAGCCGGAGGGCGGGAGGAACATGACATCGCGGAGGTGAGGAGCCCCGAGGGCCCGGCCCGGGCCTCGGCCCGGCCCCCGCCGCGTTCGATCAGCCCCGCCCGGGAGGGGGCGCCCCGGCCGGGCTTCGGACTCCCGCCCGGGGTCGCGGGGGACAGGCTCCCTCCCAACTTCTCGTCCTCCCGGGGCCGGGGGCCCGGCGCCACCGCGCCCCCACCTCTCGGGTCCCCATTCATTTCCTGCCTCCCCGAGTTCCGGCTCCCGCAGTCCTGGGGATGCCCGTCAGGACGGGGGCAGGTAGAGCCGCCCGGGGAACCGCGGACGCCAGCGGCCCGGCTCTGCGCCGCATTCCTGACCCATTGCCTCATGAGAATTGCCTCATGGTGATTCCGAAATAACCCCGCTCACTTGGGGAGGCTCCTCGGGCCGGGACGCGGGAGGGGAGAGGAGGGAGTTGCGCGGGGTCGGGCCCCCGACGGTCGAGCCGCTCTGGGTCACTCTGCCTCTCTCGTGCGTTTGGGGGCTTCGTTCGGGAACTTGACCCCTTTATGTGGCTCTTTGCACCTCCTTCCCTCCCCTCACGTGCCAGAAATGGAAAAACTGACTGTATCTGCTGCTATTAGAAGTATTTCCTTCCTTCGCGGTCTTCGCTTTGGGAGATGGGAGGGAAGGGAGCTGTATCTCTAGTTAATCCTTAACCACAGCCTTCAAAGTCAGGTAACATTAATCGCCCCCGTTTTACGGATGTGGAAACTGAGGCTCGGAAGTTTCATGTTAGTAAATGACAGGATTTGCACCAAGAGTCAGAAGGAGGATTAGTGAATTAATGGGATCCCTTGGAAGTTCAGAGTAAAAATACTTATGATAGCTAACGTTTATTTAGCTCTTACTGTAAGCCAGACACGTTTAAACCTCACTATAACCCTATGAGAAGAGGAATTCTTCTTCTTCTTAGTATTATCCTGGTTCTAAAGATGAGTAAACTGATTTTCAGAAGTTAGGCAACTTGCCTGAAGTCACTCAACCAATAAGTGGTGGAGCCAGAATCCCCACTGTTTAATCACTATACTGCTATTATTATTTTATAACTATTAATCATTTGTAAGCGTTATTATGTTGTTGAACTGTAGTGTGACCTATTGTTTTCAGATAATGATTCTGTTATTTTGTATTGCCACTCTTTATAAAATACGATTCACACATAAGAGCCATTGTTTGGTCTTTTCCTTTATGATCTTGTTATGGTCACTGTCTTAGACATTTGAAAAACTGTTTCAAGTTGTTGGGGTTATTTGAGAGATTTTTCAGAATATTAAGAATGTCTTTTCAAAATACACCTGCCCATTATTTATTCGTGGAATGGAAAGAGGGCCAGAAAAGAAAACCAAAAACCCATAGGAAGTGAGTGATTTGGACAGGTCTGTTGGCAAGTGCTTACAGATCTGAGTAATATATAACTGTATTTCAGCAGAACAGTGTATAGCCTCAAATGTTCTAATTCTTTAGGGAGCTTTTTAAATAAAACAGTTGTCTATTCTTTCATCTGTCAAATAGTCATTGAACCTTTTGTTCCTTGTGTCTGCTCTTCCAGACAAGTAAGGATCTGCTTCTTTAGGAGACAAAAAGACTGGGGGTTGGGAGTGGGGAAGGGACCGGGTGGTAATAGACCCTACATTGTCCAGCTTGTTAGTGTAGAAGCGGAGAAGTGGGGGTATAGCCAAAGCTGCAAGTGGCAAAGATCATTCCTTTTCTCTGGCCCTCCTATGTTATCGAAAAGAAATGCGTGCCAGCTAAAAAGTCAGGTTGTGAACATAACACAGATAATTGGAAATTACTATATTTTCCAGATTGCAGGTCTTTTTTATTATTTTTAACCAGCTTTATTGAGGTATAAATGACACACAATAGATTGCATATATTTAAGTGTACAGTTTGATGTTTTGACACATGCATATACTTGTGAAACCGTCGTCATAGTCAAGAGAATGAACATATCCATTATCCCTTATGATGTTTCCTTGAGTATTTTTTAATCCTTTCCTTGTCAGGTGACCACTCTTCTGCTTTCTGTCACTACACCTTAGTTTGCAATTCTTAGAATTTTATATAAATGGAATTTTATGTCTGGTTTCTTATGCTCAGCATAATTATGTTGAGATTCATCATGTTGTATGTATCAAAAAGTTCATTTCTTTTTATTGTTTGGTAATATTCCATTGTATGGGTGTACTACCGTTTGTTTATCCATCCACCTGTTGATGGGAACATTTGGGATGTTCTGGAGTTTGTCTGTCACAAACAAAACTGCTGTGAATGTTTGTGTACAAGAGGTATTTACCAAAATACCTCTTGGGGGAATGGCTGGGTCATACAGTCAATGTATATTTAACTTTTTCAGAAATTACCAAACTGTTTTCCAAAGTGGTAATACCATTTATATTCCCACTAGTAGTATGTAAGAGTTCTTGTTACTCCACATCTTTGCCAACATTTGGTATGGTCAGTTTTTTAAAATTTTAGCCGTTTTAGTGGGTGTGTCATGGTATCTCATTGTAGTTTGTTGTTGTTGTTTTTAAGATATTTATTTGAGAGGGAGAGAGCACAAGCACTTGTGTGTATGAGCGATGGGGGGAGGGGCAGAGGGAGAAGCAAACTCCCTGCTGAGCATGGAGCTAGACGCCAGGACCCTGAGATCATGACCTGAGCTGAAGGCAGACACTTAACTGACTGAGCCATACAGGCATCCCTCATTGTAGTTTTTATTCTTTATTTTTTTAAAGATTTCATTTATTTATTTGACAGAGACAGAGATAGCGACAGAGAGCACAAGTGGGGAGGAGAGGGAGAAGCAGGCTCCCCCTGAGCAGGGAGCCCGACATGGGGCTCGATCCCAGGACCCTGGGATCATGACCTGAGCTGAAGGCAGATGCTTAACTGACTGAGTCACCCAGGCGCCCCATCATTGTAGTTTTAATTCATGTTTTCCTTGGTGACTAATGATGTTGATCATTTTTTATGTGCTTATTTGCCATCTGTATATTTTCTTTGGTGACACGTCTATTTGATCAAATATTTCCCCCCCCATTTTTATTTAGTTTTTTTTTTTATTGAGATTCAAGAATTTTTTATTCCAGGGGTACCCAGGTGGCTCAGTTAAGTGTCTGCCTTCAGCTCAGGTCATGATCTCAGGGTCCTGGGATCTGAGCCCTTGGGTCAGGCTCTCTGCTCAGCAGGGAGCCTGCTTCTCCCTCTCCCTCTGTGCTCGCACTCTCTCTTGCTCTCTCTCAAATAAATAAAATCTTACAAGAAGACAATTCTTTATTCTGGAAACAAGTCCTTTATCAGAATTGCAAATATTTTCTCTTAGCCTGTGGCTTGTCTTTCATCTGTTTTTTTTAAGAGATTTTATTTATTTGAGAGAGAGAGAGAGAGCGCTTGCGCACAAACGGGGATGGGGTGGGGGGAGGAGAGGGAGAAGCAGACTCTTTCCTGAGCAGGGAACAGGACTCAGGGCTCCATCCCAGGACCCTGAAGTTACGACCTGAGTCAGAGGCAGACAGACGCGGAACTGACTGAGCCACCCAGGTGCCCCTCCCTTTTTGAAATATTTATTTATTTATTTGAGAGTGTACACACACACACACACACACACACACACACACACGCACACACGCATGAGTGGGGGGAGGGGCAGAGGGAGAGGAAGAGAATCCTGAAGCAGATTCCCCAGATTCCCCTCTGAGTGCAGAGCCTGACACAGGGCTGGATCCCAGGATCCTGAGATCATGACCTGAGTTGAAACCATGAGTTGGATGCTTAACTGACTGAGCCCCATTGTCTTTTCGTCTTTTTTAACAGTCTCTGTTGAAAGAACAGAGGTTTTTAATTTTGATGAAGTCCAGTTTATCGATTTTTATTTTTATTCATTAATTTTAAAAGATTTTATTTTTAAGTAATCTCTACACCCAACATGGGGCTTGAACTTACAATCCAGAGATCAAGGGTCGCATGCTACGTTGGCTGAGCCAGCCAGACGCCCCTCAATTTTTTTTTTTTTTAATGAATCATGCTGAGGAATCTTTGCTTAACCCAAGGTCTCAAATGTTTTCTCAAAGGTTTTAGGTTTATGATCCACTTTGAGTTAATTTCTGTATATGGTGAGGTGTGGAGATATATATATATAAATGTATGTGCACGTGTACACGTATATATTTTTGCATATAGATAACCAGTTTTAGCACGTTTGCTGAAAAGACTCTCTCTTTTGAATTTGTACCTTTGTAGAAAATCTATTGTCCATTTATATGTGGGTCTGTTTCTGGAATCCATTCTGTTTTATTGATCTATTTGTCCATATGCCAATATCACATGGTCTTGATTATTGTAGTTTTATTATAAGACTTGAGATCAGTGTTAGTCTTCCAGCTTTGTTTTTCTTTTTCAAATTATTTTTAACCTCAGTATTAATTCAATCAAATAGTTATTGAACCAGGCAGGATAAAGCAGTGAGATTGGCAAAGATGCCATTCTTTTGGTTGAGAGAGAGGGGAAAGAAAAACCTATGAATGAAGATTGCAATTTCAGGTAGTAATAACTGCTGGGAGAAAAAAAAAAACAAATGGGGATAATGTTAGTTTGATGAGTTTAGGAATGATTTCTCTGAGGAGGTGAGCATAGGAGTTGACTCCTGAGTGACCAATATTATTCTCAGTTTCGTTTTGCTTAATTTTCAACATAATTCTTTTTTTTTTTAAGATTTTATTTATTTATTTGAGAGAGCGAGAATGAGAGAGAGAGAGAGAGAGCACATGAATGGGGGGAGGGTCAGAGGGAGAAGCAGACTCCCTGCTGAGCAGGGAGCCTGATGCGGGACTCGATTCCGGGACTCCAGGATCATGACCTGAGCCGAAGGCAGTCGCTTAACCAACTGAGCCACCCAGGCGCCCCTCAACATAGTTCTTTTTGGTGTGTTTAGGATTTAGATTTTGTATGCATTTAGTAACTAAAATGTCAGTATATTCAGTATACTGATATTTCTCAACATCATAAGTAGGGAAATGAAGGCAATGAACAATGAAATGACCCTCCCCTCCCACCCTCCCACAGGTGATTTAGCGGTGGTAGTACTGAATTTAGATTTTGAGGTTGCTTGTGTGCACCACTCAGCCTTGTTCAGCTGACAAAACTGCCTGTATTCTCCAAGCCCTCTTTTGGCATATGGCAGGTCCTTTACATTTGCCTTTTTTTTTTTTTAAAGATTGTTTATTTATTTATTTGACAGAGAGAGAGTACAAGCAGGGGAAGCAGCAGAGGGAGAGAGAGAAGCAGGCTTCCCACTGAGCAGGGAGCTCGACATGGGGCTCGATCCCAGGACCCTGGGATCATGATCTGAGCCGAAGGCAGACGCTTAACTGAGCCACCCAGGCGCTCCTACATTTGTTTTTGTTCTTCTGAAAGATGATGTATGCTGACTTGAGCTGAGAGGAGCAGAAGATTTAGCTTGTTCGCAGACTCCAGGCTTTTGGTTTATCTTGCAGGTCAAGTACATTTTGTCCCAGGCCCTTCCTGGTGGCCATGTTGGTTTATCTCCTGTGGGAGTAAATAAACTTGCCTTGCTGAAAAATAACAGGCCTGTGCCTTTCCAGTTGGGACTGGGATGTCTTTATTAATGTTGTGTCCCGATGTAAGCTCAGAGTTTTGGCCAGAACTGCTCAAATGCAGGGGGCACTGCTAAGATGACTTACCCTTCTTATACATGGTCAGTGCAGAGACCGTTGGAGAGCACACAAGATCGTGAAGAAGCAGAGCCAACTCACGTTTGTGATTGTTACTGGTGGGCCTTGGTGTACTTTGTTAGGCAGCTATAGAACAATAGGATACTGTCCTTATTCCTCTTTCCCTTTGGGAAACAGACAGCACTTGCCATCCAATGCTGATGTTTCTAAGGCAAGGCAGATACTGCCTTACCTTGAAGGCAAGGCAGATACTCACGCTCTGTGGGAGTTGTGGACTGCAGTCAAGGCTTTAAGACCCTGAACTGAATTCAAACTCCCTAAACTGGAGCTCAGTTCACTACTGAGTTTTGGAGGGTTGTGTGCATTTTGCAAACTTATATGTGCTGTGGTCCTTGACAACGTTGAAATGTGGAAGATACTAGTCATGGTTGCAAGGAGCAATGAATTCAGAGGGGGAGACAGACTTGTGTGCCAGCATCAAATGAGTTTGATAAAGCTAGTACCAAACTGAAATAGACATTTATCAGGATAGGATATTCTGTTTAGAATACATATGTACATGTGTACTGATATATGCATATATACACTGTGTATGTCTGTCTATACACACATACATACATACAGACATACTGTATGTTTCTTGTAAAGATAATGGATTCTAGATCCAAGTCTTTATCCTCCCATGGAACCATTCTAATGAAACACTGATCCACTCACTCAAGAACTATTTATTGTGGGATTACTGTGTTCCAGGCACTGTGCAGCCCTGGGTGTTCAGGTGTTGGGAAACAGCAAGTATGGAAGTGCTGAGGTGGGGAAGCTCTTGGAGCACTTCAGGAGCCAAAGGGAGCACATTGGGGACACTGAGGAGGTGGGTGGGAACTGGACCACACAGGACCTTGTGAGGTCTTCGAGGGTCATGTGGACCACGGAGAGGAGTTTGGATTGTATTTGAAGAGCAGTGTAAAGCCATAGAAGGAAGGATGTGATCAGGGGAGTGGCATGAGTTGGTCAGTTTAAAAATATCCCTCTGGCTGCTGTGAAGGAAGGATTGTAGGAGACACGAGTGGACTTGGGGAGAGCAGACAAGTGAGAGAGAGGCTTTGAACTAAGGTAGAAGCCGTTTGTGGAAAGAGTTTCGGAGGCAGTTTACTTTTATTGCCTTGTCATCAGAGTCATGATGCTGACCACTGAAACCCCACGGGAAGATACAAAGACAAAGCTATCCGCTACCATTAAAAAGCTGCCTTAACAACTTTTTTCTAGCTTCTGTTACTTAGACTGCTTGTCCCTATTGACTGCCCTTTCTTCATGACTTATCCTTTTCCTATAGGATATTAAAATTTAATTAGAAAAGAAGAATATTCGTATAATCTGCAGAAAGTACCAAACTATAAACTTTCTCCCCAAGGACAAAGATAATGATTTTTTTTGGAGCAGCTGGTAAGAAAGATATACCCAGTGTCACTTTATATTTAGTCAAGAAACCGAAATTAGACTTTGGATCCCTACTTTAAATTCTCTTCTTAGCATGGCAGCCTTGAATAAGAATAAGTTCCTGAAATTATTGGCCTGCTTGACTGTTTCCCCACACCACTGGGGGAAGAGGGTGCGTAGATAAAACAAAATATTCAGAATCATTGTATTTTCTTTTTGGTTTATCAGCATTTTTTTTTTTTTTTAAGACTCACTTGTCATAAATAAGTTCTTAGCCTCAGAGAGCTAAGCCTTTGCAGAATCTGCATTCACTGACCGGGAGGGGTGGAGGTAGGGAGGTGTAGGTGGTTATTTAGATTTCTGGTGTGATTTCCCAGCAAATTGTTTGGGTTTGTAAATTCCCCTGCAGGCAGGGATTCTGTCTTTTGTGTCTTCAAGCTCACTCAGGCTCATGTGTTTTAGGCGTTTTGTTTTATACGTTGATTTGTGGCTCTTTCACAAGTGGCGGCGGTGGTGTTGGGGTGTGTGTGTGTGTGTGTGTGCATGTGTACACACACACACACGCTTTCAACTCCTTTGAAGAGATGGGTGGCACCTGCCACCCACCGAGACCCTTACTAAATAATGCCAGAAGATGGCCAGTTAGAAGGGGTTGTCAGGGGCCGGCAGGTTTGCCTATATTAAAATGAGCAAAAGGGGGACGCTTTTCCATCCCTCTCCCTTCCTCATGTGACTTTTTCTCCACTTCCCTCCTCCTGATGTCTTCTTCTACCTGTTTTTTTATCCTTCCCCTCCCCCCCCAAATTCATTCAGTCAACAGCCATTCATCAAATGCCTGTTATGTACATGGGAGGACTGGAAATGTATCTGTTTCTTCTCATCTAATACCTTCTGGACCCACGGTATTAATCACTTTGTTGATAAACTCAAATGGAGTTCTGCTAATTTGCCTTTCCCCATCTTTTAAGATAACACAAATACATTTATGTTACTTTTTTGTTGTTGTTGTTAGACTAACCTCTGCTGTTTACATTCACACCAGGTGGGAGATGGGGCCAGCCTTCAAGATGTGTGGTCTCAGTACCTAATATTACAATTGTTCATAATCCTTGAGGCCAGCCCCATAATATTAATTGTATTAATTCTACTGTTTGTCTTTACCCTCACTAAGATCTAAGGGATGGAGTTCACTCCAACTTATTAGTGATAAGCATGCTGCACATCACAGAATTGTCAGTGATTGAACACAAATATTAAATGTAAGTGGGAAAAAGTTTTTGTTGATTACCAGTGCTTTTTGAAAAAATAGCTAAGGAAGAAGAGTTTAAAATAAATCAAAGCTCAAGTAGATAGGTTATGGACTAGAACTTTTAATTTCTAATTATATGCTATTTGAAATAATGTAGGGATAGCCCCTGAACGCTGAAGTTAAGTTTATTAAAAGGCAGTGTGACATAAATGATACATATGTCAGAATGGCCTATGTGATACTGACATAATTATGCATGAGAAGAATCTTTCCTGCTGTTTTCCACTAGTAATAATAATGATAACAAAGGTGATAGCCAATGTTTATTAAGCCCTTGCTCTGTCAGGTATTTGTGCTAAATGCTGGTTACTGTTTCCCTTGTAAACATCACCCTCCTCTGTTCATTCTTAATAACATGATAGGTATAATTGTAAGTTGTAAAGGAGATAATAGAGTTTATTTAATAAAGGGGTAAAGAGACAACCATTGGCCTTATCTCCTGTTCCCAGTCTACCTGACGGGTAGGGTAGGGTTTACATATACCTTCAGCAGTGGAAGTCGATTTATAATGTCTTTTGCACCCTCAGCATTGGCAGGATACTCTATGTAAGCGTCATTTCTGTGAAACATGCAAAGGTGAGAACATGTGGTTACAATGTGTGGGTTTAGATCCTGCTTTAGAAACTTTTAGAAGTAAATAGCAGAATGTAATGGTTACATTGGCACATGGCATTCAGTAAATGTTGCAGTAATTTTAACCAGCCATAAAATATGATAGCCAATACTACACTATTTTGTCCTTACTATCAGAACTGGTTCACAATTGCTGAAAAGAGACGTTTGTAATAAACATGGAGAGATCTCTTTATCTCATAATTTGTAAGTTCTTATTTAAATATATAATATTATTGGTAGTAAAACGATAAATCTGTCTCCTTTCTGTCCCCATACTCTCTCTCCATGTAAGTTTTCATCTCTGTCTTCTCCCTGTCATCCCTTTTTGGTATCTAGTACAGCCAGCTTCAGGGCTAAGGATGGGTAACTTACTGATGATGGGAATCAGAGCTGGTGAGTTGAACAAATGGATTTTTCAGAAAATTTTGAAATGATTTTTATCTTTTACTTGGGATTTGTTTCAAACTTTGAGAAAAGTTACAAGAATAAGAATAGTGCAAAGAATACACATATGAATGGAATACCATTTACCCAGACTCACTACTGTTAACTTTCCATCCCATTTGCTTTATATTCTGTGTGTGTGTGTGTGTATGTACACATATATAATATTTTATAATTTTTTTCTCCAAACATTTGAGGGTAAATTACATAGATCATAGCCCTTTACTCCTAAATGCTTCAGTGTTTCTTTTATTTTTTTATAAAGATTTTTTTTAAAAGATTTTATTTTTTATTTATTTGAGAGAGAGAGTGAGAGAGAGAGCACAAGAGGGGGTAGGGTCAGAGGGAGGAGCAGGGAGCCCGATGCGGGACTCAATCCCGGGACTCTGGGATCATGACCTGAGCCGAAGGCTGTCGCTTAACCAACTGAGCCACCCAGGCGCCCTATTTTCTAAGAATAAAACTATCTTTTTTTTTCATTTTTTAGTGTTTTTATTTATTTATTTAACAGAGAGAGAGCGAGCGAGCAGCACACAAGTAGGGAGAGAGAGAAGCCACAGGGCTGGATCCCAACCTTGGGATCATGACCTGAGCTGAAGGCAGACACTTAACCGACTGAGCCAACCCAGGCGCCCCTGTCTTTAAAAAATTTTAACTGGTAATTTTACCATCTGTAATAATCCTTTTGTCTAACCTGTTGTATTCCAGCTGTGCCAGTTGACCCAGTCATGTCTTTTATAGCTTTTTTTCCTCTTCTAGTATAGGATTTAGTTGTTAGGTCTCTTTAATCTGGAATACTTCTACAACCTTTGTCTTTTATGCTAGTGATTTTTGGGAAAAATACATTTCCCCCTTCCCCTTTTAAAATGGAGTATTTCTCATTTTGAATTTGTCTAATGTTTCATCATTATTAGATTTCAGCCAGAGTACTATGTAGGTGATATTGTAACCTTCTTTGGGTATCATATCTGGAGGTACATGATGTCCACTGATGACGTTAATTATCATCAGTGACTACCTGGTAAAGGGTTTGTCCACTTTCACCTTTGTATAATATTCCCCCCCCCTTTTTTTGTAAAGATTTCATTTACTTATTTGTCAGAGAGAGAGGGAGCGCATGCACAAGCAGGGGGAGCACCAGGCAGAGGGAGAAGCAGCCTCCCCCCTGAGCAAGGAGCCCGATGCAGGACTCAATGCCAGGACCTTGGGATCACGACCTGAGCCTGAAGGCAGACCAGTTGAGCCACCCAGGTGCCCCATATTTTCTCCCTTGTAACTAATCAGTGATTTTTTTTTTTTTAAGATTTTATTCATTTATTTGACAGAGACAGCGAGAGAGGGAACACGAGCAGGGGGAGGGGGTGGGAGAGGGAGAAGCAGGCTTCCCGCGGAGCAGGGAGCCCGATGTGGGGCTCGATTCCAGGACCCTGGGATCACAACCTGAGCCGCAGGCAGACGCTTAACGACTGAGCCACCCAGGCGCCCCGTAACTAATTAGTGATTGACGAAGACACAGTGTAAGACCACGCAGGTACCCTGCTCCTCCCACTCCACTTCTCCCCAGGTTTAGCACCCACTGATGATTCTTGCCATGTCCAGTCTTTACTGTGATGCTTGCTAATTGCCTAGCAGGCACATTTAAAGTTATACTTCAGCTTTATATAGCAGTAGCTTTTTAAAAACAGATTGGAAATATTTTTTTTTACACATTTTGAAATATTTCCAAATTAAATTGCAAGATGCAGGGGCGCCTGGGTGGCTCAGTTGGTTAAGCGGCTGCCTTCGGCTCGGGTCACGATCCCAGGGTCCTGGGATCGAGCCCCGCATCGGGCTCCCTGCTCCGTGGAGAGCCTGCTTCTCCCTCTCCCTCTGCCTGCCGCTCTGCCTACTTGTGCTCTCTATCTCTGTTAAATAAATAAATAAATATCTTTAAAAACCTACTTTAAAAAAAAATTGCAAGATGCAAAAACATAAACCTGTGCATTATCTTGACCTTTTTCAATCCAAATAATTAGGAAGGGAAAGAAAAATTTAGTATTTTACATTTTTTCATGCTATGATATCTGGGCTTACTTAATGTTTAGAAAAATGCAACTCATATTAGTAAATGAAAATACATATATTTCTTTTTCTTTTTTAAAGATTTTATTTATTTGACAGAGAGGGACACAGCAAGAGAGGGAACACAAGCAAGCATATATTTCTTTCAAATATGTATGCTTACTGGCTTTACTGAGGGGAAAAACAAATCCAGAATATAGGTGTGATTTTTAAAAAAATGCACCTAGGGGCGCGTGGGTGGCTCAGTCAGTTAAGCGGCTGCCTTTGACTCAGGTCATGATCCCGGAGTCCTGGGATCGAGGCCCACATCTGGCTGCCTGCTTGGCGTGGAGTCTGCTTCTCCCTCTCCCTCTGCCTGCCACTGTGCTTACTTGTGCTCTCTATCTCTCTGGCAAATAAATAAATAAAATCTTTAAAAAATAAAAATAAAAAAATGCACCTAATAGAAAGAAAATTATATTTTCTTCTGACTCATAAATTAAAGCCTAAAACAAAACAGTTTATATTCTCTCTACCACAACCCTGGTAGAATGGTTGCCAAACTTTGTAGAGATGTTTATGACTTTAGTTCTTTTCCTCCAATGTCCCGATTAAATATAAAATTTCATTGCTTTAAATGGGGTCTGTTTATGGGGCTACACAATGTGGTCTACTTTATTTAGCTTGTCCTGTAGAAAGAACCCTGAGTAACTGTTTTATTTGTTTGTTTGTTTTTAGAGTGCAAGGTGGGGGAGGGGCAGAGAGAGAGGGAGAGAGAATCTTAAGCAGGTTCCACGCCCAGTGCAGAGCCCAGTGTGGGGCTTGATGTCATGACCCTAAGATCATGACCTGAGATGAAATCAGGAGTGAAATGCTTAACCGACCGAGCCACCCAGGCATCCTGTTTGTTTTTTAATATGTATTTGTTACCATGGTTATGAACACCTACACATTTACAGGTGAGGGGCACAGAACAAAGTTGGGTGAAGTGCAAGAGTGGTAATAGACGAAGAGAAGTAGACCAAGAGTTCTTTCCCTAGTGGTATTAACTTAGTTAAAATATCAAATTTTAGTGTTTTCAAATCCATGGGGAGGCTTTGGGACAGGTTTTTGCCTTATGCACAAGGTGTCCTGGACCTGTGCATAAGGACTTTTTTTTTTTAAAGATTTTATTTATTTGAGATAGTGCACCTGCGTGCACAGGCAGGAGTTGGGGGAAGGGGCAGAGGGAGAGTGAGGGGCAGAGGGAGAGGGAGGAGCAGACTCCCTGCTGAGCAGGGAGCCCAATATGGGCTCAATCCCAAGACTCTGAGATCATGACCTGAGCTGAATGAAGGCAGACTATTCAACCGACTGAGCCACCCAGGTGTCCCCGCTTTGGAAATTCTTATTAAAATTGTAATAGCATACAGATAAGGGAATATAACCACCTTAGCTCTACAAATCAGATAAAAATTGACTGTGTACTAGAAATAATAATCTTTTTTTTTTCTTGAAAGAGCTGGTGGGGCAGGTCTGAGGAGAGCCTTTGCCAGCTGACACTTAGGTCTCTTCTGACAGCCTCTCGTGACACCACCTATGACCTATGTCGATGGGGAACTGTGGATGTGGAGGAGCAGTGACAGGCATCCCCACCCACCCCCAATGGCTCCTTTTGTCCTTCCCTTCTAGCCACAAATATTTAAGGAATCCTGTGTTAGCCCCTTTGTGTGGAGCTGGAGGTACACATTTGTATGGTAGCAGACAGGTTCTCTCCCTTGGCGGCTGCCAGTCCTGCGTGTGTCAGAGGAATGTGTGATTCAATTTCATGTTGATATCACCCAGGGGACGCTCAGGGTGCTGTGAAAAGGGGGGGTGGGGGTGTCTGCAGAACAGCATGTGCAAAGGCCACATGGGGCATATTTGAAGAAAACAGAGAAGTCACCCAAATAAGAGTCAGGGTGGGAGGCACTTGGGTGGCTCAGTCAGTTAAGCATCTGACTCTTGATTTTGGTTCAGATCATGATTTCGGGGTTGTGGCTATGTGCTCAGTAGGGAGTCTGCTGAAGATTCTCTCTCCCTCTCCCTCCGCCCCCCCCTGCATGCTCTCTCTCTTTCATAAATCAATCTTAAAAATAAAAAAGAGAGAATCAGGTTGGGGCCACACCTTGCAGGGTCCTGTGAAAATCTGTCTTTATTGTAAGTTATTTTATTCTGACTAAAAACTAAATTCCTGGTTCCCAAGGTGAAACTCTAAGGGCTGGTTCTGTGCTAAGTATTTTATGTATTTTATATTTAATTTATTTCTGTCTCAGAACAGTGCTGTGAGTTAAGTTTTTCTAAGCATAGTGAGAAACCCAGAACTCATAAAGGAAAGATCTGATAAATTTAACCATGCCAAGATGAATTTCTGTGGAAAAAGAATACCGCAAACAGTGAAAAGTGCAAAAAGCTAAGATGAATAATTGCCACACATATAATAAAGGGTCATTTTCTGCGTATATCAAGAGCTGCTGTAAATTAGTAAGAAGAAGAAAAAATGCAGGAGAAAGCGAACAGTGACAAACCGACAACTCACAGAAAAGGAAGAAAAAGGGGCTTTGAAAACATAAAAAAGTACTTAGTGTCACACAGAAATGCAAACTAGAATGGTCCTTTTTTCCGTGAATCAGATTGACAAAGATGAAAAAATTTGGTAATATATGCAGTATTGGCAAAAGTGAGAGAAAACGGGGGCTTTCACGTTCAATTTATGGGAGTCGAAACTGGTACCTTCTTTTGAGTGCAGCTGGGGAGATTTGTCAAAGTGAAAGGCAAACTCTTGCCAAAGCAATTTTCTGAAAATCTAATTTATGGATGTACTTGAAAAAGTGTATAATGATGATTGTAAACAATGTCTTGTGCTGTATTGTTTGTTTTTTTTTTTTTTTTGGATTTTACAAATACAGTTTATTTTGCAGAAATTCAACATTATAAACAGCAGGCACCTTCCACCCCGCCCCACCCCCACCCCACCCGCCTGCCCCCACACCCCTCCCCGTCCCGCTGGGTGCACACCGTGCTGTGCTGAGAATGAGCAGCGATGCAGCCCTGCTGCTTTGGAGGGAGATTCAGGAGTGATGGAACTTGCCTGCATCATGTCCTGTCCCTTGCCCCGGCCCCGGCCCGCTGCACAGGCCACCAGAGTCTGTCTGGGCCCAGCCCACATTGGACCAGTTACATGGATCCAGCCCAGTTCTCCAATTCTTTCATGTCACCCTCTTCCTCTTCCTTCTTCTTAGTGGGTTTTGGTGGTCAGTTATAGAGGGAACATTTGGTAGAGGGACTGTTTTGGGTCCCCTGATTTCCAGCAAATTCTCGTCTGGTTCCTCCTGTTCTAGTTCTTCTCATTCTAACATGAGCTCATCCTCATCAAACTCTTCTCCAAATCCTACAGGTTGTGAAATAGCTGTTGAAATCTCCTCTGCCTGTTCTTGCTGGTCAGCAAATGTCCTGCATTAACTCATCAACTTTATCGATGTCCATGTTGTTGTGGGCAGCCTTCATGGCCTTAGCAGCAGAGCCTGCGTTCTTTTTTTTTTTTTTTTAAGATTTTTATTTATTTATTTACCAGAGAGAGAGAGCATAAGTAGGCAGAGTGGCAGACAGAGGGAGAGGGAGAAGCAGGCTCTCCGCCGAGCAGGGAGCCCGATGCGGGGCTCGATCCCAGGACCCTGGGATCATGACCTGAGCCAAAGGCGGATGCTTAACCGCCTGAGCCACCCAGGCGCCCCAGAGCCCGCATTCTTGAGTACCTCAGTGTTGGTATTGGCGTTCTCCAGGGCCTCCTGCTGAAACTCAATGGTGGATAGTGTGCCATCGATCTACGCCAGCTGCTTTTTTTTTTTTCTTTAAAGATTATTTATTTGAGAGAGCGAGAATGAGAGAGAGAGAGAGTACATGAAAGGGGGCAGGGTTAGAGGGAGAAGCAGGCTCCTCGCTGAGTAGGGAGCCCGATGTGGGACTCGATCCAGGGACTCCAGGATCATGACCTGAGCCGAAGGCAGTTGCTTAACCAACTGAGCCACCCAGGCGCCCCACACCAGCTGCTTTTCATACTTCTTCTGCGCTTCAGGGCCTGGAGGGCTGCGGGCTTGTTTCTGGGCTGGGCTTCTTGGCGTGGCGGTCAGCTCCTGCCTGATCTTCATCTCCAGGAATTCCTGCTGCTTGCTGAGCATCTCTTCCGTGTCCAGCAGTCGCTGGAGGGCAACCTGAGGGGTCAGGCTGCCCTTGCTGGCCTGACCCCTCCTGCTCCGAACAGCTTGCTGAACACTGACATGGTTTCTGCTCGCCAGACCGGCCTGCGCCGTCTGCTCCCCTTGTCTTTTTTTTTTTTTAAGATTTATTTATTTTAGAGAGAGAGCATGCACTGGGGGAGAGGGAGAGGGAGAGAGAGAATCTCAAGCAGACTCCCCACTGAGTGCAGAGCCCAATGTGGGGCTCAATCTTACAACCCTGAGATCATGACCTGAGCTGAAACCAAGAGTTGGATGCTTAACCGACTGAGCCGACTGCACTCCTCTGCTACATTATTTGTAATAACAAAACCTAGGCATAATACGAATGTCCTGTAATGGGGATTAAGTTCCTGGGGGTATATTCATACGATGGAATATAGTGTAGCCATTAAGAAGAATGTACTGCTATAGAACGATCTTTAAGTTGTAGTAAGTGAAAAAACTTGGGGTGTAGATCAGGAGGATTCCGTGTATGTGTGTGTGTGTGTGTGTGTGTGTGTGTGTGTCGAGGCAATCGTGTGTTTGCACACATGCATTTGTTACTATGTCCGTTTTCTAGGTGAGTTAACAGCGAAGTGAAGTCACTAGCCCATGAGCATACAGAGCTGGGATGTGAATGAGGGCAGTCTAGCTGCAGCCCATGTGATTTTTCTCAAGGCCAATCAGAATGATGTTTAGATTCCCCCTAAAACACTAGTGAGATGGTATAGGAAAAATTAAAAATAAAATTAAATAAAAAATTTATAAAAAAATTAAAAATAAAAGGATAAAAAATAAAAATTAAAAATTTCAGTTACTGTAAAGAGCAGGAATGTTGATAGACTATGCATTCTTGCCTTTTCTGATTATTTCTTGTCAGAACAACCTTACGTTTATTATGATGATCGTCAATAATAATATCTAACATTTAGTGCTTAGTGTGCACCAACACTTGGACAACTACCTTAACATTTCAAATTAACACATACCAAATCTAACCCTTGATTTTCCTCTCCTCACCCTTTCCATATTTCCAACCTTCTAGTTGATTAGACTCCAAAACTAGGGGTGTTCTTACTCTGTTTTTTCCCATTCCATGTATAATCCTTTATGAAATCCTGTTGCCTACCCTCAAGATATTCCTAGTTGGACTATTTATCACTCCTCCCACCACTGCCACCTTGGTCCTTGGTACCATCATTTCTTGTTTGGATTATTTATCACGGTGGCTTTCTTAACTGACTTGTGTGTTATCCCTGTGCAGTAGTTTGAAAGGTGATTTAAAAATATAAGTCAGGGGCGCCTGGGTGGCTCAGTTGATTAAGCGACTGCCTTCGGCTCAGGTCATGATCCTGGAGTCCCGGAATCGAGTCCCACATCGGGCTTCCTGCTCAGCAGGGAGTCTGCTTCTCCCTCTGACCCTCCCCCATCTCATTGGCTCTCTCTCTATCATTCTCTCTCTCAATAAATAAATAAAAATCTTTAAAAAAAATATGTCAGATCATGTCGCTCCTCTGCCTAAACCTTCCAGTCTTTCCCATTTTGCAAAAAATAAAGGTTGAAGTTTTTACAGTGTCTCTGAGGCCCTACATCTGGCTTTTCATTACCTCACTGGCCTCCCCCACCTGTCTGTCCCTTGCCCTGCCCCAGCCACACTGACCTCTTGCCTAATGTCACATATGGCCCACGCCTTGCCTGGTATGCTCCTCTCCCGCATATGGGCATGTTGCTGCCTTGCCTCTTCCAGGTCTTGTCAGATGCTACCTTATCACTGAAGCCCTCCCCATATATCCTGTATAAGTAGCACCCCTCTCGCTGCTTTATTCCTCTTTTTTTTAATGTTTTTTTCTAAGATTTTATTTATTTATTTGAGAGACAGTATGAGAGAGAGAGCGCATGAGCAGGGGAGAGGGGCAGAGGGAGAGGGAGGAGAAGCAAGACTCCCCACTGAGCAGGGAACCTGATGTGGGGCTGGATCCCAGGACCCTGAGATCATGACCTGAGCCGAAACCAAGAGTCAGGAGTCGGATTCTCAACCGACTGAGCCACCAAGGTGCCCCACACTGCTTTATTCCTTTTGTAGCAGTTATCACCATCTGACATTTTATATATTTACTTTTATTTCCTTATTTATTTATTTATATATTTTTAAAAGATTTTATTTATTTATTAGAGAGCATGCAAGCAAGAGAGACAGAGAGAGAGTACGAGAGCAGGCACACAAGCAGGGGCAGAGGGAGAGGGAGAAGCAGGCTCCCTGCTGAGCAAGGAGCCTGACATGGGACTCGATCCCAGGACCCTGAGATCATGACCCAAGCCGAAGGCAGACGCTTAACTGACTGAGCCACCCACATGCCCCTCCTTGTTGTTGTTGTTGTTTTTAATCTCCTCCATTGCAAAGAAACCCTCAGGGATGTTATTCTGTTAGCTGGCTGTCATCCTCAGTGCTGTGTTTGTGGAATGAGTGAATTTAGTAAGCCCTCTTTTTTTATTATTCCATTTCATTCTTTTTTATTTTCATTTTTTATGTATTTTATTTTTTGCCTACCCCCTATTTTTTTTAAACAGCTTTAATGAGATATAATTCACATACCATACATATTTAAAGGACACAGCTCAGTGGTTTTTAGTATATTTACATAGTACACTATAATCTTAGGACATTTTCATCACCTCAAAAAGAAACCCTGTACCTATTAGCTCTCCCCCCTTCCCAAAGCAAGCACTAATCTACTTTCTATCTCTATGGATTTGCTTATTCTGGACATACCACATTAATGGAATCATACAACATGTGGCCTCTTGTGTTTGGTTTCTTTCCTTTAGCATAATATTTTTGAGGTTCCTCCGAATTGTAGCATTTTAAAAGTTAATTGATTAATTAATTTGAGAGAGAGGGAGAGAGAATGTGAGTGGGGGGAGGGGCAGAAGGGGAGGGAGAGGGAGTGAGAGAATTTCTCAAGCAGACACTGTGCTGAGCGTGGAGCCCGACATGGGGCTCGATCCCACAACCCCAAGATCATGACCCAGTCCAAAACCAAGAGTCCATCGCTCAACCGACCGAGCCATCCAGGAACCCCCAGTACTTTGTTACTTTTAATGGCTGACTGACACTATACTGTATGGAATATCACTTTATTCTTAAAAGGAACATAAGAATTATCATGGCAAAAAAAACCCGGTCAGTCATTGCCTTTTTGAGGATGATGAATCTGAGGTGGGAAGAACTTTCCCAGGTCACTGGTGGTACCAGTAAGTGGTAGAGCTCAGATGTGCACCTGGGTCTCTGTGGTCGGAGCCCTAGCCACGAGGCTGCAGAGCTTTCCATGTCCTTAATGCATGACTGATGACAGCTTTTCACCCTTGTGTTCTCTCTTCTTCACTGTTGTGGTACACTTTAATTGGGCCAGTAGTTGTTGAGAAGTATTTTGGAAGTTCATTTGATTATCAGGACCAGGACTCTACATTTAATAATTGATGTATGTTCCCTGGAGTACTGAATTAGCCTATAAAGGTTCCGGATAATTTGACTTCAGAAATTACTCTTTTTACCACAGATCTTGGTGACTTTTGGAATCCATGAAGGAAATCTTGTTGGGAACTAGAGAGGAATCCTCTGAAGTGCATGGCAATCATGGTGGACTTCGTTATTTGTGTGTTTTTTAAAACTTTTAATTTTGAAATAATTTCAAAATTACACAGATGTTGTAAGAATAATACAGACAACTTCTGTTTACTTTTAACCCAGATTTAGCAGCTAACATTGTACGACATTTGCCTTCCCTCATATTTATACACACTGTATGTATAACTTCATCCTGAACCATTTGAGTGAGTTCCAGACATGATACCTTGTTACTCTAAAATACTCATTGTGTGTTTCCTAAAAACAGAGACACAGACATAATTACAGTACACATGTCAAAATCAGGAAATTTAGATTATAATGGTATTATCATCAAATTCCTACCTCCCCCCTGGTCAATGATATCGTGCAGAAAGAACCATGCAGTGTATAACTTGTGTCCTGTTTCTGGCCTGTAACCTGGAAAGTACTTTGGATGTCCCCTCCCCCTTCACAGTTTTGACATTTTTGAAGAGTATGTGCTAACAGTTAATTTGTAGAATGTCATGCACTTGGGGTTTGTCCGATGTTCCTCATAATTAGATTAGGTAATGCATTCTTGGCAGGAATGTCACAGAAGTGGCACGTGTTCTCAGTGCGTGATGTCAGGAGGCACATGATGCCATAACTGGTGATGTTAACTTTTATCAGTTGGTTAAGATATTATCTGTCAAGTTCTCCACTGTGAGGTTCATGAGTATTTTTTGTTAATTAACAAGTAATTAATAAGTATTTTGTGGGGAGGTACTTTGAGGGGCTGTAAATACCCTGTCCTTCCTGAAATGTTCACCCACCAGATTTAGTGTCCTCTGATGATTCTTTTTTTTTTTTTTTTTAAAGATTTTATTTATTTGACAGAGAGAGACACAGCAAGAGAGGGAACACAAGCAGGGGGAGAGGGAGAGGGAGAAGCAGGCTTCCCACTAAGCAGGGAGCCCGATGCGGGGCTCGATCCCAGGACCCCGGGATCATGACCTGAGCTGAAGATAGACGCTTAACGACTGAGCCACCCAGACGCCCCTCCTCTGATGATTCTTGCCTGAACTATTAATGTGATGGTCACCAAATGGTGATTTTTCTAATTCTGTTCTTCCTCCTCTACTGATTATATATCATTCTTTGTGATTCTACTGCAAAGAGCTTTCCCTTTGTCCCCATGTATTTTTTTTTTTAAGATCTTATTTGTTAATTTGAGAGAGAGAGTGGGAGCACGAACAGGGGGAGCAGCAGAGTGGGAGGGAGAAGCAGGCTTCCCGCTGAGGAGGGGACTGTGGCATATAGTAAGGTATTCCAAGCTCATCTTACTTTTAGTGCACCAGACCTGGAATCAGTTTTTTCTTCAAGGAACCCAGTTCCTTTTGTTGGAGAATGGTATTTAGAAACCATGATAACGGTGCTGGTTATGCTGATGGCTACTGGGGTGTTATTGCTTCCAGGCCCTTTTAGAAGAGAGAGCTAGGAAGATACGTATGTATATGCCTGCACAAATGCACCCAGACATACCCAGAACCATACATCTGTATTTCTATAGCTACCTCTATATGTTAAAAACTAGAGTTTACATTACCGCCAATTCTAATCTGGTATATTCTGGTTTTCTTCAGTTCTGGTTGTATCCCCTGTCCAATAGTGAGAAACCTGGCTCTCATTATCCTTACTATGTTTATGTATTCACTAGTTTCTTTCTTTACTTGTTTAATTCTACTCCATGTGTTCAATCTTCTGACCATATGGACTGTCTTTCTGGGCTTTGGGCTCAGCTTCATACCCATACCCCCAGCCCCAGTCCCGCTGACCATGCCCCCAGCCCCACCGGCGGTGCTGGCAGGATCGCAGGCTCCTACCAAGAGGAAGTCAAGGAGAGGACAGTGACCCGGGAGAAGAGGGGGAAGAGGAAGAGAAGGTGCTATTTTGTATTTTTATTAGCTACTCTACTTACAGGAGTTTTAGCTGTGATGGTGTGGAAAGCAGTACTGATGGAGAATGTTGGTTTTCATCACTCTCTCCATTTTTCTCTCACTCAAGATGGTTTCACCCAAACATCACTGGCGTGGAGGCAGAAAACCTGCTGTTGACGCGAGGAGTTGATGGCAGTTTTTTGGCGAGGCCCAGTAAAAGCAACCCTGGAGACTTCACCCTTTCCGTCAGGTAAGTTGGAAGAAAAAGAGAACCCTGCAAGGGTTTTTCAGGTGGGAAATATTGAACCCCCCCTCCCCCCAGGACAGCTTGCCACCCTCACTGAGAGTTTGAAGGCCTGGCCCATGGGTCAGATGTGACTCAAGCCTGCTTGTGGGGCTCAGGCGTGGCCTCCTGAGAGTGGGCATGTGGGAATGCGGCAGAAGGGGCATCATGATGGGCATTTCTTCTCCCCTAGGAGACCCCTGAGGGTGAGGTGGACAGAGTGTTGCAGGTCCTTAGGCCACGCACTGCCTGATCCTGGTTCCACTCATCCTGAACCTGGTTGCCTGCATTTTTCCTTTCGATTTCTTTCTTTTTTAGATTTTATTTATTTATTTATTTATTTGAGAGAGCGAGAATGAGAGAGAGAGCATGAGACGGGGGAGGGTCAGAGGGAGAAGCAGACTCCCCGCTGAGCAGGGAGCCCGTTGCGGGACTCGATCCCGGGACTCCAGGATCATGACCTGAGCCGAAGGCAGTCGCTTAACCAACTGAGCCACCCAGGCGCCCTTCCTTTTGATTTCTTAACGGGGGAAATGCTTTTTAAGAGTTTCTTCAGACCACTTTTCTTTTTCAAGAAATGAACATCACTGAGGAAGCTGTGGTCCCGTTTGTCCCCCTGCCCAGTCCCATTCCCCTCCCTCTTTCCCCAGAGGAAACCATTATCCAGAGGTTGGCATATATCCTTCCTGAATGTGTTTTTATACTTGTACTGTCTTGGTACTATTGTGAACAATATAAAGTTGGGTTGTGTGTTTTTAGAATTCACATGCATGGTCTTGTATCTATTATTCTGCAACTTCCTTTTTAAAGTTTTTGAATTCTCTGCTGGCACATATAGATCTAATTATTCCTTTTAATGGCCAACATAATTTACTTACTTCCTTATTTAAAAATAGTAATAATAAAAGCAAATTCATAAAGCAGTAGAGTTATAGCTCCTGGAATAATCTAGAGTAAAGGGAATAAGTACATAAGAGAAGGTTAGTTTCTAGAAAAATTGTCACACTTGCTCAAAGAGACATGTAACAGGATGTTGGTCATACTGTTCAAAAAAATTTAAAACAAACTAAAGCAACTCTGTGTCCCATAATAGAGGGTTGGATAAACTGTGGTAGGTTTATTTAGGATCCCTTTGGGACTTGGGAAATCTCTTTTTGGCTTAGATTAGTTTTTTGAGGAGGCCCTGTCCTTAGCTTTTACTTGTGGTTTTTGGTTTTGTTTTGTTTTTAGATTTTATTTATTTGAGAGAGAGAGAGTGCATGCATGAGAGAGCATGAGCAGGGGGAGGGGTAGTGGGAGAGGGAGAAGCAGACTCCCCACTGAGTAGGGAGCCTGACGCGGGGCTCGATCCCAGGACCCTGGGAACATGACCTGAGCCGAAAGCAGATGGTTAACTGACTGAGCCACCCAGGCGCCCTTTTGTGTTTTAATACAAGGGATGGGTCTTTCAGTCCTAAGGACTTATCTCAGCACAGGCTTCTAACTTAAAGTTGTGTGGTATTTGAGCTGTAAGAGTGGATGGAGAGTGTATAGTAATGATGCTGCCGCTCACGACGATAGCAAGCATGACTGAGGACGTGATGTATATACCAGGCCGTTGCACCGAGCACTCTACACATATCATTGTATTTAGTTTTCCCAACAACCTAGGATTAGGTTCCACAATTATCTTCATTTTCCAGGTGAGTAAGTTGAAGCACAGAGGTTAAGTTACTTAGCTGGCCTCACAGCTAGTCAGTGGCAGGACCAGGACTAGAGAATTGGTGGGATTTTTTTCCTGTTTTCCTCAACTTTTTATTTTTTACTTATATATTTATTTTTAAAGATTTATTTATTTGACAGAGAGAGACCCAGCAAGAGAGGGAACACAAGCAAGGGGAGTGGGAGAGGGAGAAGCAGGCTTCCCACGGAGCAGGGAGCCTGACGTGGGGCTCGATCCCAGGACCCTGGGACCATGACCTGAGCCGAAGGCAGACGCTCAACGACTGAGCCACCCAGGCGCCCCCCCCAACTTTTTATTTTGAAACATTTCTGACCTGTAGAAAAGTTGAAAGATGAATAGAGTGAACACCCACATTCTCTTCACCTGCCAGCGTTTTGTCATGTGTGCCCTTTCTATGTTTGTGTATATACTTTTTTTTGCCCCTGAACTTTTTGAAAATAAATTGTAGGTAATCAGGATATTTATTTTTACCTTTATTTTATTTAAACATTTTTTTTAGAGATTTTATTTTTAAGTAATCTCTACACCCAATGTGAAGCTTGAACTCATAACCCCGAGATCCAGAGTCGTATGCTCTACTGACTAAGCCAGCCAGGCGCCCCTATTTTTACCTTTAAATACATCAGTGTGTATGTCGGATAAACAAGGGCATTCTCCTGTATAACTACAGTATCATTATTATAGGTAAATTTTAACCTTGCTTTAATAATATTGTCTAATCTATAATATATCATTTGTATTCAGATTTCCCTTATTATTTCAGTAATGGTTTTTGAAGCAGTTGAGTCTCCCCCCCCATCCCTGCCCCTTCCCCCAGACTAGATTCAGGAGGATCTCATCAAAGATCATTCATTGCATTTAATTTTTATGTCTCTAGTCTCTCTCTCTCTCTCCTGACCTTTTCTATTCATCCCTTTTGGGCAGTCAGGCCAGTCACTTCTTAGGCTGTCCTCCAATCTCAGTTCGCTGATTGTTTCCTCATTTTTACATTCAGATGAAACATTTTTGGCAAGCACACTCAAGAGGTGATACTGGATGCACCCCATTATTTCACTGGAGGAAGCACAGAGTGTCTATTTGCTCCATCTTTTGGTGGTATTCGGTTTAATTGCTTGATTCAGGTGTTTGCCAGATTTTTTCATTACAAAGGCACCTTTTTCTTTTTGTAATTAGTAAGTGGTCTGATGGTTTGTATCTTCCCCAGTATTTTCTCATTTCATGTTTTTAACATATGTTGATGAAGTTCGTCTGAATAAATCATTATATTGGCACCTGAAAAATTATTTTTCTAATTCTGTTCTTTTTTTTTTTAAGATTTTATTTATTTATTTGAAAGAGAGAGCACAAGCAGGGGAGTGGGTCAGGTGGTGAGAGACAGAGGCAGAAGCAGACTCCCTGCTGAGCAAGGAGCCAATGTGGGGCTGGATCCTAGGACCCCAAGATTACAAGACCATGACCTGAGCCAAAGACAAATACTTAACCGACTGAGCCACCCTGGCACCCCAGCCTCATTATTATTTTTGATGTTCAAGTTGCCCCACATTTGGCCTGTGTGGTTCCTGTATCCTTTTGACATTTCTCCAGTGATCTTTGATTACATCCTTGCCTTCTGGTTCTGTGAGATGTTTCAGGCCATTTATATATTTTTTTTTTCCCCCAAGCCGGGAATCATTCTTTTCTCTCAAGAGCCTTGATTCTTTCAGTGGGGAATGGTGTTCAGAAACCAAGATTTAGAAGCAAGGTGTGTTTATTGCTTCTCAGCCCTCAGAGTAGACGGAGCTGGGAAATAAATATTTATATATTTCAAACCAAGTGTTCTTTTTTTTTATTTTTAAAGATTATTTATTTATTTATTTATTTATTGAGAAGCAGGCTTCCCGCCGGGCAGAGAGCCCGATGCGGGGCTTGATCCCAGGACTCTGGAATCATGACCTGAGCCGAATGCAGATGCTTAACGACTGAGCCACCCAGGCACCCCTCAAACCAAGTGTTCTTACTGATAGTTCAAGTTCAATGCAACTTTCTCACCTTTTTCCCTTTCCGTATTTGTACTTCCCTACTCCTGTGTGGAGAACCCTGCTTCCAGCAGCAGCAATATATGACCTCACTTGGCCAATTCTATAATACAAAAATAGTTCCAGAATTACTATACCATTGTCATTTCTAACTACGAACCTATTAAGTGAAGTTCATGATTATTTCAGAGTCTTTTTTGTTCTTAGAATATATCCCACTAAAGGCAAACAGTCAGTACTGCTCAAAAGGTACTGGAATTAGTTTTCTGTGTAGTTGTGAGCTAATTACAAAGAGAGATTGATTTTTTCTATTTGTTTCAATGTTTTTCAGGTATTCATCTTTTTCTGATCTTTGTTGATTTAATTGTAATTTTTGAATATGTGAAAATTTACAAGATTTAAAAATCAAACTGTATAAAAAGGTATTTTCTGAGAAATCCCATTCTTATATCTATGCCTTGCACCATTTCCATCCATCACTGTAGGTAATCATTTCCCTTAATTTCTAGTTTATCCTTCGGTTTCTTTTTACACTTACAAAGTAGAATACTAACTATCTTTCTTTATAGTTTACTCTTGTCACTTACAGAAATCTTTTAATGATCTTTCTCATCTTCGTAGTCAACTGAATAGCATATAAATTTATATAATTTCCCTATAGATGGGAATTTAGTTTTTTTTAATGTTTAACAGTGATAGATAAAGCTGCAGTAAATGTGATCACATTTTGCCTATGTTCTGTGCTTTTGAAAAGCTGTCTTCGGGGTGAATTTCTTGAGTGAGGTGATTGGGGCAGACAGTAAATGCAGAGATAGCATTGTTTTTTCAAATTCTTCTCCATAGTGATTGTGCCATTTTGCACTCCCTCCAGTCATATACGAGGGGCCCGTTTTTCCACAGCTTCACCATTTGAGTGTGGTCAAGCTTTTCCTGTTCATCAGCTTGATAGGTGAGAAATGGTATCTCTGTGAATTTTAATTTTTATTTCTCTCAAGATTGAAGTTGAACATCCTTTAATGTGTTTAAAGGCCATTTGTATATCTTTTTTTGTGAACTTAGAACCACTGGTTTTGACAGCTGTCCAACACTGCCAAGTTTCACTTTTTCTGTTTCTTCGTATGTGATATAGCCGCTGTTAGAAATGTGCACGTGCCTCTGTGCGTGCGTGTGTGCATGTGTATATGATGTGTTTATCGTTCTGGTTCTGTGCAGACAATCTAACCTTTTTATTATGTGCTCATGCTTAAAATTCGATCATTATGTTACCTTATATTCAGCTCGTCAAGGAACATCCCCCTCCCTCTCTTCCCCCACCTCCTCCCGCTCTCCCTTTTTAATTTTGAGGAAAAAAATACAGAAAAATACATAAAATCATGTACAATCACCCATGTTGTATTTACTGCCAGTCATTTTTTTCCTTTAAAATAGAATATAAAATAAAACAAAATTTCCCTTTCCTCACCACCCTTGATCCTGTTCTTCCTTTTGTCCCATTGGCAGCTACTCTCGTGAGTTTGTTGTACTTCTAATTCATTAAGTGATACGATAAGTAACATTACGTGGAAAAATATCTGTATGTGTATGTATGTCTATATTTTGAATAATATATAGTATTACTTGTGTGTGTGCTTAAATTTTCATGAATGGTACATGCTGAGCATATCATTCTACATTGTGTTTCTTTCATGCACTATTATGTTTTTGAGATCCATCTATGTGGCTCTATATTAATGTAGTTCATACCTGAAATATCTTTCTTTGTGTTATGGCATTAAGTAAAGGCTAGAAATGGGAAACTCAGGTGTTAAAGTAGAGTCAGATATAGTTGACTGAAGGTCAGGGTGACCTGAAGGACCCTTTTTACCCACTGGAAAATGTCACCAAAAATTAGAAGCAGGTATTGTCAGAAACATGGGACAGTTTTTCTTATTTTCTTTAGTTCCCATATTCTTTTTTCTTGGTAGCAATGTGTTTATATTTTCCAGAGGCTTCATCAGTAATGCTACAGGGTCGGACTAAAAGCTCATATAGGTCAATGGTTATCATTTTGGAAGTGCCTGGCCACTTGTGGGGGTGTTACCCCCGCCAATGTTATAATGAGTATCCTTGTGATATATTCATTTGTTCAGAAAACTGAATGGAAATCACAGGCTGCCTGGGCTAACTAAAATACCAAGTTATAGAAACTTTTGGTGAATGTTATGTTGACTCAGTGGGATAGCGTTTTAGCCATCTTATGCTGGAAACTGTCAGTTGTCTGTGTTTTTAAAGTGATTATTTAAGGTGCGATTATATACAGTATCTTATGTGTACAGTGACATGAATTTTGGCAAATGTATTTATTTATGTAACGAACACCGTAGTCAAAATATTTTCATCACCCTAGAAGATTCTTTTGTGCCCCTTTCTAATCTCCTTCCTTCTAAGTAGCTACCACTATTCTCATTTCTAACCCTATAGACTAAATTTGCTTATTCTACAACTTCATTGACAAATGAAGCCATACAGTATACATTCATTTGTGTCTGTCTTCTTTCTCTCTCTCTCTCTCTTTTAAAGATTTTAAGTAGTCTGTACACCCAACGTGGGCCTCGAACTCACAACCCCAAAACCAAGAATCACACTCTCTCCCGACTGAGCCAGCCAGGCACCCCTGGCCTCTTTCTCTTTAACATAATATTTTTGCGATTCATCAATGTAGTTGTATGTATCAGTGTTTTGTTTTTTTTTTAATTGCTGTGTAGTGTTCTAGGGTATGGGTATGTAACTATTTATTTATCCATTTTGGTGATAAATGTTTGAGTTTCCAGTATTTTTCTATTCCAAAGAAAACTGCAATGAATATTCTTATACAAGTCCTAGGGTAGCTATACAGTTTCATTGGGGGGGACAAAACACTTATGGATGGATTTACTGGATTAGAAAATAGAGTGATGTTTAACTTTAATATATGTGTCTCTATTAATTACTGATGAGAAGAATTATTGTCACTTAATATATGTAATTTGATAGGTCAGACTTCCAAAATAGAAGGTGTAGAAGGGAAAGGAGCCAAGAAACAAAGCCCTTTGTGTTGAAATGGTTGACCGTGTGGTTTTCACTCACTGTGTTTGTTACAGGAGAAGTGTAAACTGGCCTCTTGGGTGTGTTTCAAGGTTTAGGTGAAATCTGATATTGAATATGACATCCATTTTTACTAGTATAGCTCTTTATTAGTTTTTGTTTTCCCCCTAATGGACTCTTTTAGAAGAAATGGCGCTGTCACCCACATCAAGATTCAGAACACTGGTGATTACTATGACTTGTACGGAGGGGAGAAGTTTGCCACTTTGGCTGAGTTGGTCCAATATTACATGGAACATCACGGGCAATTAAAAGAGAAGAATGGAGATGTTATTGAGCTTAAATATCCTCTGAACTGTGCAGATCCTACCTCTGAAAGGTCAGTGACTGTGGGGCATGTGTCCCATGCTGTAGGTCTTCTACGAATGGATTATGGGGCTTTGGCTTTACCTGTTTCCCAGGCTGTAATCTTTATACTAAACGTCAGTTTTACTGAAACCAGAATCATAGGATCAGATGATTTGAAGAGTGCCCCTTTCTTGTAAAAGCTTCGATTGGTGTTCCTTACACTTAATTTCGCAGAGGTCTCAGGCAATTTCTTTATATACTTGGTACATGCGGTAGTTTTAAGATTATTGAACTTGAGCTGATAATCTCTGAGAGTTAGGAGAAGAAGAAAAATACTAATGGAGGCACCCATTCAGCAGCAGGTCCCGGAGTAGCTTCCCACCAGCTATTCAGCGAGGCCACCAACAGATGTCAGTTTAAGCTCAGAAGCTGAAAAGCAGAGAGTGCGGAGGGTCAGATTTTTCACCAGTTCTCTTATGTTGTATCCACAAATGTGGAGAATGACCTTGCTTAGAGGGAATTAAATTATTTCAGAGATCTTCTTCCCCTTGTGTTGGAACTGATGAAATCCAGGACTTGACTTATTTTTATTGATTTTATTGGTTTTCTACGTTCCCAGTCTCCTTTCTGACTCAGTACAAATTCCAGGTCTCTTAATTAGGTTTGTATATTTTATATCTTCAGATAGGTTTCTTCAACTTGCACCTTTATGTCAGTGCGTTACAGGTGGATCATTTGTTTCTCCAGTTACCACTGTAGCTTCAAGCAAAAGGCTGTTAGGCAACTCAGTTTATTTCTAAATTTTACTCTGTTCAGTTGAGGGTGGATGAAAAATAACTCAAAGTATGTTCCTCTAGCAATGAGCCTTTAGCGCTATCTGCCACAACAGTGCTTGCTTTCTTACCAAGATCCTGAGGGGAAAAGCCACATTAGTAATATAACTGTGTTAAGATTTTTTTAAAGGTTTATTTATTTATTTATTTAATTTCTTACCCCCGCCTCCCCCGCGTGGGGCTAGAACTCATGACCGTGAGCTTCTGACCAAGCCAGGCAGGTGCCCCATTAACAATGTTTTTTATAGTATCTTAGAGTAATGTCTCAGAGTCTGTCCTCTTATGACCCGCATCAGGACTCTGGAGTGCTGGGTAAAAGTGCCGATTGCTGGGCTCCTTTCAAACTTAGTGTATTGCTATCTCTGGTTGGGAGGCATGGGAATTCACATTTTTAGCAAAATCCCTCACCCTTCCTCTAGATGTTATATGCTTTAGAGCTTGAAATGATAACCCAGTATACAGTCCAAAGATATTGACAGCAAACTTGGAGGCTGTTGAAGTATTGGTTGGAAATATTAAGAAATTTGGAATGCTTAAATTAATTTATAGTTTCCTTTTTTATGTAGTATTCACATACCAAAGCAAGGGAAACATTCATATGATTTTTTGTCTCTACCATGACTTTCTGTTTTAATTTCTCTTTTTTTTTTTTTAAGATTTTTTTTAATTTACTTGAGAGCATGAGTGGGGATGGGAGGGGTGGGGGAGTGGGGAGGGGCAGAAGCAGACTCCTCCCCACTGAGCAGGGAGCCCAGCGTGGGGCTTGATCCCAGGACACCCAGATCATGACCCAAGCTGAAGGCAGATGCTTCACCCACTGAGCCACCCAGGCACCACTATTTTAATTTCTTTAAAGGGCTGTGATTAAGTAGTTGGTCCTTTTGGTGTAGGTCATGGAGAAAAGACAAAGTGCATTTTTAAAAGATGGGAGATACAAAAGAAAATAGGAAAGATTGAGGGCATTTGTTTACAAATGACTGTGGGCTCATTTAAAAAGTTTAATGCTTATTCTTAACATCTTTCTCATTTTTCCTGCCTGCTTGGGATGCAAATTGTCTCATGTGGAATTGGCGAGTTTCTTGGAGGAATGGGTCTTTTTCTTAATAGTGTTTGGGAGAGCTGGCTATGGTAGTTTTGTGAAAGAATACTGTGAACCCGTGGCAGAACTCAATTGATTTTCATTTAAACAAATTTAGGTGGTTTCATGGACACCTCTCTGGGAAAGAAGCAGAGAAATTACTAACTGAGAAAGGAAAACACGGTAGCTTTCTGGTACGAGAGAGCCAGAGCCACCCCGGAGATTTTGTTCTGTCTGTCCGAACTGGTGACGACAAAGGGGAGAGCAATGATGGCAAGTCTAAAGTGACCCACGTCATGATCCGCTGTCAGGTAAAGTCCCATTTGAACTACCGGTCCGGCAAAATGTCATCTTCGGGTGATTCTTCTGCTGGAGGAAGATGGACATCACTTCCAAAGTCAGATTTTTCTTTGCTCAGTCACAGGCTTTTATGTTTTTAGAATATTATTTATTACAATGGTTTCATCATTTCAGAACTTTATTAAATTATTTCTTTCCAGTCTATTGCTGGCAGATTAAGTCATGCCTCAGCACATCACCTTTTGCCCTGGAGCACCTGATCTGTTTTTGCTAGAGTCGGCCTCAGTCTCCCTGTTTCTGAAGTGATGGCCTCAGCTCCTCCTTAGGATTGTCACAGTCTGGCCTGTGCCTGCATTTGCCTTCATATTAGAGTTCCTGCGTCAAGGCTAGGAGAATTGAACTCACTCTTTCTTTCTTTCTGTCTTCCTTCCTTCCTTCCTTCCTTTATTTCTTGGATTTTATTTTTAAGTAATCTTTACACATAACATGGGGCTCAGACTTACAACCCTGAGGTGAAGAATCACGTGCTCCCTCAGCTGAACCAACCAGGCGCCCCTGAACTCACTATTTCTTCTTTTTATTTTTATTTTTTTTATTTTTATTTTATTTATTTATTTTTAAAGATTTTATTTATGTATTTGACAGAGAGAGACACGGTGATAGAGGGAACACAAGCAGGGGGAGTGGGAGAGGGAGAAGCAGGCCTCCTGACGAGCAGGGATCCTGATGTGGGGCTCGATCCCAGGACCTTGGGATCATGACCTGAGCCGAAGGCAGACGCTTAACGACTGAGCCACCCAGGTGCCCCTATTTCTTATTTTTAATGTGGTGACAGGACTAAGGAGATTGATTCTTGGTCAACTATGTCAAACTTTCCTAAAAAGAAACTGTCTATTCACGTATTTCTTCAGTTTTTAAATTAAATATATATTAAAAGACCCCAGCTTTATTGAGGTACGATTCACAGACCATACAGTTCACCTTTTTAAAGTGGACAGGTTTTTGGTATATGCACATATTATGCAACTAACGACACTAATTCCAGAACATTTTCAGCACCCCAAAAAGAAACCCTCTGTCCATTACCAGTCGCTCCCCATTATTTCCCCTCCCTCCAGCTCTCGGCATCCACTAATCTACTTTTTGTTTTTATGGATTTGCCAGTTTTGGATGTTTCATATAGATAGAATCATATAATCTGTGGCTTTTGCGTCTAGTTTCTTTTACTTTGCATAATGTCTTCAAGGTTTATCCATATTGTGGTGTGTGTCAACAAACTATTGTCAATTATTCCATTGTATGGCTAGAGTACATTTTGTTATCCATTAAAAAATTTGTGGGCATTTTGGCTATTATGAATAATGCTGCTATGAACATTTGTGTACAGATTTTTGTGATACTTTCTGGTGAGATAGCATCCTCATATTTTCTTTTAATTTATAAAGTACAGTTTCCTTTAGTTCTTTGAACATATTTATACTAGCTGATTTCAAGTCTTTATCTGGGCTTTCTCAAGGACAGTTTCTTTTTTTTAAATTTATTTTTATTTTTTATTGTTATGTTAATCACCATACATTACATCATTAGTTTTTGATGTAGTGTTCCATGATTCATTGTTTGTGCATAACACCCAGTGCTCCATGCAGAACGTGCCCTCTTTAGTACCCATCACCAGGCTAACCCATCCCCCCACCCCCCTCCCCTCTAGAACCCTCAGTTTGTTTTTCAGAGTCCATCGTCTCTCATGGTTCGTCTCAAGGACAGTTTCTATTGAGTGCTTTTCCCCCCCATGTTTGGTCCATACTTTCCTGTTTCTGTGCATGTTTCCTAATTTTTTTGTTGGAGACTAGACATTTTAAATAATATGATGTGATTCTGGAAATCAGATACCATCTTTTCTAGGGTTGTTGCTACTTTTTATTGTTGCTGTAGTTATTACATTGCTCTATGTTTGGTGACTTTCCTTTATTCTTTGCCATGTGTAGCCACAAGTCTTTGCTTGGTTAGCTTAGTGGTCAGTTAATGATTGGACAGGGATTTCCTTAAATGCCATGAACCATTAAGTCTCCCAACTTTTGCCAAGGGGGCTGTGTGTGTGTGTGTGTGTGTGTGTGTGTGTGTGTGTGTGTGTTAGGGCACGGTTTCAGGGCTCTGGCAGATTACAACTTTGCCTTAGCCTTCACTTTCTGTTTGTGCAGAACTTCAAGGTCAGCTAGAGGTGAAGATTAGGTTTTTCTTGGGTCCTCCCCGGACTTTACACAGCCCTGCACATACACAAAGCCTTCTAGCTTCTCAAGAATATGTTAGTTTTTTTTAACTTTTAATTTAAATACCAGCTAGTTAACATATAGTGTAATATTAGTTTCACGTGTACAATATTGTGATTCGACTTGTCCATATAAAAACCAGTGCTCATCACAACAAGTGCACTCCTTTATCCATGTCACCTATTTTCCCCATCCTACCACCTGCCTCCTCTCTGATAACCGTTAGTTTGTTCTATAATTAAGAGTCTGTTTCTTGGTTTGTCGCTCTATGTTAGAGGTTTTCCAAGCCTTCTGTGGACATTGCCTAGATTTTCCTTTTTTCATTTTGGTCAGTCTCTTATTTGCCTTAACTGGTATTGCCGCTGCAGGCTGCTGTGATATTAAGCAGTTGCTGCTGATTGTTTTGGGCAGATCCCCTGAAGACAGGGCTGAGTGAGCTCTAAGTCAGGTCAAATAAACATAAGCTCTGAAAACAGGACTTTTCCAGGGAGCTGCTAAATAGGTCAAATACAGGTATATCTCAGAGATATTATGGGTTCAATTCCAGACCACTGCAGTAGAATGAATACTGCAGTAAAGCAAGTAAAAATTAATTTTTTTTGTTTCCCAGTGCATATAAAAGTTATGTTTATGCTGTACTACACTGTAGTTTATTAAGTGTGCAAGCATTATGTCTGAAAAACAATAGATGATACACTTTTTTTTTTGGACAACATACCTTAAGTAAAAAATACTTTATTGCTAAAAAGTACAAACCATCATCTGAGCTTTCAGTGAGTCATAATACTGATCACAGTATATATATTACATATATATATTATTAGTATATATGTATTATTGTACAAATATAATAATAATAATTAAAAAGTTTGAAATACTGAAAGAATTACCAAAATGTGACACAGGGACACAAAGTGAACAAATACTGTTGGGAAAATGGCTGCCAATAGACTTGCTTGATGCAGGGTTGCCACAAACCTTTAATTTGTTAAAAATATTTATCTGCCAAGTTCAGGAAAGCAAAGTGCAATAAAGCAAGGTTTGCCCACAGGGATTATTCTCTGGGGATAGGTCTCTCGAGAGCTCCCAAATTCATTCTGTGCCCTCTAGGTGTGCTAGGTTGCTGGCTTTCACAGCTACCATGGTTATGAGGCTGTTTGTTTTCAAGGCTACAGAAGAGCTAGAGAGAGATACTTGGGAATATAGGGCAAGTTAAAATGCCACGGTTTGCTGCTTACCAAGATTCAGTCATTTTTCTTGAATGAATGTTCCTTGGACTGTTGCAAGTTCTTGGTTAATTTCCAGAGTTCTGAAAAATTTGATGACAATTTTTACTAGTGTTTTTTTTTTTAAGAATTTTTTTTGTTTATTTGTCAGAGAGAGGGAGAGTGCGCGCTCACAAGCAGGGGGAGCAGCAGAGGGAGAGGCAGAGAGAGAAGCAGACTCCCTGCTGAGTGGGACCCGTCTCACACAGGACTCGATCCCAGAACCCTGGGATCATGACTTGAGCCAAAGGCAGATACTTAACCAAGTGAGCCACCCAGGCATCCCTAAAGCTTGTTTTTCTTTCTCCCCAATTTAAGTGGGAAGTTTTTTTTCCCCAAATTAACTGACTGAGCCAACCCAGGCATAGCGTCTCTACTAGTGTTTTTGTTGCTTCTGTGAAAGAATGGATTTTCAGAGGTCCTTACTTTGTCATTCTGAAAATGCTTCTTCCCTACCCTTCCATCACTGTTTTATTTTATTTTATTTTAAGATTTTATTTATTTATTTGACAGAGAGAGACACAGCGAAAGAGGGAACACAAGTAGGGGGAGTGGGAGAGGGAGAAGCAGGCTTCCCGCCGAGCAGGGAGCCCGATGTGGGGCTTGATCCCAGGTCCCTGGGATCATGACCTGAGCTGAAGGCAGATGCTTAACCAACTGAGCCACCCAGGCACCCCTCTGTTTTATTTTTAAATAAAAGATTGTACCCAAATATCTTCATATATAATTTCTAGGGTATTGTATTTTCTTAATAATAATAACATCTTTTCCTGTCGTTTCCCTGAAATAGCCTATTTTGAACTTTTTGTCAGAAGAAATTTCCTGGCCTCTGTTTATAATTTCCCTTTTAAATTTTCATTAGAAGAGGAAAGTAGAGACATGTATGTTGGCCTTCAGTGCTGCCTACCCAGCCTTGGAGCTTGTTGTATTTCAGAGAGAAATTGTTATTTACCTTCTCTTCAGCAGCCTGCTGTGTAGTTCCTTAGCCTATATGTGTAAGTAAATAGTAAAGAATACTGTTTTTCATTTCTTTAACTACGTAGTTAACTTATGAAGGGGACAATTTTTTGTTCCCTAGTTGCTGAGAGATACTTACTTAGAGCTTCTCACACCTCACAGTCAGCTCTTTCACATTGGGCCAGCCTTTCAGGTTCATCATCCTCGCTTCCTCTCCTTTCTGCTCCTACAGCTCTTTGATCTTAGGGGGAGAATCAATCTCTGTACTTCAGTTGGGATAAACAGTAATTTAGCATAAAGGTAATAAGCAGGATTTTTGTTTTTGTTTTTGTTTTGTTTTGTCTTAAAAGGAGCTGAAATACGATGTTGGTGGAGGAGAACGGTTTGACTCTTTGACAGATCTTGTGGAGCATTACAAGAAGAATCCCATGGTGGAAACATTGGGCACAGTACTACAACTCAAGCAGGTGAGCATATTGGAAAGCTAAAGCTCCATCTCCTTATAAAGTTTTAAAAAAATCCTAATATAGAATATTCCAAATATAGAGTAGTAGAATAGTCTCAAGAACCTTCAAACACCCATTACCCAGCTTCAGTTGTGATCCGCTTACCAAGTCTTGTTTCATTGTTACTGTGCTCACTGCCCTTCTCCTGTGGTATTTGGAAACAAATTCCAGATATTACATCATTTCCATGATTATCTCCATGTGTATGTCTAAAAGGCCTCACAGAGTTTTTAAAGCAAGCTTTTACCAAGTTTGCAATCTAGATCTACCTTTGGTAATCTTTGGGCTATTACACTCACTCACTTTGGAGTTACTGCTATTTCAAAGTTTACCTAGTAGCAGATATTATATCATCTCTCTAAATAATGTTGTGGTCTATTTATAAAGATAAATAGGTTTGAATTTATATTACCGGAGTAAAGTGTGTTTGGAGATTGAAGAAAGATATATTTCCTCACAAAATAGAAAAGAAAGTGAAACTGTATTTGAAAACTTTTATTGTGAATTACTGTGTCCTTTGAATTTCCTGTCCTTGCCTTACGAATTATCAATGTGGAACTTTTTTTTTTTTTGCATTAACCCTTTTTTTTTGTAATACTTTCTTCCTTTCACACCAACTGCTGAATTTGATTAGCCCCTCAACACAACACGTATCAATGCTGCTGAAATAGAAAGCCGGGTTCGAGAACTAAGCAAATTAGCTGAGACCACAGATAAAGTCAAACAAGGCTTTTGGGAAGAATTTGAGGTAAGTTATTAAAAAAATTTTTTTACACGAGTTATTAAATCCTATTTTTAATGAGGGAGAATTTGGCCCTGTATTTGGAATTGGATCTGAAAGACTCGAATCTGTGTTCTTTCTTAATTCAGCCATTGATTGACATGGAACAAGTTGCTGAGGGGGCTTCTTTGAAATAGAAGGGCATTGTGTTCTGGGATAAGGGAGTTGGCAGTTAATATTAAATGGATGAGCCAATAGCTCCATTTGCCTCTTTTGGTTTGGACTGCTGGCAAAAACCCAGAAAAACAAAAGGATCTAATTCCTTTGGAAGATTTCCAGCATTGGCTGGCTTCTTTAGAAAGAATCTATAGCCTTATTGCAGTGAATAAGTAAAAGTGAAATACCTCATGGCGGTTTTAATTTGGGAGTTGACATTTATAACTTTGGGAAGTTAAGTGAACTGATTTCTTTCCTGAAACCAACTTGGGTAGGAGAATGTCTCCAGAGGGAATGTGCTGTGTTTCTGTTTCACTCTGGTATGTCACTTACCAATTCGTATTGTAATGTTGTTCTCTCTCTTCTCATCCATTGGACTGAAAACTTCTTCAAAAACAAGGATTGAATCATACTTACCTTCATAGTTGCCCCTAGCACGTGGCACATTGCCTAGTACACAGTAGAAACTCCATAAATATTTGTTGAATGGGTATTTACATTTAGCTAATGTTTGTGTCATTTTATTATTACTATTCTGTTTATGGGAACGATAGATTATTCCATACTTTCTGTAGGACTTTAGAATTCATAAATATTTGTGGGACGAATGAATGAATGGCCACATGAAGTCCTTAAAACCACAGTAGGTCAGATCAACTTGTTGAGAAAGACATTATTTCCACTTTATAGAGGAGAAAGCTGAGGCTTGGGGAGGTTAAGTAAACTGTCCAGCCTCTATACCACAAATACTGATTACACTGCAGCATTGAGGTTGGGTGCAGAATAGAACAGTCATAGTCCTTGCTCCACATTGCTGAACAGGAACTTGAGCTCAGGTTTATTCGTTCATACCAGGCATGGGGTTAATCACCAAGGACACGGTGGCGAACAAGATAAACAGGGTTTCTGTCTTTAAGGAGCTTCTAGTCAAGAGAGGGAAGACAGTGATGAAGGGTATCACCAAGAAAGTGATGCTCAACATAATGAGGATTTTTAAACCTCAAGCTCAGTACTCTTTTCATTCTGTTCCACCAGCGGAGAAAATAAAGGGCAGCATTTCTATTCATTTTAATTATATTCACTTTATTTCATTCATTTCATGTAGTCTTCATAAAGCCTCATGAGGTAGGATGGATAAGTACAGAAATTTTACAAACCTTACATTAAAATTTGGAGAACGTATTTAAAAAAAATTTTTTTTTAAAAGATTTTATTTATTTGAGAGAGAGAGAATGAGCAATGGGAAGGAGCAGAGGGAGAGGGAGAAGCAGGCTCCCTGCTGAGCAGGGACCCTGATGCGGGACTCGATCCCACCACCCCGGGATCATGACCTTAGCTGAAGGCAGACTCTTAGCAAACACTTAACCAACTGAGCCACCCAGGTGCCCCACAGTACAGCCATTTGAAGAGTTCTGCTCGTTGGCTTCTGACACAGGTGTCCCATCTGTGTACCCACTACCCCAGCCCTCGGGCATTGCGTTGCTGTCATTCTGGAAGGTTCCTTCCCAGGTATGCCTTCCCTGTCTCCACCCCTGTCGGGTGACCGCCGATGGCTTTCCTCCACTCAGCGTTAGTTCTCCTTCCTTTCAAATCGTGGTAAAATACAGAAAACAAAATTTCACATCTTTTCACATCACATTTCTAAGCGTTCGGTTCAGGGGATTGAGTACATTTTCGGTGTCCAGCAGCTGTCGCCACCCTTCCCCTCCAGAACATTTCCATCGTCCCACACCGGAACTCCGTCCCCAGCGGCTCCCGGGCCCAGCGGCTCCGTCTCTGCGCGTCGGATCGCTGCAGGATGTCCTGAGAGTGGATCCTACAGGACTTGTCCTTTTGTGACTGGCCTCTTGGCAGATCATAACGCCCTCGGGGGTCACCCATGTCCTGGCGCGCCTGGGCTTCATTCCCTGAAGGTTAAAGAACAGCGCGTCGTGCGTCCGTGCCTCCGTGCGTCCGTGACGCACGCTGGGTGGCGTCCACGGTCTGGACGCTGTGGGTCATGCTGCTGCGAGCCTGTGCGCATGCATTTCTGGTCCAGGCTGCGCTCCTGGGGGTTTCCTGGGTGGGGGGGGGTTGCTGCTGCCTCGGGAAGCTCGTATACATGGAGCCGCGCGTGCCCTTCTGTTTGGCCGCCTCTGCTCTACCTGCCGTCCGAGATGTTTGTCCAGGTTGCCATGTGTGCCCATAGTTTGTTCTGTTGGTTGCTGCCTGATCTTCCTCTGTGGATTCAGCACAGGGGCGGACTGTTCTTTTGCTGATGGGCAGACGCTCAGGGCTCTTACGGGAGTCAGGAGAACCTATTGTTCAAAACTTTTTATTATGCAGAATTTCAAGTATATACAAAAGCAGAGAGAAGAGCATAATCATAACAATGTGTCTGTCACCGAGCATTAACAATTGTTGATATATGGCCAGTCGAACTTATTTATTTTTAAAAAGATTTTATTTATTTATTTGTCAGAGAGAGAGAGAGAGAGCACGCATAAGCAGGGGGAGTGCAGGCAGAGGGAGAAGCAGACTCCCTGCTGAGCAGGGAGCCCGATGTGGGACTCGATCCCAGGATCCTGGGATCATGACCTGAGCCGAAGGCAGATGCTTAACCGACTGAGCCACCTAGGCGTCCCTGGCCAGTCTTTTTTAATTACTCCCCACTAATTCTCCCAGCCTTGGCTTATCTTTTTTTTTTTATTATTAAAGATTTTATTTATTCATTTTTAGAGAGAGAGCAAGCGAGAGCAGGGGGGAGGGGCAAAGAGAGAGGGAGAGAGAATCTCAAGCAGATTCCTCACTGAGCGTGGAGCCCTACATGGGGTGGGACCCCACAACCCTGAGATCATGACCTGAGCCAAAACCAGGAGTCGGATGCTCAACTGACTGAGCCACCCAGGTGCCCCCAGCCTTGGCTTATCTTGAAGCAAATTCCGGGTGTTTTTTTCATCTATAACTATTTTGTTTCAAAAGATTTTAACCAGGGGCACTTGGGTGGCTCAGTCGTTAAACATCTGCCTTTGGTTTGGGTCATGATCCTAAGGTCCTGGATGGAGCCCTGCATCGGGCTCCCTGCTCCGTGGGAAGCCTGCTTCTCCCTCTCCCACTCCCCTTGCTTGTGTTCCCTCTCTCACTGTGTCTCTGTCAAATAAATAAAATCTTTAAAAAAAAACAAAACAAAAGATTTTAACCAGAATATCATTCTTACACCTAAAGCTATTAACAATAATTCCTTAACATTAATGGATGTCATTCACTGTTCACATTTTCCTGATTGCCATGTGTGCACGAGCACACACACACGCAGTTTGTGTGCATCGAGAAGTGCTTTTTCCTACTTGATTAAGAAAAAATTTTGAATGTAGTATATAAATAGATTTGTATTAAGAACCCCCATGCATCATTATCAACTTTGCCATTATTATTGTTTTATTCATAAGTACTTCAGTGTTTATGGAATTCTTAAATTAATCAAAATACTGTTCCACATCTAGAAAAAATAAGATCATCAAAGATCACTATATTTTGCTAGTTGTTTTATAATTTTAAAAAAATTTGTTGGATTATGATTCAGATAAGCTTCACACATCTCTCTCTTTTAAAAGTCTTCTGTCTCTTAATATTCTAGCTTCCTTCCATCCTTTCTTACCCCCCTCCTTCTTCTCCCTCTCCCTCGTCTTGGTGTGTTCAGGCTGCTATATAGCAAAATACTACAGCCTGGGTAGTTTATAAACAGAAATGTATTTCTCATGGTTCTGGAGGTCTGAGATCAGGGTGCCAGCATGGTCAGGTGAAGGCCCTCTTCTGGGTTGTGGACTTCTTGTATGCTCACATGGCAGAAGGGTTGAGGGAGCACTGTGGGGGTCTGTCTGTCTTTCTTTTTTTTTTAGAGAAAGAGAGTGCATGTGCGCATGGGAGCAGGGAACGGGGGCACAGGGGAAGGGGCAGAGGGGGAGGAGAGAGAGAATCCTAAGCTTAATCCTATGACCCTGACATCATGACCTGAGCTGAATCAAGAGTTGGACGCTCAACTGACTGAGCCACCCAGGCGCCCCTGTGGGGTCTCTTTTATAAGGATACCCCACCTCTTAATATCATCACCTTTGGGGGCAAGAATTTCATTCAACATGAATTCTGGGGGGGACGCAAACATTCAGACCATAGCACCTTCTTTTTTGTTGATGTCGTTGTTGGAGAAAGCAGGTCCTTTGTCCTGAAAGTTCCTTACGGTCTAGATTTTGCTGGGTTGTGATTACTAAAAAGAGTTTAATATTTTTTTCCATTAAAGAGCAACAGAAACAACATCTCTTAGGGTAGATCCTTCAGAGATGGGTGATCTCATTCCTAAGCTTTAAACTCATTTCTAATAGTCTTCTCTGTGTGGTTGTAAACTCACCGGATATATAATTAGGTTATGGGTTTCATATTAGGTTTGGATTTTAGAAATTTTATTTATAATTATATGAAATGTTGCTTTTGATCCTAAAAAGTATATTCTGAGAAATCTCCCTTCTGCCCGGTCCTGTTTCTCCCTATATGTGTAGCCATTTTTTAAAAAGTTGTAGTTTATCGTTGCATTTTAAAGTATAAGCAAATATGTATATATTTCCATATCCCCTCTCTTTCGTAGATAAACAGCGTAACTTTACACATTTTTTCCAGCCTTGCTGTTGTCACTGTCCTGGAGATCACTCCACAGTATTATCTAGAGATGGTCTTCATTCAGTTTTACTGCGTATGCTCCATTATGTGGATGTACCATCGTTCCTTCAGCCTGTTGATGGGCATTTGGATAGTTTCAGTGTATCACAGAGAGTACAGTGAGGAGCCTTGTGCATGCATCTTTTCCTATTTTTGCTGACTGTTGTTAATATTAACATTTTTAAATATTTCACTTTAAAAAACACAACGGTTGTTACTCATCTTTAGTTTTTATTATGTTATTGTACACGATTTTGGTTAGTATATTTAAAGTCTGAAAAATACCATTTTTAAATTAAAATTGAAAGATGTCAAACCTTCTTAGTAAAGATAAGAAATAGCTATTTTATAATCTAGATCCATGTTCATCTTCTGCTTTCTTTTAAAATGGTAGCCGAGGCAATCATTCATACACACCACTTTTTCTTTAGTGACTGTGAACTTTCAAAAAAATGACAGCAGTGAGGTGGGTGTCTGTCGTAGGGGTGGGTTTTTGAACACTAAGTTCACTTAGGCAGTGCTTAGGGAAACCAAGTCAAACCTTCCCAGAGAGCTTATGGCAGTAAGGGTGTTCTTCACGATCCTGTTGGTAGGGTCAAGATGTGAACTTAGAACAACCCATAGCCTGACTTTTCTGGCCTTGGAAAAAGAAGGTTGATTCTAAATGCTAACTTGATGGTTTCACTCTGTGACATTTCAAATTCAGGTCATCTTTTATACATCATTAACCACAAAGGCGAGGGGGATTGAGTTGGCTTTTGGGGGAAATGGAAAAAACAAGATCGTGTCTTTTCTCCGTAGAGGTCAGTCTGATGTGATAAGTTGTCATTCACTAAATCACAGTTACTAACGTTAAATCTGATAACCAAAGCTAGATCTAAATAGCTGATGGTCTGCTTTCAGGATCTCTTAGGTACCTGCTTATCAAATCCAGTTAATTAAAAAAAAATGCCCTTTAAGGTTGGGGCCAAGGGAATATGGCTAAGAACAGAACCAAACCGTTATAGAAAAAATTAGATATGTGAAAGCAGAGACTCAGTATAATCTAAATCTTCTGAAACTGAAGTTTGATCCCAGCAGCAAGGCATTATTATTTTAGCGATCGTACTTTAGTTGTTTCCTGGGAGGTGATAAATTTGGATCAGTTCCTTCTTACCACGTGTTCTGATGGTCTTTAAAAGTGAATCAGAGATCTAAGTTGCAGTGCCTTTCCTAACTTAACTCTGACAGCTGTGTTTTGTTTGTCTCTATGCCCGACTCTTGGTTATCTGTAGACTCTGTGTGTCCTTTCAGGTATGTTACCCCAGAAGACGCTTACAAATTACTTCTGCGTTTGTCGCATCTTAAATACAAAGTCTCTTTTGAAGCTCTTTGAGTCTTTTCTCCTTTGCTTCTAAAATAAATTCAGGTTGTTGATCTTCTTCTAGGGTATGTTGTAGGATGAAGACGTTGTGACCCCAAGTCTGATTTTTTTCTAGAGACTGCCCATTTTTGATCTGTGTAAACATCTTGTATCTCCTGCATGTCCCTGCTTATAAACATGAAGAGGCGGATAATAGTTCTAGATTTGTTGTAATGAAGTTCTGCTAAAATGAGATACTCACTACATAAATGAAAAGGCAGGTTATGATCTTAGGATTTTGTGCCTGCGATGTGCCTTACCTGAAACCTGAACTCAGCCCTTGTGCATCCTGGTGAGGTGCATATTGCATGGCTGCATTTATAGGGCATTTGTACTCTCTTCCAAGTATTATAATATTTACAGTGTAAGGTCATTGGCTTTCACTTGGAGAAAGATAGAAAGTCTGTGCAGGGTTCTGAGCATAGGAGGGATGTAATCACTCTGGCTACCACATGACACCCTCTTTAAGGGGTAGATAGAAGCAGGGAGACCAGCAAAGAGGCAAATCATAGTAATCCGAGCAGAGAAATGGCAGTGGTTTTGTTCAGGGTGGCAGCAGTGGGGGTGGTTGTGTTCTTGAGATATTTTGAAGGTAGAGTTGATGGATTGTGTGGTACGACAGAGCTGAGGCAAGGATACGGTGAAAGGTTTTGGCTTGAGCAATTGGTAGGATGGAGTCACAGTTTACTGAGATAGGGAGACTGGGAGGAACAGGTTTGGGGGCAGGTGGTCAACTTTATTTTGGACATGTTAAAGTTTGAACTGCCTGTTAGGTATCTGATGGGAATGTGATTGTTCATAGGCTGTTATTGGGTGGGCTTGTACTAGAATATTCCTTTCTCACTTCACCTTACTAACAACTTTCCTCAGTTCCCAGCCTCAGAGTCATTTTCTTAGGGAAACCTTCCTGGATCCCTGTCCACATGCCTGGATTGGTTCTTATTACAGGTGCACCTAGTAGCCGCCCTTTCCTCGATAATCCTTGCTCTCCTTGGAGTTCACAGGCACTCTGTGTGGCTATTGTTTTCATGCTTGTCTCTTGTACCGTGAATTCGCAGAAGCAGATGACTTACTCGGTCTGATGGAATAACAAGAGGTTTTGCTGAAATGAAACTGAGGCTGAACAGATAGATAAAAAGATACATTTTGATCCTGCTATTTTAGGTCTGCCATGTGAATATCATCCCGAGAACCCAAAGCAATCTGTGGGCCCCACAAGGACAGGTAGTCCTGTCTTGTTTCCTGTAGCCCCCAGGAGAAACTATAGGAGAGCCTGGCACATGGTAGACACAAAGGATGTGTTTGTGTTGAGTATTGAATAGAATTTGTTTTCAGGAGAGAGAGAGAGGTATGGATTCAGACTCTGTATATTCAATAGGCAACAGCTTTCTGATGCTTAGAAAGTATGAAGGAATGTTCCAGGCTTTGCTTTGAGGTGTTCCTCCTTATTCCCGTGCAGTTTTCATGTGGAGGCCCTGCTTGAGGATTGTGAATGCACATTTTAGTCTTTGAGACTACACACTTTCGTCTACACACTTGCCCAAGGGGATCTAATTCAGGGTGGCAGTAATGAATTTCGGAAAAATTTCAGTTTTGAACTTCCTGTTTCTGACTTAAAAAACAAAAAACAAAAAACCAAACAAACCCACAACACACACCCATACAAACCCCACACAACATCATAATAACTGGGGTTATTTTTTCCCAGCGCAGTAAAGCTTGTTTTCCTTAGTAATTTGATTTTTGTTCTTAAAGCCCATCCTCCTCCTGTTACGCAAGCCTCTCTCTCTGTCGTGGTCTGAAGCTGTTTTCAGTTTGCACGGGCATTACAGTCATTTCCCTGACAGCTACACAGATGTCCTGGATCCTTCCAGCAGCTCTGCCAACCGACATGTCTCCAGGAGGAGCTAATGCCTGTCTTCAAACCCACAGTCTGGTTTGATTTCTTTTAAAGTGATTACATCCTGCTCAGGGGAGCTATAAAATCTACTTGGAGACGGTTAGGTTTTATGGAAACAAGACTTTAACTGCACCCCAAAGCTGTGTCTAGAATAATCATTCTTGCTGGTGATCTCTAGCAGAAATCTTCCTTCCCCATGGTGCCTGAACCCCACTGCACTGAACAATAGCCCCCAACCAGGGCTCCAGCTTTGTGCTGAAAAAATGTTCCGGGGCGGCAGGCCTGAGCTGGAACCAGGATTTTCCACGTAGGCCTGAGCTCCCAGTTAAGCAACTGGGAAGAGCTGCTGCCTTCCTGTGGGCAGAGCATTGCCGTAGTTAAGAGGTTTTATTCCTCAAGCTAAATGCTCCAAATGCTCTTTTGTTTCCTTTGGACTGTTTCTCTTTCAGCGTCTCTCTCTGTTCTGTTCTTTGCCCCTCCAGCATCAGGTTTTTCTCTTTCGAGTTGTTTCAGTTTGCTGGAGCCGCTCACATCTTCCCAGAGAATAAGAGCGAAGGTGCTTTCTGGGACTTTATCATCTCTGCCTCAAGCTTCCCTTTTGCGCTTAAACGACCTTCTTTCTGCGTCCGCCGTTGTCCTGTCTTCTTCATCGAGGGGGCCAGTGCTGCGGCCTCCATTTCTTCTGAGCTCCTACCTGTTTCACCTTTGGATGTGACTTCTTCCGACATACTGAGAGAACACTGGTGGAAGACCCCACTGGCTTTCTTACTGTGATACAAATAGTCTTCGCTTTAGCCTCTCTTTCCCGGGTGCCGCTTTGGAGACCCCTGTCCACGTCCTCATGCCCACAGTTTTCTTTTCTTGGTTTCTCTGACCTGTGGCAGCATGCACATGGTTTAGGCCTTCTTCCCCTCCTTGTGCCTCTTGCTGTTCGCTGCGTTTTCTTCTTCTGACCGGCTAACTCTGGTGGTTCTCGAAGACACGGTCTGGGCCGTCTGTTCATCTTGCTTGAAATTCGCTCTTCATTGGGGAGCACATCCATTCTCAACCTATTCTGGTTACCCCTGAGTTTATCGTGCTTCTGAGCTCAGGTTTTGCCTTTTAAATTATGCCTTCCACGTTTCTTGGCTGTCCTGTCTTTTCAAAATAGGAGCCTATTAGTTCTCCCTTCAAACCAGATAACTCCCTTTACTTCACTGTCTCTGGTGCTCATGCTATTTATCCTTTGGCTGCATGGGCTGGAATCCTCAGAGCCTCTCTTAACTCCTCTGTGTCCCCTTTCTGCCATCCCTTGCCATTCACCAGCTGCTGTTGATTCTTCTTTCCTAATGTCTTTCTGCTCTCAGAGGGTGGAAGGAAACTAGCCCTTGTTGTCTACTTGGTGCTGCGTATTGGGCTAGGGAAGTCACCTCACTGCGTCCACGGGCACTCTGACGGCTCAACGCACTTGCTCAGGACCATCCAGGTGGGCAGTGGTGGAGGTAGGAGTCTCGCCTGACACCAGGGGCGCAGGCTCTCATCACCCCAGAAGACGTGAGCTGTTCTTCTTCCCTCCGGGTCTGACCCTCCATTCACCCTCCATGTGAATCTGCACTCAGCATTTCTGCTGTCCCCCTTCTGCTCAGAAACCATCAGTGGCTCCCTATTTCCTACCTGAGACATAGCCTTTGCATTTTGATGAAGAAACTGAAGCCCAGAGTGAAGCGAGAAGCTTGTGTCCAGGGTGCGCATGGTTGGCTGTGGTGTGTACTGCCAGGTAGACTTGATGCCAAGTCCATGCTTCTTTTCACTCAGCTGTTGAAGATTCTTCTGCCTGGTTTTTAAGGCCCACCATTGTTTTTCTGACTCTCTGCATCTAACCCCATTTGCCACCACTTCTTAGCACACAGCTTCTAGACTCATCTGCTCATCTCAGTCTCCTTCACCCCTTAGTAGTTCTGGCCTCTTAGCCATGTTTGCTTGCCTTCCCTAACTTGTTGGGATATCTTCCTTTCTTCCTTGGACCCGTCTCAATACTTCACCTGCTTCAGGCCTCAGCTCTTTCCAGAAACCTGCTTCAGTTAGTTTTCAGGGACCTCACTCGCTAAATTCCACGCCACATAATTAATTCCACACTTAATTATAGATTTGTCATGACCGTTTGCTGCAGTTTCATGTGTCTGAACCTGTTCTTCTACAGGGACCATGCCTTTTAATTCATTTTTCTTCTGATTCTCCACCTTCTTGGAGGGTGGGGGCTGTCTGGGCTTACAACAGGCAACTGGAAGGGCCCAGATCTTGGGTTGGTTTTGTCCGTCATCTTCATAAGTGCTTATCCATCATTTGGGACCTTCTCTGGTGATGGGAGTCTGCAGCTGCCTCTTCATTCCCGGGTGGTGCTGTGGACTCATTCAGGACAAGCTGCCCAAGTCTCCTGCACAGAAATGGTGACGGGCCATGCAGCGTGGTGTCAGGAAGTGGGGGCTTTCACCCGCCCGTGGTGCCTGGCAACACTACAGAGTTTGCAGTAAAGAGGACGGGATGAGAAATTGCAGCGTTCCTCTGCACAGAGGACAGATGCCAAGGGAAAACAGAAGTTCATTCAGACTGGGTAGAAGGCCTGGTTTTGGATCCTGCCCAGGTGGTTACCGCTGTCTTAATAATTATTCATGGCGTCAGAGCCAGGGAGACCATCTGCCTGACAGCCTTTCTCAGCTCCCTTTCTGTCCTTCAGGAGGCCATGGCCAAGAGCGGGGTATGTGTGTTGTGGGGAGAGCTAGTAGGAGCTTTTACATTTTTATTTATTATTAATTTGTTTATAAAAAACCTTCCTTTGTTATTGAAGGTTTCAAACACCCAAAAGTAGAAAAAATAGTGTGATGGACTTCTTTTTCCCAACACCCAGCTTTGACACTTACCAACATTTTATTAATCTTCTTTCTTCCATCTCCACCCCTCCCCCACCTCATCCAATATATATACCCCCTTGTAGTTTTGTTTTTATTTTTATTTTTTTAAAGATATTATTTATTTATTTATTTGACAGAGAGATAGCACAAGTAGGCAGAGCGGCAGGCAGAGGGAAAGGGAGCAGCAGGCTCTCTGCTGAGCAGGGAGCCCAATGCGGGGCTCGATCCCAGGACCCCGGGATCATGACCCGAGCCAAAGGCAGCCACCTAACCTACTGAGCCACCCAGGCGCCCCTCTAGTTTTGTTTTTAAAAGCAAAGTAAGGGCACCTGGGTGGCTCAGTCGTTAAGCGTCTGCCTTACGCTCAGATCATGATGCCGGGGTCCTGGGATCGAGTCCCACATCAGGCTCCCTGCTCAGCGGGAAGCCTGCTTTTCCCTCTCCCACTCCCCCTGCTTGTGTTCCCTCTCTCACTGTGTCTCTCTCTGTCAAATAAATAAAATCTTTAAAAAAAAAAAAGCAAAGTAAATTGGGGCGCCTGGGTGGCTCAGTCACTTAAGTGTCTGCCTTCAGCTCAGGTCATGATCTCGGGGTTCTGGGATCGAGCCCCATGTCAGGCTCCCTGCTCAGCAGGGAGTCAGCTTCTCCCTTTCCCTCTGTCTCTGCCCTCTGCTCATGTTCACTCTCTCTTTCTCTCTCAAAATAAATACATAAAATCTTTAAAAAAAAAAAAAGCAAAGTAATTGTACAGTTTGGTCTGACCTTAATGGTTAGTGGCGTTATTTTTGTGATTTGTCCCCGTTGCTCAGAGCAGTGCAAGCAGAATGGTCATTGGGCTGTTGTCATGGCACCTGGGTATTTGTGGCTCTGCCATTTTGTTTTCTGTCTATCTGTCTCTCCTTGATCTTGCTCCTCCATTTGGATTCATGACATTCTGGTCAAGAGCCAGGTCCAGTGGTTTTCGATCAGGGCTTTGGAAGCCACATGGGGGTCTTTTTGGGTCAGTACAGTGACTGGAGATGCTGCTGCTGGCATTTAGGCTGACAGGGGTCCTGGGGGGTGGGAAGCAGGGGTGTTCCTTTAAACGTCAGGGGATGGTTCTGCACAGTGAGCACTTGTCCTGTCCACCGTTGGTTGTGCTCCTGGGCACTTTTTTTTTTTTTTTATGTTTTATTTTTAAGTAATCTCTTTGTCCAGTGTGGGGCTGGAACTCACAACCCCAAGAACAAGAGTCCCACGTTCCACCAGCTGAGCCAGCCAGGCGCCCCCCCAGCTCCTGGGCACTTCAGAATGTACAATGTGGATCAGGGATTGACTTTCTTTTTCTTTCTTTTTTTTAAATTTTATTTATTTATTTGACAGAGGGAGACACAGCAAGAGAGGGAACACAAGCAGGGGAAGTGGGAGAGGGAGAAGCAGACCTCCTGCCTAGCAGGGAGCCCGATGTGGGGCTCGATCCCAGGGCCCTGGGATCATGACCTGAGCTGAAGGCAGACGCTTAACGACTGAGCCACCTAGGCGCTCCTGGGATTGACTTTCTCTTGATGCTTTTTAAGGCTTAAAATTTGATACAATCCCTTTGGCCTAGATCTCTTTTGACTCGTGCAATCAGGAAACTGTAACTGGCCTCTGGCACGTTTTAAGCGTTCATAATTTGATCCAAATTCTTTGTTTATATTACTTGGGCAAACGGGGTATTTTGCAGCCTGTGTCCCAGCTTTACATTGTCCCTTTTTCTGCCTATCATTATCATTAGCATCCCTGCCACTGCCCATTGGAGAATGGGGTTGGAGACACAGCGACATTTAGCCTGACAGGTCGTTTGCAACTTTTTTGTGCCGCAGGGACTGCTGGTGAGAGAGAGGTTGTGGAAGATAAACCACAAAAGGGCTGTAGCCTGCAGGGGCGGGCTTGTACGATATTCTTGTGCTTCTTCCAGCCATCAGCCTGGTGCTAGGGGGGAAGCACCCCATAGCAGGTGGTAGCTGATTATCTTGGGTGCAGTTGGGGATCCTCTGTGGGCAAAGCATGGCAAGTCACCCTTCTGAGTTCTTTTTATTTTCAGCCTCTCTCTAGATGGATGGCAGCCTTCTTCAGTGGGAAATGAAATGTGTTCAGACAACTTGGGCCACAGGCACGGATGAGAATGGGCTAATGGTCACTGAGGAGGGAGCTGGGGGGGAGACACACAGTTAGTCATTAGTAATCTGTGACAGCTGCCAGCCGCTGCCAGTTAGCACCGACTGTGCCCAGGATGCAGGCACTCTGGGCTTGTCCTTTTTGGAAGACTCTGGGGCCCAAACGCTTGTCTCAGCCTTTGTGCTGTTCAGGCCCCAAATCTGCATGAAAGAGGCGATCAGTAACTTGATGCAGGACAAGGGGAGCCCCTGGTCGACCTGAGTAGATGGTCCAGCCCACATGCACGTTTCTGCACCTTCCACAGTAATCTCACTTAACTCTTACACCAACCCTGCGGGATAGGTAATTAGGACTATCCCCACATTACACTCCAGGAAGCTGAGGCACAGGATAGTATCTCAGCGAAGTAGAAGCTGAGCTTAGAGGCGGGTCTCCGTTAGCTCAGAGAAGAGTGTGAGTTATTCTGAAAAGCTTAGACTTGGTCTCAGGCAGGGGGAGCCATCGGAGGAGATTGAACAGGGAGGGCCTGGGTGAAATTTGCCTTTTATAGAGTGAGCTCGGGCCTGCGCCTCCACCAGCGAAGTGTCACACGAGGTTTGGCTCGTAAGTGAGCGCTTGAGCGCTTCACTGTCAGGTTGGTTTTGAATCAATCAGCTAATTATTTCCTAGGACTCCCCCCCCCCCCCCACCCCGCCGGCCCTTTGTAGCTTTTGCTGATGTTGTTTCTCTTCACTGGTTTGACGTTTAAGTGGGAGTCAGTTTGCAGTGTTTGAGCTTCTTTTTGAACCTCACCTTAACTGTCTGAAAATCACGATAGAACCTTCTTCCTAACATGGCAATATTGCTCGGTAAGACTGGCTCACAGTTCAGAGGAAATGCCAGCACGCAGAAGGCAAGTGGCTTTAATTACTTAATCTGAGCTCATTTTAAAAATTGGAATGACCGTCTCATCATCAGAGTTCTGTGTACATTGTATTTTATTCCTGCCCAGGTTCCAGCTAGCTAACTACTTTTGTTATGAGCTGTGTGTCAAGGCCAAATATTGCATTTTCAAACCAGGAGTCAAATAGCAATTTAAAATCCTCACTCTCGTACCTGCCTGTGAAATTCACATAAATGAAGTGGAAATACAGTGGGCCGCTTGTTATGAAACACTGACTCTTTCTCATGGTAGAAACCTTTATGAGCTAGCCATTTTGGAATTTATATATGCATATACAACACACATATTTTCTTGTTTTTAGTTTGCCTTCCACTTTCTTGATTTGCCCACTTGTGATTTCTGCTTACAAATTAAACTTTTTGGAAACTAGTGGTCCCTTCAAGAGGTACATTTGGGGGCGCCTGGGTGGCTCAGTCGGTTAAGTGTCTGCCTTTGGCTCAGGTCATGATCCCAGGGTCCTGGGTTTGAGTCCCGGGTCGGGCTCCCTGCTCAATGGGGAGTCTGCTTCTCCATCTCCCTCTGCCTCTCCCCTCCCTTGTGCTCTCTCTCTCTCAAATAAATAAGTCTTAGAAAAAGAGGTACTTTTTATAATTTTGAAAATAAAACCTACCCCTTGAACAGGCATCAACCTGGCTTGTCCACCTTCCTGTCTGTTTCTGCAGCTGGTCCTCTTCTGCTTCCCCATGTCTCCTCTTTCGCCAGGGCTAGCCCCACTGTGGCTGCCTCATTTAGTCTCTCTCTGATCGCGTTCCCCACCTCCTTACCCTGCAGAAATGTCCCTCCTGACCGCATGCTCCAGGAGCCTGACGTTCTCTTCCTCACTCCCTGGCTGGGGAAAAGCTAGGGAGCAGGTGTTTGTGTAGATGCGGTAGATGCAACCTGGCTGCCTAGCGCACTAACGTGGGTTTCTGCCACAGGGGGATCAAAGCTTGCATGCCCACGATACAGTGGTACCCAGCACCACTTCTGTTGTATCCAGCTGGGAGAGCTGATATATGGCTTGCTCTGAATTAAACAATGGTAAAAGTAGGCAGCAGATCATAAAGTCAAGAGCATGATAACAACTGTTTTTTATATACTCTGCACGGATGCTCATTGGCTTTCATTTTTTTTTAAGTTTATTTATTTATTTTTAGTAATCTGTACTCCCAATTTGGAGCTTGAACCCACAACCCTGAGATCAAGGGTCACATGCTCTTCTGACTGAACCAGCCAGGCGCCCTGACTTTCATTCTTTTTTTTTAAGATTTTATTTATTTACTTGAGAGAGAGATAGTGAGAGAGAGCATGAGCATGAGTGAGGGCCGGGGAGAGGGAGAAGCAGGCTCCTGACAGAGCAGGGATATGTGGGGTTCTATCCCAGGACCCCGGGACCATGACCTGAGCCGAAGGCAGATGCTTAGCCAACTGAGCCACCCAGGCACCCCCTCCAACTTTCATTCTTAATAATTGTTATTTTAAAAGTTTCTCTACTAATAAATATTAATTCATTGTAAAAAAATTTAGGCCAAAAAATGAAGAAAAGGCCTTCACAATCCCATACCCTGAAAAAAAAAATCCCCATTACTTTTTTGGTGCATATTCTGCCATTTCTTTGATACATAGGCAGATGCAAACATATGGCTTATGTAATAATACTGTTTTGGAAGTCTGACCTTCTTTTCACTTAACACTTACTCTGATCATGTTTTCCAGGCATTAAAAATTCTCCTAGAATGTATTTCTAAATGACCGCAGAACATTTGTTAGTTTGAATTAATGGTAGTGTTATACAGGCAGCCCTTTCTTACTGGAAATTGTTTTTGGCACTGTTGATACAGTTTTAAGATGAGCATTCCTGTAGCTGTTGCAACCCTGAACCTTTCCTAGGATAAATTTCTTAAAGCAGAAATGATGAGCCAGGCTTTTTTTTTTTAAAGCTTTTGACGTGGAATAGTATTTACTTTTTTTCCTTTCCAGACACTACAACAACAGGAGTGCAAACTTCTCTACAGCCGAAAAGAGGGTCAGAGGCAAGAAAATAAGAACAAAAATAGATATAAAAACATCCTGCCCTGTAAGTATTAATATTCTGTTCAGTAATATTCACTCTTGGAGAGTTTGATTCCTCAGTGTCCCTGTTACTTTTCCTGGGTGCCACATGCCTCCTCAGAAGATCCGAGGTCTTAGCCTCTTTCAGTTGTGAGTGGTTTCCAAAATCATCAAACGTGGTGGGGATGGTTGACGTTCACTGAGTTCCTGTGGTGCCCATACTGGGTAAAATTGCCACCAGGTAGTCTGAAGTGGGTTGTTTCCTTCTGTTAATTAATTTTGTCTGCCTAAGAGTGAGAATCTCAAGTCTTGCCATCTCCCTGGGTCAGGCCACATCAAGGCCCTCAGAGGTCCCAGGCTTGTGTCCTTGCACTTCAACACTCAGCCTGTGGGGCTTGGGACATGCACACCTCCTTGCCGGGACTCTATTCCTTCTTCTGGGCAACAGGCAGCCAGCCTCCCCCCGAGGACTCTTCAACTCTCTGCTCCCTGATCTCCTGAGCTCGAGTTACAGGAGATATAGGTAATACCTGCACTCAGCTCTGAAAAGGACCCTGAGGTATCCATAAGGCGTTTAATCCCCAGATGCTCCTGGTAGAGCCCAAGCTGAGCCACAGGGAACAGAGGCCTGGAGGGATGGAGGTCTTAGGTGAGGACCCCAGAGATGGCACGAAGTAGTTGTCGTAGCCCCCCCTCTCATGAGGGCTGACTCTGTGCCAGGCTCTGCATCTGTCTCACTTACTTCTTTCCACAGCACAGAAAGCAGGCATTCTTATTTTCCCAGTTTTATAGACCATTTTAGCAAGGTTGCAAGCAAGGGAGAACTGGCATAGGAGCCCCCAGAGTACCATGCTCTTTCTTGGAGGGATCTCCACAGTGGGCTGTGCAGGGCAGTCCACTGGGGGGAAGGGAAGGAACATTTAGAACTTCTCTTGATTTATATCCTTTCTCTAAAAAGAGAAAGAAAGAAAAATTTAAATCTGACATACAGATTGATGGCAGTGCATGCATAATATATTTACCAACTTAAAAATAGGGCTTGTTTATATATATGTGTGTATATATTTCAGTGTTCAAAAACTTCACAATTAAAGTTTATTGGGATGCATGAGCAAATATGGTGAGCATTGCTCTAATGTCTCATCAGGTCCAAGCCATTTTGTCAGGTATCATAAACATGCGTGTGTGTATGTGTGTGTGTGTGTGTGTAGCATGGTCTTTCTCTTTCTGTGTACATATGTACACATACATGGTACATATGTACATCACATCGATATGGTTATTTGAGATTTGTGTAGGTGAGGATGGGAGGAAGTGGGGGCATTAATAATAGTGAGAAAAGGCAATAGGAATTTGCAGAGAATCAGTCTGAGTCACAGCATGGTCCTGATGACCTTGGGGAAGCCTCATCCTGTTTATGTGTAAGTTTTCCTTTCTGCTCAGGAGACCTACTGGAACTCATTAGTAAGATGCAGGGATATAGGAAAAGGTGACGGGAACAATGGTATGCAGTATCTGAATAGAGTATCATTGCCTTTTCCTCTCTTACTCCCAGTCAGATGCTTCCTCTTGATTAACATCTTATTTCTTTAGAGATGGGGAGTCCAAGGCATACAGCTATATTACTAATTCCCATTGTAAAATAATTTTTTGTTTAAGAGAGGGAGGGTGAGGAGGGGTGCAGGAGAGGGAGAGAGAGAATCTTAAGCAGGCTGCATGCCCAGTGCAGAGCCCGACTCGGGTCTCAATCTCACAACGCAGATCATGACCTAAGCTGAAATCAAGAGTTGGACGTTTAACCAACTGGCCACCCAGCTGCCCCTCTTACTGTAAAATAAGTTGCTTAGGTAGAGCACTGAGATTTCTGTACCAGTAATGTACTTTTGTACAGAATTTAGTCACTTGATACTATCAAAATCTTATCTTCTAGATACTATATTTCGTTCTGCTTCATTAAAAAAAAGCCACCATTTTTATTATGGAAAGTTTCAAATATATTCATAAGTAGACAGAATAGTATAAAGAAGCATACATACCCACTTCCCAGCTCCCAACGTTGTCAACTCATACCAGTCCTGTTTCATTTATACTCTGAGCCACTTTTCCTCTCTCCCCAAATTATGTTGAAGCAAATCTCAGACCTTATGTCATCTATCTGTACTTTACTCTTCTTTTTGTTTAAAAAAAAAAACCCAATTTTTTGTTTTGAAATACTTTTAGACTCACAAGAAGTTATAAAAATAGGGCGCCTGGGTGGCTCACATGGTTAAGTGTCTGCCTTCGGCTCAGGTCATGATCCCAGGGTTCTGGGATCGAGTCCCGCATCGGGCTCCCTGCTCCTTGGGAGCCTGCTTCTCCCTCTGCTTCTCTCTCTCTCTCTCTCTCCCTTTGTCTCTCATGAATAAATAAATAAAATCTTAAAAAAAAGAATAAAAATTAAAAAAAAAGAAGTTATAAAAATATACAGAGGGTTCCCATGTACCCATTATCTGGCTTCTCCCAGTGATAATATCCTGTATATCTGTAGTACATTATCAAGACCAGGGAATTGCTGTTGCTACTTTATTCTTCTTAAAGATAGCATTTTGAGGCATTGTGTGGTGATCAGATCGATGTCGTGCTCATTTAGGAGTTAATTTTTTATGTGGTTTTATCATTAAGTGAACAAAACTTGGACTGGGTTGAGGATTAACTGATTTGAAATGATTTGTCCTGGAGAGGTATGACTGTGGTCTCTCTTTCTTCCAGTTGATCATACCAGGGTTGTCCTACACGATGGTGATCCCAATGAGCCTGTTTCAGATTACATCAATGCAAATATTATCATGGTAATCTTTGCTTTCCACAGTATTTTCTGACCATATGTTGCTAGCCATTTTTTGTATTTTGTATTTCTTGTGACCTGAAAGCAACTTTCAAGTGTTTGAAGGATTTTCTTCCTAAATTTCTAGCCTGAGTTTGAAACCAAATGCAACAATTCAAAGCCCAAAAAGAGTTACATTGCCACACAAGGCTGCCTGCAAAACACGGTGAATGACTTTTGGCGGATGGTATTTCAAGAGAACTCCCGAGTGATTGTCATGACAACGAAAGAAGTGGAGAGAGGAAAGGTATACTCCATGCTCTTCTGATAAAATATTTTTAAAGTATCAGCCATGTCAGGTTACATGTTAAAAATTGAATAAACAAATTAAGCTTATTCTAACTGACTCTCTCGAGAAAAGGAAGTAGAAGAAATTTGATTGTGACATGCCTTGGTGTAGTTTTCTTTATGTTCCTTCTGCTTGGGGTTCATTGAGCTTCTTGAATCTGTGGATTTATAGTTTTCTCTAAATTTGGAAATGTTTATTATTTCTGCAAACACAGGACACCAATTACACGTATATTAGGCTGCTTGACGTTGTCCTGTGGCTTACTGAGGCTTTGCTCATTTTGTGCCGTTGTCTTTTTACCCCCTTGTTTAATTTTGGAAGGTTTCTTTTGATGTGTGTCTTTAAGTTAGTCTTTTCTTCTGCAGTGTGTCACCTGCTGTTAGTACTATTTAGTGTGTTTTTCATAGCAGACATTGTCTTTTTCATCTCTAGAAGTTTTATTCTTGTTGTTTTTAATGCCTTCTGTGTCTCTCTTTTTAACTTAAACCTTTTGGACATATGGAGTATATTTATAATAACTGTTTTAATGTCCTTGTTACTAATTCTGTTATATATGTCTTTTCATTCTTCCTGTTTTTTACTTGTTTAAGGTGGGAAGGTAAATCCAGTCCCTGTTACTCTATTGTATACAGGAGCAGAGGTCCCCAAGGGAGTGTGAGAAGGCCCGTCCTGTACCTTCACGGATTAGAGTACTAACAAATAGTGATTTCATTGGTCATATAAATTATACTTATCATGACATGTAAGCATTTAAACATTAATTTGAATTATTCAAGCAGTATATTCATATAAATATCCAAACACAGTATGGTTACGGTTAAAATTGCCTTTGTCACTGTCCCTTGTCCACCCATTTAAAATCCCTGTTACCAGTGTGATGCGGTCTTCTTGGCGTTTACATAGATACATAACGTGTATGAGAGGCATTACCGTAGGCGTTACATACCTGCATTTACGTGTATGTATGTACTTACATATGTATGTGTGCCTATGGAAGTATATAGTACTATTTTCTGAAAAATACTGTATGTAAAAGTGTTTTCACACACTAACTTTGTTGTACATCTTGGGCCCCACCCAAATGAATGTTCTAACACCTACTCTTAGTACATAGTGGCCTATTTCCTTCTTTTTAGTAATTGCATGATGCTCCATAGTAAGGATGTACCATAGTTTGTTTCACCCTTAGGTATCGAGCATTTAAATGTTTCAGTTTTTGCTCTTAACAAACAGTGCTAAAGTGAATAATCTTATTCTTGCTTGTGTGTGTATGGCAAGTGTTTCTCTAGGTTAGATGTCAAAAAAAGGAATGCTAGATCATAGGGTATGCATGTTGTAAATTCGAAATGATTCGGCCAAACTGCTCCCAGAGTGGTTGTACCAGCATGCACCCTCCAACCCCCACCCAGCTGCTATGTCAAATTCTCATCTCCCCACACTCTTCATGACACTTCAGGTTTTTTAAAAATTGTAACATCCCACACCTACAGAGAAGCAGACAGATCTCATTGAGTGACATTTCTGTGTGTTATCCCAAAGTGAGCCTATCCATGTGGGTTTGTTGTTTTTTTTTTAAGATTTCATTTATTTATTTGACAGAGAGAGACAGTGAGAGAGGGAACACAAGCAGGGGGAGAGGGAGAGGGAGAAGCAGGCTCCCCGCTGAGCAAAGAGCCCAGTGCAGGACTCGATCCCAGGACCCTGGGATCATGACCTGAGCCAAAGACAGACGCTCGATGACTGAGCCACCCAGGCGCCCCCATGTGGGTTTTTAATATGGAAAAGTTCTGCATTTTTGTCAAAGTTCTTTTGTAGTTATACTTTAATTAGTTTACATAAAATTTGCATGGAATATAGCAGCCATACCTTTAAGTTAAACCTTAAGATAGATGGATGATTTTGGTGTTTGGCGCTCCCAGTGTAATTTTCCTATCAGTTTTGAAGGGCACATTGATTTTGTAGGGTTTTCATCATTGTGCTAACTAGTCGTTATGCTTCTGAAAACCTTAGAGGCCAGATCTGGTCGCTGTGAAACAAACCTTCCTCCAGCAGCTACCTGCAGTAACATTAGGTGTTTAATGGACAGGTTAAAATGTCTTCTTAGTTTCTGCTTCAGATGAGTATCACCTGCCCTGAGTGTAGAAAGGAAAACTGAGCCCTCCGTCCTATTATCTGGTTTGTAGGAGGTTACCTCTCCTCACGGAACCTGGGGGCATGAAGAGAGATTTAATCTTTTGTTCTCTGCTGAGTCTCCTGAGCAACCAGCAGTCACAGAATTGATTGGCCAGCAATAACATTGAGTGCAATTAATATTAAAAGTGCTTATTTGGGGATAATAAAAATTGTACCAAATCTGTCAAAGAGGTATTTGGGTCTACCAAATACTGCAGGGAAAGCTGAATCAGAATAATAATAAATAAAAGACCATGTAAACCATTGCCAGGCAAAAAAGTTGCACTATTAATTCTTCTGTTCAGCTTTCCTTCTGCCATGTTTGTTTTTTTTTCTTTCAGTTAATCATTGACTGTGGGGATGCCTGCAGCTGCTCTTTAATTGTAGTTTTATGACTGAATTTCTCTGTCTTCCTAGTATAAAAGGTAAATTTCTCTTGCCAATACTGGTGTCTTGGTGGTTGTGGAAAGTCTGCTCCCAGAAAAAAACAAAACACGAAAACATTCTCTGCCCAGGACACCAAATATATACAGACTCATCTCTCGTTGAGCTAATATCTTCCTCTTTGGTACCAAGAATGATTTACTTGGTGCCATGTTTTTCAATCTGTCTGCTCTGAGGCCAGCAACTATTGCAGGCTCGGTGTTCCCAGGCGCCCAGGGAAGCGACGGTGACGTGTGTAGTAGGTAGCAAATGGATCTGGATATAGAAGAAGCAGCTGGTTCAAAACCCCACCGGCTGCCTTGCTCTGCTGGAATTGTTCACACTTGGGTTAGATAAGGCATGGAGTCCTCCTACACGGGTGCGGAAATAAGCCAGACAGTCTGGCTCTTTGGGCAACCCGTCCACCTCCAGAGTGCTTGTTTGCTTGCCTTCCCTGCAGAGTGACTGGCAGATCTCTGGAAGTCAGAATTCAGTGATGGCTAGACAGAACCCTCAAACCAGCTAGTCCCTCACTCTGCATCTTTGCTTCTTTAGAGATAAATGAGCAATCCTTGCCTGTCCTTTGACATGCGTCTTAGATCAGACAGCTCTGCAAGCTTTCCAGGCACCTGCTTTTTCTTATTTGAACTTTTTTTTTCCTTTTCTCTGAAAATCCACCAGATGCTAGACAGGCCATTTTCTGAATATTGTTCATTAAGCAAGACTCGAGTATTTTTCTTCCCCGAATATTTATTTTCCTCTGGTTTAGGCTTTAATTTCAGAGTTCAGAGAGATTAACTGTCTTTTCTCTGATCCCTTTCAGAGTAAATGTGTCAAATACTGGCCTGACGAGTATGCTCTAAAAGAATATGGGGTCATGCGTGTTAGGAACGTCAAAGAAAGTGCTGCTCATGACTATACATTAAGAGAACTTAAACTTTCAAAAGTTGGACAAGTAAGTATATTGTCGTATTTTAGAGACTTTGGTAACTGGTTTTGGCATGCAGTAGTCCAAGGTTGTGCAGTTACTCATGTTTGCATGCATTCATGCCATTTATCGGGTGCCTTCTATGTACCAGGTGCATACTAGTACATTGCAAACACGACAGGTGCAATCCCTGCTCCCAGAGAGCCTGGGGAGATAGAAGGTTAAAAAGTAAGCAACCAACTAAGCTTTCTGCTTGTGTTCAGTCTAGGAAGGCTGCAGGAAGTTACGTTAGAAGCGACTGGGTATTTGAGATGGAGTAATCAGGGAGAGCCTTTCTGAGGTTCTATCACTTGAGCCGAAGGTGGGGGAGCCAGGCATCAGAGAGTCTGGAGAACAGTGTTCCGAGCAGTGGGAGTGGTGGCTGCAAAGCCCCTGAGGCCTGTTTCGTGATCAGATTCCATGGCATCAGCTCCTAATTGCATATAGTTTAAGTTTGTCACTGGGGTGACTGCCTTTACAAAGCAGGGTTAGATTTGGATTCATTTTAATTTTGTGGTTAGAGGGGGCTTACTCTTTCAGGGTCTTTTGGGGACCCAGAGATGAATGAAGTCTTTGAGGAGTTGAAATCATGTAGCAGTGAGAAGCCACATACACAGACAGCTGTACCCCAGACCCAAGCGCCGTGGAATGTTGCGAAGGCCAGGCTTCCTTCCGGCTGGGGCATCAGAGAGACCGTTTCAGAAGATGCTGGGCTTTTCTGGGTGAGCTTTCCACTGGAGAGAGAGGGCCTCCCAGGTGGAGGTGTCACTGTGAGCCCCTGCCGTGATGTGCAGACTGAAGGGAAATGGGATTTATGGGGAACGAAGGCAAGTAGCGAATTGAGGGAATCAGCTTGAGAGAGACCAACTTGGGAAGAGTCTTAACTCTCGTGTTTAGAACTGTGAACTCTGTGTGTTAGGTAGCTGGGTGCCTGTGGCCAAGGCTGCCTCCAAGAGAACGCACACGCAGAGCTGCGTGCCAGGGAGGTGTCTGACAGCCCTGGGCGGGGAGGCCCGGGCCGGGTGACCCAAGTGGCCAGCAGGCCCGCTAGGAGGCTGCTGGGTGGTGGGGTCTGGCAGTCTCCTCTCCAGGTCAGATCCCAGGGCCTCCAGCACTTGGTTTTTGTTTGTTTGTTTGTTTGTTTGTTTCCTTATTCCTGCCTTTGGAAATGAATATTATGCAAAATGCCAGAATAAATGGAAGAGGAGCGACCCCGTGCCAGATGCCTTGAGGCGGCACCTGCAGGACATGGGGATGGTTGGGCTGTTGGAGGAGGAGGGGGGAGAACCAAACGCAGTGTGAGTGGCCCTGCGGTGAGGGCAGAGGAGCGGGCAGAAGCTGTGCAGCCAGGCAGGGCTTGAATCGTCCAGGTGAAAGGTGGTGCGGTGGTGGCAGCGGCGGTGGACAGAAGAGGACCTCCTGGAGGTAACGGGAGTAGGTGGGAAGGGTTTGGTGACGGTGTGGATGGGGGGCGAGGGGCAAGGGCAGCGTTAAGGATGACCGCCAGTTTTCTAGCTTGAGCGTTGGGTTGGTGGCACTGGATTTGAGAAGGGAGGGAAGGGTGAACACCTGGACAGGTAAAGTGTGAGATGCCTTTGAGATGTCAAGACGAAGAGGCCAGGGAGGCAGGAATGGAGAATGGCCGAGGAGGGGAGGTGGGCTCCAGTGCATCGTGGGTGGGTGGCAGCAGGACGCAAGAAGGAGGAGGTGACCACAGACGCAGATAGAAGAGCCGACATGCAATTGCTCGATGTTCTCTATGAGGCGAGGCCATCAACTGGCATTTGAAGGGAATCAGAGACGAATTATCCTTGGAAAGTGGGAAAAGTATCCAGTAGTAGTGGGTAGAGACGATGAGGAATCCAGTGAATTTTCAGGCAGCGCTGAATGCCCAGTTGAGCTGGTGAACATGAACGTTTAGCGACGCCAATCCCCTGGTGTGATTTTTCTCCAAGGACACTGTTCCTTGGGTATAAAACCGAGAAGGTGGGTGGTTGGTTTTGTCCAGGCCTAGGGCTTTGCCCAGGGGTGCAGTGGATGGAGAGAGAGTGGAGGGTGATTGTCAGAATGGTACACGGTGGCGGGGGGGGCACCTGGGTGCCTCAGTTGGTTGAGCATCCCACTCTTGATCTCAGCTCAAGCCCCAGGTTGGGCTCCATGCTGGGAGTGGAGCCTACTTAAAAAGAAAAAAAGTAGTACGTAGAGTCCAAGCCCGACAAGGGGCAGTTGGGGCAGGAGGAGACAGGTGGAGAGTGGAAGAGGGCTCAGTGGTCTGCTGAGCTCCATGAGGTGGTGAGAGGACCAAAGCAAGTTAGAAGCCTGGGCGGTTGTGGCCCAGGGTGGGAGGCGGGAACTTCTGATGTTAACGGGGGTGCAGTTCTGTTGATGGTGGGGTAGGGGGAGGTTTACTCTGCTACAGAGAGTGAGAGAGAAGCTGGGAAAACATAGCTGTCAAGCAGAAATGGAAGAGATTTAGAGGACACTGGCCAGAGATTCCACATAGGTTTGTTCAGTTTTAGGCTAAACCACCCATCTTCTTGTTATCAGGTGTTTCTGAGTAGCAGGTGGATGTTTCTTCAGTTTTAGTGATAAACCATCCTTCTTCTTGCTAACAGTGATTTTTAAGCATCAGGTACAGGAAATGTTGGCATCTGGGTTTGTGTTTTATACCCATGGATTCAGGTGCCGTCACAGGACAGGTGATTTCTCCAGAATTCCTGGTCACATGCTAACCGCTTTTTATGGAACACATTACATTTTTTTCTAAAAGTGCTGTGACATGATCTTGTTAAGTTTCCTAGTAGGGAGGAGTTGGGTCAGAGATCTCCTGGGACAGAGATTTACCAAGGAGGAGGAGCAGGGCTGTTGTGCTGGGCAGCTGGGTCTCCTTCCCTGACTGTCCTTCCTGTGTAGCCCCTGAGTGTTAGCTACCTAGTAGCATCAAGAAAAATTTTTATCAGTAAAAATTGTAAAAGTAATTGACATCAGTAAATTAAATGCACATAATTCACGAAAAGATGTTATATGGTTCAGATTCATTGGATGTCCTGAAGGTCACTGGTAGTGGACACTGGCTTCGTTTATCTTTCTTTTTTAAATCTCCTTTAAAAACGTCAGTAGCTTGGATTTCCTTCAGCCTCGGAGGACGAAGATGGGGCAGTCAACAGTGCTGCTACAGCGACCTCATCTGGGTGGACCTAGAACGCGGTGCTTTTGGTCTTCTGTAGTCTTGACCTTTGTGAATGATCCCTCTCCTCAGGAGAGCACGGGTGGCTGAGTCTCTTATTGCTGCCAAGGAGTGGCTGTGTGTTTAACTGGTCTTGTTTAATCCCTCTCAGTGGTATTGTGAGAGAGATTATTATTCCTCTTTGCAAATGAAGAAATTGAGGCTTAAGAGATGTGTGGAGACCACAGTGATTATGAATGCTGGGGTTCGGGCCTAAACCCAGCCTTCTGATCACAAAGCTTGCCTTTCTACCTACTTTGCATTGAACAGAAGGTTAAAACACTACGAGGTAGTAATAGAAGTGGGTGTTTTGGGAGAGGGGAGGAGGGCTGGGTGTAAAAAGACAAAGGAACACGTGTCTTGAAAGGATAGCTGTTTCCTCATCTGCTGGGAAGAGAGCCCCAGGTCCCAGAGGCTTCAGTTGCCCCCTGAGTTGGATGACACACGGATGACGAGGAACGGGGACATTGCCTGCCACCGAGGATTCAGAAAGGTGACTCAGGTTGTAGCTTCCTGAGGAGCTAATTGCTGAACCGGACATTTTGGTTCTTAGGACAGAGGCAAAGAGTTGCCTTCAGGATTGCTCAGCCAGCTCCAAAAGGAGACATGATTGGGAAACTCGTCTTAGTTTTAAATGGAGCATGAGGAGATTCAGTGCTGGCCTGCTCCATTGGCTCACATCAGGTCTGGGCAAGATCAGAACTGGGTGATTCCTCAACCTCTTGATTTATTTAATTCTTTTCTGGTTTTTCTTGGCTCTACTCCAGGGGAATACAGAGAGAACCGTGTGGCAATACCACTTTCGGACCTGGCCGGACCACGGAGTGCCCAGTGACCCTGGGGGCGTGCTGGACTTCCTGGAGGAGGTCCACCATAAGCAAGAGAGCATTATGGATGCAGGGCCTGTGGTAGTTCACTGCAGGTGACCGGCCCCTGCCCCCTCTCTGGGCAGCAGCCTGGCCCAGCTCTTAATGCCACTAGGGCTTGCTTTTACCTACTCAGCCCAGCTCTTGAACTGTGAGAAAAATTTAATCTCTATTTGAGGCATGCATAAACTGCATTAAGGCACACTTTGACCCCAGAGTATTTTTCTTGTGGGTCCTACAGGACTGCCAGGTATTGGCGGTGGCCGGGCAGAGGGTGGTGAACTTGATCCTTATTCTCAGGGAGCCCCTACGTAGTCTCGTAATGTCTGCTTGTGTTTTTTGCTTTTTTTAAAAATATGGTGATTTAGAATTCATCGCTTTGATTGTGATCCTATTCTCTTCTGCCACAGAAATAAGATACATTCCCCCCCCCCCATAAGACACTTGTTTGCTTCAAAAGATTTGGACCACTCCCCACCCAGGCCTCTGGAGCCCCGCCCGTGGCCTCTACCACGGTTTACAGCCTGCTGGCACCCAAGTCTGGGCTTTGTGGTTATACCGGGGAAAGTTTAGTTTCCCAAAACTCATCCATACGTTGGGCAAGTAGCTGCGTGTGAAACTTTATTCACTTTTTTAAAAGCTACTGTTTATTGAGCACTTGCTCCATTCCAGCCTCTGAGCTTAGTGTTTTCCATACATTACTAACATTTGAGCCACACAACAACCTTGTGAAGTATTTACCATTATCCCCATTTCACTGACGAGGAAACTGAGGGCCAGAGAGGTATAGGACTTACCTCAGGCACATTGTACTGGAGAAGCTGGGCTCCAAGTATAGGTTGGACCAACTCCAAAGCCCCGTGCGCTGAGCTAATCTATTCAAATAGACAATCTTATAAATACTCCCAAGAGCAGACATTGTTTCTGGTAGTATTAGTAGCTTGGTTTTGAGTCCGAAACCCCCATGGACGACTCCACTGTCATTGCTCTTTGTCCTTTTGCCCCCAGTGCTGGAATCGGCCGTACAGGGACGTTCATTGTGATTGATATCCTCATTGACGTCATCAGAGAGAAAGGTAGGTCATCTGGAGGGCAAGAAGCGATAGTTCCTGTTTTTAGTTTATGTGCTAGTGAAAATAGCCCCGGGGGAGAGAATTTGAATGTTAAAACATTTTCACAAAATCTGGGCTGAAGACTTTGACTTTCAGTGTGTTTACGAGAGAACAAAACATTCTCTTTGAGCTTTTGACATAAAATGAAGCTTAGGAGCAGTGTGTGTGTCCCACTGCCAGGGACTTCTGTTGAATGTGCTGCGGTGGTCTCTGCCCACCCACCTCATCCTGGCTGGACGTTATGGGGTTGGAAAGTGAGGGGGTCCCGACCTCCGACACTTTCTCAGGTAATTTTCTGGAATCATTTGTATCGGTCAGAAGGCCAGTGTAGCCATTGGAACACGTTCAGTTAGAACATTAAAGACTAAGTTTGCTCTATCTCTGAGTCTGCTAAAAGTTGTGCATTACACCACTTCATCCCCCGGCCCTGCGGTTTCTCCTAGTGCCTCATGTTGCTTCCTTTGCAGGCGTCGACTGTGACATCGATGTTCCCAAAACCATTCAGATGGTGCGGTCTCAGAGGTCAGGGATGGTCCAGACAGAAGCACAGTACCGATTCATCTATATGGCCGTCCAGCATTACATTGAAACACTACAGCGCAGGATTGAAGAAGAGCAGGTACCAATCCTGGAGGGGCTGGAGTGCAGATTTTCATTTTCTTTTCTGGGCAGCTCAGTCAGATACGCTCTCCTTTTGAGCAGGATGGGCCTCTGAGAGACAGCTGCCATTGTTTGGGAATGGGAAATTCGTTCCCAACCAGGAAGGGCCTCTCTTCACAATTCTGATATTTCAGTAGCGGGTAGCTTAGGGAGGTAGCCGCTGTCGTCCTGGCCTGGCAGATTGGGGAACTGCCCCTTGGAAAGGTTAGGATTTTTCCCAGACAGACTCCAGGACTTTCACACGGCAAGTTTGGAACTGAAAGCCTCGAAGTGTCCAGCCTGTTCCGGTTTAGATCCGGACTGTCTTTATCCGGATCCCATCTCTTAAACGAATGCTTCACTCTTCGTAGCACACAGCAGTTTGAACCATCAACTTGGTTGAGTTGGAAACAGTGAAACTTCAATTTTAATAAGCCATGCATAATGAAGAAGAATGTGGAGTTGGATCCTTTCCATTTGAAGCTATTCATAACAGACACAAAGCTGAGTTAATTAGGAATATGCTGAGAGGAGGAAAATGAGGAGACTGCTCCTTTGGGGATCTGGGCGTTCCCCACCCCCCCCCCCCAGCCCTGCTGCTCTGCTGCAGACAAGGAAGTGTCTAAACAGCACGGATACCTGCCTGCCTGCTTTACGCTGTGTATTGCCTTCCAGAGAACCTGGCTTCTCAGAATGGTACCTGCTGGCAAATTGTGAGACTTCCAGCCTAGCAGAATGGCAGCCACATTATCAAAGCTTGGCTAGCCAAAGTAAGATACCTGTTAGTTAGCTTCGTAGGTTCTCAGTTCACATAAAAACACTAGAGGGGCACCTGGGTGGTTCAGTTGATTAAGCATCCGACTCTTGGTTTCGGCTCAGGTCATGATCTCAGGCTTGTGAGACTGAGTCTGGCATCGGGCTCTGCGCTCAGTGCAGAGTTTGCTTGTCTTTCTCCCTCTGCTCCTTTCCCCGCTCTCTCTCAAATAAATAAATAAAATCTTAAAAAAAAAAAACCCCGAACACTAGATTGTTTCATTGTACAAAAACATCTTCAGCAATAGTGTATGTATAGATATGTAAGGTCAAATAATCAACAAAGTACAGTTTTGACCTTTCGTGCTTTAAATCTGACTTGGTGTTATCGTAAGTGTTGTGAAATATTTAGATGGTTACTATAGGCTATTTTCTTTTTTCTTTCTTTTTTTTTTAAAGATTTTATTTATTTGAGAGAGAGAGCACAAGCAGGGGGAGCAAGAGAGGGAGAAGGAGATTCCCCGCTGAGCAGGGAGCCTGATGCGGGATTCGATCCCAGGACCCTGGGACCATGACCTGAGCCGAAGGCAGACACTTAACCAACTGAGCCACCCAGGTGCCCCACTATAGGCTTTTTTCTATTTGTCTTCCGGTTATACTGAATTTGGGCCAGGAATAGTTAAAGCATAAAGTTGCCCAAAGAGAAGGACCTCCTAATAAATACAAAGAGTATTTATAAACATAGTATAAACACAGTTGGTACAAATTCAGGAATATCTTGAGGCATATGATGTAATCTTGTTTAGAAACCTAGGGGAAAAGCTCTATTTCTTTTAGAAGCTTTGTCATTTATCCTTGTTTTGGTGACTTGAGGGCCTTCCCCTCCCATCCTTGATAGCACTTCGCATCTTCTCGTTACCATATATAGTCTCTCTGACCCTAAATCTCAAGTTGTAATTTGGATTTAGGAGCTCCTTTAAAAATACCTTTATCACTGCTGTTTTTGGGGGTCAGGAGGAGCTAGACAAAAACAGAACATGTTCCTTAAATAGTGAAGCCGCCTGAGTTTTAAATTAAGCAAAAGAATGAAACTCATGTAGGATCATTGGCTAAGCCTTTTAAATACCATCATTTCCACAATTCTAAAGAGTTAAGGACCTTTGGGATTGAAGGAATTTGCGAAAGAGGGTAAATGAAAAAAGAGAGTGCGTCAGGGGTGGTGAGCCGGGGGAAGGAAGCAGGAAGTGGCGCCAGGAGGAGGCGAAGCAGAGACAGGGGGGCGTCCAGGGGAAGGTGCAAGTGAGGCGAGTTTGAGAAAATTCTCAAGTTTTTATAAAGGATTCTTCCCACACTCTGCCATTTACTTGAAAGTAGATTTCTTTGTTAACTTCCACTTAACAGTATTGAATTTTTTTTTTAATTTGCAAAAACAGTGTATGGAATTCCCTTCACCCTGTTAACATATTAACACACTTTATCATTCATTTGTATTTTCTCTCTATATATACAATATGTACTTTTAAAAATGAAATGCTTGTAAGTTGCCAACATTTGTGCGCCCTTGCCTCTTAATACTCTGATGTGTACGTCCTAGAAATGAAGACATTCTTTTACCTAACCATCGTGAAATGGTCAGAACCAGGGAGTTCGCATCGGTACAGCAGTTTTCTAATCTGCAGACCATCTTCAAATTTTGCCAGTTTGTCCTCCTCCGGTCTTTCTGTGGTCCAGGGTCCCCTGGTGCATGTGGTTGTCAAGTATCTTTACTTTCATCTGGGACAGTCTCTCAGTCTTCATCTTCCTCGACCTTGCCATTTTTGAAGAGTTCAGGCCAGTTATTTCGTAGAATGAGCCTCAATGTGGATTTGTCTGATGTGCTTCCTCGATTACATTCAGGTCTTGTGTTTTTGACAGGACTGGCACAGAAGTGATATTGCATCCTGCTACCTCCCATCAGGAGCACCTCTGTTGATGTGTTTCATTGACTGGCAGTGTTCTCTTTCTCCACTGTACAGTGACGAGTTCCCCCTTTTTAATTACTATCTTATAGGAAGATGTTTGAGACTGTATAAATAACCTACTTTCCATCATACCTTTTGCCCACTGATTTTACATGTATTCACTATTCTTGCCTGGAAAAATTACTCCTGTGATATCTGCCCAGTGGTGATTTCCTACTTCCATAATTCCCTTTACCCATCTAAGTACTAACCAGGCCTGACCCTGCTTAGCTTCCAAGATCAGACGAGATTGGGTGCGTTCAGGGTGGTATGGCTGTAGATCCTAATTCCCTTTTCATTTATTAGGTGGGAGCCTTCTCTAAAGAAGAGCTTTCCCTTCTCATTCATTCATTCATTCATTCATCATTCATTCATTCATGTCAGAATGGGTGATAGTCCATTACTACTATTTATTTTGTTGCTTAAATTGTCCCAAATTTGGCTAGTGGGCACCTCTTCAAATTGGTCCTTGTGTCCTTTTGATAGTTCCTATTTTTGAGTACTTCCTTTTTTTAAAATGACGTTTTTATTTAAATTCCAGTTAACATACAGTGTAAAATTGGTTTCAGGTGTAGAATTTACTGATTCAGCACTTACGTACAACCCTGGGTGCTCCTCACAAGCGCCCTCCTTGATCCCCTCACCTAGTTAACCCATCCCCCACCCCCCTGGTAACCATCAGTGGGTTCTCTGTAGTTGAGTCTGTTTCTTGGGGGGGCGGAGGTCTGTTTCTTTGTTTGCGTCCCCCCGCCCCCGTTCATTTGTTTAGTTTCTTCCTTATATTTTTAAAGATTATTTATTTGAGAGAGAAAGAGCGAGTGAGAACAAGAGCGGGGTGGAGGGTCAGAGGGAGGGAGAGAAGCAGGCTTCCTGCGGAGCAGGGAGCCCGATGCGGGGCTCAATCCCAGGACCCTGGGACCATGACCTGAACTGAAGGCAGACGCTTAACGACTGAGCCACCCAGGCGCCCCCATCTCACTTCCTTATACTTTTTGACACCAGAATATGAAGACTCATCGTGTACTTTCCCAGCTGTTTTTCATAGGAGCCCTGATTCTCTTTGTTGTAGAGTGGTATTTTGAAGCCAAGATCTGGGTACTGGCTGTGCTTATTTGTACTGGTATAGCATTATTTGTATGGCTAATTGCTAATTAATTAGTGCTCTAGTTGAACTCTTGCTATACAACCTCGTATTTATATGAGGTTTATATATTATATGAGGTATATACACACACACACACACACATACTCTCCTCCAGTAGTTTTTTTAAATTAACTTTTTATTTTGGAATAATATTTAAACTTCTAGAAAAGTTGCAAAGACAATACAGAGTTCCTGTGTGTGCATCATCCATTTTCTGTAACGTTACCATCTTGTATAACCGTGGTACTTTTATCAAAACTAAATCGTTAACCCCGATGTACTGCTGGTAACCAAGCTCTGCAATTTATTTGGATTTCACCAGTTTTCCCACGAATGCTCTTTTTTTGTTCTAGGATCCTGTCCAGGATCCCACATTGAATTTACTGCCCCTCTGGGTCGGTACTAGTTTCTTAGTCTTTGTTTCTCACGACCGTGACGCTTCTGAAGAGTTCTAGTCAGGTATCTTGTAGAATTCCCCTCAGTGTGGGTTTGTCTGACGTTTTCTTGTGATTTGATTAGAGTAATGGATTTTTGGGCAGAGTACCAATAAGGTGAGTTGCGAGGTGCCCTTCTCATCACTCAAGGGGCACTTGATAACAACATGGCCTGGGGATATTAACCTTCAGCACTAGGCTTGGGTGGTGTCTGCCAGGTTTCTCTCACTGTAACAGTGACTCTTTTTCCTTGTCCTTACTCTGTTCTTTGGAAGTGAGTCATCTAGTGCAGACCATACCCAAAGGAAGGGGAGGAATTAAGCTCCAGCATCTAGAAAGGGTTAGTTTCTACATAACTTATTTAGAATTCCTTTGTAGGGAAGATTTGTCTCTTCTCTCTATTTATTTATCCCGTTTTTTTCTCTTTTCTTTTTATTTTTTTGACAGAGTGTGCGTGCACACAAGCAGGGGAGGGGAGGAGCAGAGGGAGAGGGAGAGAGAATCTTTTTTTTGATGTAGTGTTCCATGATTCATTGTTTGCGTATAACACCCAGTGCCCCATGTGATACGTGCCCTCCTTAATACCCATCACCGGGCTAACCCATCCCTCCACCCTCCCCCCCAAAACCCTCAGTTTGTTTCTCGGAGTCCATAGTAGGGAGAGAGAATCTTAAGCAGGCTTCTTGCTCCCCGCATGGAATGTCATGGGGCTTGATCTCAACGACCCTGAGATCATGACCTGAGCCAAAATCAAGAGTTGGACACTTAACTGACTGAGCCACCCAGATGCCCCTAGAGCGTTTTCATTTGATCCTTTCTTCCTGCTCTTGGCTTTGGGGCTTTTCTTTCTTTCTTTTTTTTTTTAATTAATATATGCTTTATTTTGTAGTCTTAATTTTTTTTTTTTAAGTAGTCTCTGTGCCCAACATGGGGCTCGAATTCACGACCCCGAGATCAAGAGTCGCATGCTCTAAGTGAGCCAGCCGGGCACCACAGGGTTTTTTTGTAATTTACAGTTTAAGAATGGACTGCAGTTACTTCACATGGCAGGATATTTAATGCCAGATGATTTTCGAGACTTGTGGTTGGACCCTCCTCTCAACCTTGACTGTATGAACTGTCAAGCCCATAAGATTTAATATAAATATTACAAAAGGTTTGGTAACTCTGCTATGTCCTTGAATTCAGGTGAAGGATAGATCAATTTCAGACCATTTCTTTAGGGCTCTGTAACAAATCTCCCTCCACCCCCCTAAAATCAAAATAACCCCTATCCCCTGAGATTTTTTTCTTGTACTGTACAGACAGCCTGGGCTGTCACAGTACTGAGAAATAAACTCATCTGATTTGTGAATCAGTTTTATTTCTTGTTCTTTCTTAATAAGCTAAGAAGCTCCAACATTTTTATGCTTTTCCTTGAGTGACTTAATTCGTTGAAATAATTCCTGTCTCGTTTGTATTGGAAAATTCTTTTATAATCACTTTATGTAGAAATACTTTTTTTTTTTTCAAGAAAGTAGTAGGGAGGGAGAAATGGGGTTGCTGTTCAGTGGGTAGAGTTTTAGTCATATAAGATGAAAAAGTTCTGGAGGCCTGCTGCACAACGATAGCATATACTTGACAGTATTGCATTGTACACTCCAAATTTTGTCAAGAGCCGATATCTCATGTTATCTGTTGTTTTTTTTAACCACAATTTTAAAAAAAAGTGTTGAGTACAAAGCAAGCTTATGCTTCAACTTATTGATTGTATATTTCACATTTTTATTTAAAAAAAAAAAAACAAGTTAGGGGCGCCTGGGTGGCTCAGTTGGTTAAGCGACTGCCTTCGGCTCGGGTCATGATCCCGGAGTCCCGGGATCGAGTCCCGCATAGGGCTCCCTGCTCGGCGAGGAGCCTGCTTCTCCCTCTGACCCTCCCCCTCTCATGTGCTCTCTCTCTCTCTCTCTCATTCTTACTCTCTCAAAATAAATAAATAAATCTTTAAAAAAAAAAGAGTTAGGATTTTTCAACTGCAGATTAAGGTTTTTTGTTGTTTTTTTTTTAAGTGATTTTTTTTTAAGATTTTTTTTTTAATTTTTTATTTGACAGAGAGATAGAGAGCACAAGTAGGCAGAGTGGCAGGCAGAGGGAAAGGGAGAAACAGGCTCCCTGCTGAGCAGGGAGCCCGACGTGGGGCTTGATCCCTGGACCCCGGGATCATGACCTGAGCCGAAGGCAGACGCTTAACCAACTGAGCCACCCAGGCGCCCCTTTTTTAAGTTATTTTAATAAGGCTCCACACTAGTGTGGATCCCAATACAGGGCTTGAACTCACAACCCTGAGATCAAGACCTGAACTGAGACCAAGAGTCGGTGTCCAACTGTCCAGAATAAGTTTTAAAATAAGGATGTTCTCTGCCAGGTCTTCCACTTAATATTTCATTTTAAATTCTAGCTTTTAAAAAATTATTTCTTGTGGATGTCAGTATTTCAGTGCTAAAAATCTGTGGCTGCTTTTTAAGGCCTTTCGATTTTTAAAAACAGTTGTTCAAAACATTAAAATACTGTGTAGAGTAAGCAAAACAAATCTCCTTGGATTTCTTTTTTGCAACTTCTTCCCTAGACTATAAGTTCCGTGATGGCTGTTTGGTCAGTTAACAAACTGGTTGGGCTGCTTTAACAGAGTCTAAATAATAGTGGCTTCAACAAGATAGAAGCTCATTTCTCTTCTAACGTAAAAATCCGAGCTGGCAGGCCATTTGAGAAGGAAGTGGGCAGCTTGGCTCCACGGGGTCATCCAGGGGCCCGGACACCCAGTTGTCCTTTAGGACGTTTCCTTTTCCCACACGGTTGCAGATAGCACGATGAAGCGGACAGCAAGCAGCTAGCTGCCTGTTCATGTCAAGCTTTTTCTGTGGAGAGTCAGACAGTGAATCTCTTAGGCTGTCCAGCTTCCTTTTTATTTTGGTCCCATGTTTATATATGGTCACAGAGATGCTTTAGAGTTTATAGGTTGGAGTCGTAACAACTCTTGTTGTATGTGAAATAAGATTTTCTACTGTTGTTTTGGGGTGAGTTTTGAGTAAGGAGAGGAAGAAGAACCTTCACCAGTGAATTTAAATTTGTTTTATGTTTCATTTTGAAAAAAATTTAATAGTACTATACCTATAATTGGACATTTTGTTTTGTCACATTTCGTCCAAGTTTTTTCCCATTTATTTACTTATTTATTTATTACTAATCTCTACACTCCATGTAGGGCTCTAACTCACGACCCCAAGATCAAGAGTCACACACTTTTCTGAGTGAGCCAGCCAGGTGCCCCACTTTTTCCTTTTATAACAGCAATCAAATGTGGCAGGTACAGCTGCCAGCACAAGTGCACCCCTCATTTCTATCCTTGGAACCCCAGGGCAATCACTAGGCTTGCAGTCTTTTTTTTTTTTTTTTTAAAGATTTTATTCATTTGAGACAGAGAGAGAGTGCGAGCAAGGGGGGTTGCAAAGGGAGAGGGTCAAACAGACTCCCCACTGAGTGGGGAGCTAGATGCAGGGCTCGATCCCAGGACCTGAGATCATGCGCCAAAGTCAGACGCCCAACCAGCGGAGCCACCCAGGTACCCCTGCTTGCAGTATCTTTTTATATTTTAAAATACAAATACCAGTAATCTACACATAGTAGATAACATTGTTTTATATGTTTAGAATGTTCAGCCAGATGGTATCATACTGTTTTATTGTTCTGTAATTTGTGTTTTTCCACTTAACATTGATTATAACACCTGTTTTGATACACACACAGTCTCTCTTTTTGTTGCTTCTCTTCACTGTTGCAGATTATTTCACGATAGGAACACATCACATTGATTCATTCTCTTGGTGTAGACATTATTAAGAGTAACGTGTCACTAGACATCCTTTCACAGGCCTTTTAGGCTTCTGTGTATGAGTTTCTCAAGAAGCGAATGTTCAAGGTTGTCGAATATAGTTTTGCTACTACTGGACACTAACTGGTTAGTATTGCGAGTTCGGACAAACGGCACACCAATTTACCCTCTCAGCGGCAAATGGAAGTCTCTGCTACATGTCAGTATTTGATGTGGGCACCCTTTCTAATATGCTGGTTTTCTTGAATAATCCTAGAATGAAGGCAACATTATATAATGATGATTGGTGGGTTCGATTTTCAGAATTGGTTGTTTTTAGGTGAACTTAAGAGTGAAGAGTGATAAATCATCTAACCGGGACTCCTACCAAATATAGTTCACTCTGCATCTGTAATGAGATTACATTCTGCTGGTTTTCCTTGCCAATTTTTTTTTTTTCAAGAGTATCATTAGAGCCAAAAATGAAGTTTTAAAGGTGCTAGGGTCCTTTCTGGGCTGGAGGTGGGAGGCGGGGAAGAGACAATAAAGCGCTACCATCTTCTGTACCTGTGGGCCGTTTTTACTTGGAGTGAATTTATTTCTGGAACTCTTTTCCCAACTGTTTATCTGAGAATCATTAAATGTGTTGCAAGTGAATTATGAAATGATTAGATGTTAATGTGGCAAAGAAAGTGAGAATTCTCTCTTAGCTCAGAAATAGATACATTTGATTTAACATACTAAGTTGTTAATGCATGACTCTGCTTTTGAATTGTATGGTTCAAAAGTACTTTTCACTTGTATGGTGTTATTTACATTGAGGTGAATTCCCTGACATTTGATCAACATATCATTATTTAGGGTCCAACCTTTCTGTCTGCCTGTCTGTCTGTCTGTCTTTGGTAAAATGCCTTCGTTGTTTCTTTTTCCCTTTAAAAAAGTCCCAATTCCTTATATATGCAATCTTCACCTTTCAGAAAAGCAAGAGGAAAGGGCATGAATATACAAATATTAAGTATTCTCTAACGGACCAGACAAGTGGAGATCAGAGTCCCCTCCCGCCTTGTACGCCAACACCATCTTGTGCAGAGTAAGTAATAATGAAGGAAATTCTTTCTACCTGAACACAGTCCTATAGAAAAGCTTAAAAAACAGCAGGTCTTTGCAGCACACACCTGTCATTATTGTTGCCCAGCTGATTAGCGAGTGTGTCAGGGGCTTTCTAAACTAAATTTTAATTCACCTAAACCAAAGGCTGATTGGTACAGTAGCTGTGATTATGTGAGGTTGTCAGTATATCAAGTGGTGGTTCTCTAAGAAGAATCTTAAATTTCCTTTTTATGGGGTGTTGTTAATGATGGACAACAAAAGTGGGTAACACCCCTTTGGTTGTATTAAGACTTTTTGCTTAGTAAAAGTAAATAAGTTGACCATTAATGTCCCGACACCATCATGATCTGTTAATTTTCTGGTCAACAGAGAACAGACATCTACTTTGAGCCTTTAAACCAAGAGTCTGCAAACTACAGCCCCCAGGACAGATTCTGGCCATGCCCCGTTTTTGTACAGCTCATGAATGGTTTTTAAGGTGTTATATTTAAAAAATAAATAAATAAATAAAACGGCAGCACAAAGAATATTATATGCCAGAGACTGAGTATGGCCTGCAGGGACTAAATTATTTACCCTCTGATCCTTTTCACAAGAACTTTGTCAACCCCTGTGTAAGCTAAAACGTGTTAGGAGAACATTTGTTAAATTGATTATGTGAACTGCAGTCGTAAATTATTATTTTTCTCCATATTCTAAGGTAGTCTGTGGTATAACATTTACTTTTTATTTTCCCCCAAGAGTCTTATCTCTGTTTGCTTCTGATGTGGATTTTTAAAGCCCTGCTGACTTTAATACTCTATATGCACGTTTTAGATAGCAAATATGAGGCTTGTATTTACATTTGGCTTCTAGTTAACATTGAAATGAAATTATACAGCAAAAGTATTCTCTCCACCAACCTGCCTCTTCCTTCTGCCTGCTTTTTCCTTTCCCGGTGGACTGAGGGGGAGTGTTGATATTTTAAATTGCTATCTGCAGTCATTTGCCGTGGCACCAGCTCGTCAGGGCTCTGCGTCCTGGCCAGAGAGAGCGTTCCCCGAATATCGGCAGAGCTCATGAACTCTGACGACTCCCTTATTGCCAGTGGCCTCCCCGTGCGGCAGGTTCTCTGCCTCTCCACTCCCATCATGTTCCTTACAGGGTGTAACCCAGGATACCCCGGACCCCAAGCCCCTTCTTGTCCCTCTCAGATTGGCATCTATGGCTGCTCGGTCCCCTGTCCCTCCAAGACTGCGCTGATCTCCACTCCCTGCTCAGCAGAATGGAGTCTGGCTTCTGATGCACTGGCCCTCCATCCCAGAACCCTGCACCACCACTGAGCTTCACCCTCACTGTTCCCCTTCATGTAGCTGGATTCGGGGCTACATTGGGTCTGTGGGTCTCACTGCTCCTGCACTTTCCTTCCTTGGACCTCTTGCCCGTTAGGATCCCTCTGCTTGAAATGAACACCTGTCCTTTCTGTGTGCTCTCGTCTCACCCTGCTTGAAGGTCTTACTCAAAGGCCTCATCGTATAGGCCTCCTTTGCTCTGCCCACCAGAAGAAAGGCTCGCTTTCCTCCAGCCCCAGAGAGCACGAGGACTCGAGGCTCTTACTCCACTTTGAGCTTGATATTGCTGTATGTTTATGTCTTACAGCCTGTCCTAGAACGCAGCTCCTGGGGCCTGAGTCTGCACCGTATCGGGTCCTCAAAAAATGGAGTATGTGCTTTATAAATACCGTGCGAGCTTGGACAGCATGGTCGGCGTTTTATTCATGTTTTCTTGCCTTTTTTTTTTTTTTCTTTTCAGAATGAGAGAAGATAATGCTAGAGTCTATGAAAACGTTGGTCTGATGCAGCAGCAGAAAAGCTTCAGATGAGAACACCCACCAGGACTTCAGCACAGACCTAGGTATTTAAATGGTAGTGCTCACCGGTTGTTTATACCATTTGTGGCGTTTTTAAGCAGGCAGATCATTTGTGAGTGTTCTAGCGAGGGGCAGCATAACGAAGTTTTACAAACCACCCTCTTTTTTCTCTTCCTAAACTCCTTTTTTCTAAGCTGGATTTATTTTCAAGTTCCTTAAGGATTGAAACCAAATACAGAATTAATTCTGGGAGGGGCCAAGCTGGTACTTCATTATGGAGAGATGGCTGGTACGGGTGAGGAAGAGCCGGTGTCATTGCCCCTTCCATTTGTATTAGAGTCAGTTAACCCGAGCTGTGCTGGGAGATGATCTGTGGGGACCCGGGAAGTGGGGGGACACAGCTCTGGAGGTTTGGCATCAGGATGCCCGAGTTCTCATCCCCCTTGGCCCCTGCTGGGGTGTATGACCCAGGGCTCTGGCTTCCCCGGGCCTGCGCCCCTCTCACCTCCACATCCCTGGGAGCTCTGTCGCTGAGAACTCCTCTCGCCTCTTCCCTGTCAGTCACCTTTGTAGACAGTGACCCACTTTGTGATGCATGTTGGAAACTCACGGTTTCAGTATTGCATGGTGAAATTCCCATTTCAATGGGTAGTGTCTTTAAAAGCTATAAATCTGCTTGAAAAATGGTTTAATGCCTTGAGAAACTTTTAGATGTGTGCTCCTTAAAAATTCTAACTTATTTCTTCCCCAGATGTGGACCTTTACCCTCTCCCTAAAAAGATCAAGACCAGATGCAAGAAAGTATATGTGAAGAATGAATTTGAATTTGGAAGGCTTGTGTTGTGGTTGACTACCTTTGGATAAGCAAAATTCGAAACCATTTAAATACCACTGTATTCTAACTCAACAATACCTGATTACCAATTACTCATTTCCTCAGATAAGAAGAAATCATCTCTACAATGTAGACAGTGTTATATTTTATAGAATTTTATTTTAAATTGAGGAAGCAGTTAGTTGTGCTCTATATTTTACAGATGACGGTGATTCAAATTCTACTTATTGGCATTTTCTTTTCTTTTTATAACCTTAAAAATTCAATTATTTTTCTCTTTGTGAGGGATGACAGGGCACTTATAAGAGGAAAAACGTTTTGGGAAAGGTGACAACATCCCGTGGGCGTGAGAAGAGTTTCATTTGTCATTGCTTATCCAGTAGTGGAAAATTCATTTGATGGCCTCTTTTTTTGGCTAAATGATCATTAAGCCAGTGGCCCCAGACTGTCAGAAGTCGACTTTTACCTTTGCATTGCCATTAAAAAATCATGGGAAAAAAGAATCATGGAAACTTGGGAGAAAAGGTGTGTTTTCTTCTTAGCGGATGACCAGTTACCATTCAGCCTGTTGGCTGAGGAGGTGGTGGGAAAATGTTTGTCATATTTTCTTTTCATTTGAGTCATCGTCTTGTATTTAGAAAAAAAAAAAAAACGCATCTGTGGATAACCAGCCAGTGTCGTGGTTATCGATTGTTGGTGACAAACCACCCCAAAATGTAGTGGCTGAAACCATACTTCTTTAGTTTGCCTCTTCCCTGTTCTTCAATCTGGCCTGGGCTCAGCTGAGCTGTTCCTGTCCTCTCGCTGGTGTTGGTGTGTGTGTGTGGTCAGCTGGTTGCCCAAAGACACTGGGACGGCTGGGCTTCTCTCTGCAGGTCCCCGGGCCTCTCCTCCATGCAGTGGCTCCAAGTGGCCCCGCCAGCAGGGTAGCTGGACCGCTTACATGGCAGCTCAGAGCTCCCAAGGGTATCAAGCAGCAATGGCCAGGCCTCCTTAGGACTTAAACCCAGAACTTCTACTGCCCTCTATTGATTAAAGCATCACAGGCCCAGCCCAGATTCAGGAAGGGGGAGTGGCACGAGGGCATGAAGCGGAGGTGTGATTCACGGGGGGCCCCCCAGAGTAATAGGCTTGTCAGAACCAGTGTCACAGGAAAACAGCAGTCGTTAGCAAAAGTAGAAGCTGCTGGTGACGTTGGGAAATGGGAGCTGCTTCTAATAGCTGGTGTAAGCTGGAAGTCAAACTGAGAAATAGAGGGCCTTCTAGAAGCTTCTTGAACCACTTCTGGCTCTGAGCATATTTTCTGAGCCATCATTTGGGGAAACTGGTCTTGTAAGGGTGGATGTGTTGAGGGGGCAGAGCATCTGAAAGCAGAACTGTCCTGTCCCGGGGCTGCCGCAGAGGGCAGTGCTCCCTCCCTGCCCGTGGTTTCAGGCAGGCTGCAGCCCAGAGAGGGCGCTCCCCACGAGGCCGCGCCTCAGACTGAATTAGCAGTAGCTCATTTTGGTTCTAATCAAGCAGTAAGATTTGCTACCGTTCTACCTGAAGTGCCTTCTCCAAAGACATCCTCTTTGCCCCGTGTATGGAATCAGCCTTCAGTGAGTATGTTTCAATGAAAGTGTCATTGGTTGACTTTGTAAAGATAATAAAATGCCACGGTGACTTGGCCATAAGTTTACGGTCTCCTCACGCAGATTCTTCTTGCTTTGGCTCCTGATCCAGCCCCGGTAGTACTTCCGTTCTGAGGTCTTTACCTCCCGTGAAACCTTGAGGTAGTTTGGGGACTGCCTCCGCTGCCATTTTCACAGACAAAATGCACATTGACCCACCCCCCCCCCACACACACACCCACACACCCCCGTTGAGCCTAGAATGGCTCTAGAACGCAGGTGTGGCCCAGAGGTAATTACCTTCTAAGGGGAATGTCAGTAACTACTGTCTTCTTGTCAAGCCTGTAAAGAAAGAGCTTCCAGTTCAATATTTGCAACGAGGATCTTGAATCCTGTTCTTTTTATTGCATTGTCACATTGAAATTTTCTAGTTTGCCTTGATTTTGTGGTATAGTTGAGACTCTGGACTTTGGGGGCCAAGTCTTTCACCAGCATACAAGGGTTTGATTATACAGATATATCTGCTGCATTAACGTCTCTGCCTGTAGCTTAAGATCAAGTTGTTTTGTGCTTGGAACAGAAACGCCTGATCTCGGCTATCTTTGTTTGTTACCGGACATTGATTTCATTTAGATTTCCCTCCACGAAGTCAGCAAACTATCATGTTATGTAAACTTCTGCCAAGACAAGATTGTAGTAGTCCTGAGGTTGCTGAAGTTTGCCATGTGTCTGGTGAAAAGGGGATTGCAGGTTCTCAGATGAGATTGCTCTCCCCGAGTTGGAATCAGGAAGAGAGGCCGTGAAGATGTGGGGAGCTGGAGGTGCAGGTGTTAAAAAGTAGTGGAAATGAAAGTTCCAAAGAGGTGGTTTGTGAGGAGGTCAGAGGGTGAGGGGCCAGCGCAGTCAGAACTTGAGTAGGTTGAATCAGGTTACCTGGCAAGTAGGTGTGATAGATACAGGGATGCAGTCTGCTCCTGGGTTGCTGGTAGGCATTAAATTTGCACAACATCCCATAGCTGGTTGAGTATTTTAAAATGATAAGCATAGGGTTTTATATTTGGGGTGAAGAAATTATCTGACACATGGTATTGGGGTTTTTTTAAAAAGCCAAATTTCAGAGTCTTAAGAGTTTTTGTTTTTTTTTTAAATAAATAAATAAGACACCTCACCTCCAGTGTGTGACCCTCCTGAAAATCATGGACCTCTCTCCCACTGAATCCGTGACTTTTCAGATGCGGCTAAATGGGGATGAGAAAATTGCTGTATGACTTTCTTGGTGTTTGTACTTTCTTTATGGAGCCTAGTTGCTTTGGAACAGCCAAGAAGATTATCGAGATTATTTTTAGGGGCTATTTTACTGGGGATCTGAAGAACTAATATGACATCCTGGGTTATTTCTAGTTCAGGGGGAATGTGGAAAGAGTATGCAATTGTGAAGTGTTTTGTTGTAGCTTATTAATCCATAAGGGGAACTTAGACTGTAGACATAAGGACACACCCAGTACAGTTTCTGTTTTCTGTATGTTGTTGGGGGAATAAAGTTTTATATAGCAAGCACATGGCCTCCCTGATTTCAAGATGCCTTTATTAGGATCTGTATTAGCCCTTAATGTTGTTGAAACCTTTCTCCCTCTTCCTCTTGAAAAATAAGTTCCAAAATACAGTTTATTGTATCTTCCATCATTGAAAAGTTTGTTCTTTTTTCACTATGGGCAGTTCACACAAGGCAAAAATATTAAACAGTTGGTTTTAGTGTGTTGTATAACTTTACTGTATATCAAACTAATTTCTACAAGTTTTCATCCTAAACCTCAAATCATGTAATTAATAATTTGCCTGTTTATTTATGACATAATTGTGATCTTTTATTAATAAAAGCTAACGGAAAAGGATCCTTTATTAAGCTGATGACTAGACCTACATTTAATTTTCCTGCAGTATATGAAGTATTGTACCAGAGTATTAAAAGATATGTAATATTTTATTGATAAATCTATCCTTTAAAAGGAATACATTTTAGGATGTCATCATTTTGATGTGAATCATGTAAATGTTGATAATATGCACTGTTTATTATACATTTAGTGTTTCAAGAGATTCACTTAATTGCCTTTTTGCCCACGTATTATGTAGTCTGTTTGCAATTGTTTTTAAAAAATGACATGGAAAGAATAGTTTATGTAGAGAAACATTAGTGGATGTTAATTGTCTCCCCACCTGTATTTATGGGTGTTAGTTCAACTGCGTTGCTAGTTGCAAAGCTGTATTATCAGAGTAAACGTGTATTTGTAAACTGTATGGGAACTAAAAATTAGGAATAAAACCATTTTCTTATATTATGGTATTTAGTCATTTACTTCATTGGAAATGTCCAAGAAAAACTGGGATTATAGGTCACTCAACCTCTTATACTGGCCAAATGCTGACATTTAGCAGCTCTTATCTAGAGGATAACTTGGAATACAGAATACATGAGTCAGTTCCTCAAGCATTTATTGAGCACCCACTCAATGAATAGCTTCCGGAGGCAGGGGATTCTATTTGCAAGAACTGAGGAGTAACGAATAGAAAGTATGTCTGTGAAACATACAGGAAATGATCAGGAAACATACAAACTGAATGTAAATGGTGCCAGGTGGGGATATGGAGAGCAGATGACAGAGGAGGCTGGTAGGAGTAAATTGTATACCACAGGACACCAGCTTGTCCCTTGAGAATAGATTTAGGCTACAAGCAAACAAGGCCATTTGCTGCTTCCGACAGCACTGCATGAACAGTGGCAGAAAGAAATCATTTTATAAGAAACAAAACAGGTAGTTCTCAGTTCTCTGCTGTAAATCTAAGGAGAGATTCATATTACTCATTTACACTGTGAAACACTATTGTCCTCTCGGTCTCAACCGAGTTACTTAACGCCTATCAGTCAGATTCAGCTGGTTTCGTTGGTGAGACCAGTCCTCTAGCCATTCACAAAATAGGGAGTCCCTGGGCAATGCCAGACGCCTCCCCTGTGCTAGACTCGCGCCAAGCGGTGACTGAGACAGACATGGTGGCCACCCTCCCAGGGGTGGCATTCTAGTGGGAGCTGGGCCTTGCACGAGTCAGAAGGCAGAAATTCTAACGGATACAGGCGGTGCTTGAAGATGCAGGCTGCCCAGACAGCAGGAAAGACAGAGATGAGACAACTACTTCCAAACGATGAGGATTATGAGGAAGGGCTCTGTGCTTTACCGTCGTGGTGACCCTCTGGGGTTCCAGAGGAGGTGCTGGGTGCGCCGGCGGCCTGGAGACGCCTCATTCCCCATAATCCTTCCTGAGATCCTGGGCTGCACATGAATGAGAAGCAGTGACAATATCTTGTCTTCCACACGTCATGAAAGAGCCTTCTGGTTCTACAGTTCCTACTCACAAGACAAACCCCCAAGAAAATGTGCAGATTAGAGACAAAGCTGGAATTCCCATAACAAATCAATTGTGGACCGAGAACTGAGGGTTTATTTGACTCGGTCATCTTGTCAGTAAAAAGCTTCTGAAGAAAGTACCTACTCACTGTTAGATCCCATTACACGTATGCTTTGCATCCAGCCATTTGCTTGTGCTCTGTGAGAGGCTACACAAAGGGACTGGCAGGACCTCGAGCGAATGGTTTCACTGCAGGTGCCGTTTCCACCCCCCCACCCAGGACCCAGCTATGCTTCCAAATAACTGAATTTGCAAAATGATAATGAGTCCAAAATAGAGATTTGCTGTTTTATCAATGGCAGCAGTTACCAATGAGCTGATACTCATGTCATTTGAGGTCAGACGATTTAAATCCCCAAGTGACATCATGATAGAAAATACCGCTCCTAAAATAAAGGTTGTGAGAAAGTGATATTGCCCTGTAAAACCCGCCGGCAGCATATGGACAAAGAGATTGCATGTGCTCCTCAGACTTGAAGTCCTCTCTACCTGATCAGACTGTAGAGTTATACCGGACCGGCAGGGATTTGGTGTTCAGGTTCTCTTCCATTCAGCAAAGATGAAATTCACCCCCCAAGGTGCTAGGCACTGAGGAATGGATGAACAAAAACTTCCTGCTTTCGAGGCACTCGGTGTAGCCAGGGAGGCAGATAGTTCTTTTGTTTTTTAAGATTTTATTTATTTATTTGTCAGAGAGCAAGAGCACAAGCAGGGGGGAGTGGGAGAGGGAGAAGCAGGCTCCCCGAGGAGCAGGGAGCCCGATGCAGGGCTCTATCCCAGGACCCTGGGATCATGACCTGAGCTGAAGGCAGACGCTTAACCGACTGAGCCACCCAGGCGTCCCTGAGGCAGATAGTTCTAACTGGACCGGAGTAGACAGTATTCGGGGTGTTAATGTCAAGTGAAAGTTACATAGAGGAATGAATTAGAGGGGAGTTAGAATTCAGTTGTGGGGGTTGCCTGAGCTGCTTCCTGACCAGTGGGGAACCTCTGTGTGTGTGTGTGTGTGTGTGTGTGTCTTTCTAAAAATGAACGTGCAAGACAATAGCTGTTTCTCTGTTCAACTCTTGCATCTCTATTACTGAACAAAGAATAATTCTCTTTATTGTGATCCATATGGATGGCCTTTCTAGAACTTTTGGGACACATTTTTGCAACGAAATGAAGTACATTTTTACATATTTTAGTGTTTCCAGTCTCTGTGTATCTATCCACTGCATTTTTAACTGTTCAGTTCTTGTTGTCTAAATTGACTATTTTGGGTCATCTAGGCAATTTTGCTAGGACTTCCTCGTGTAATTTAGAGTGTACACTATGGTTTGGAATGAGCCATTTAATTCTAATGTAATCATCACCAAGATCACATTTTTTAAGGGAACAATCAAATTCATGTCGTAGAGGCAAAGGATTTTTTTTTCCTGTGTCGTGTTTTCATAGAAACTCACAAAGCAAAGTTAAATTGCAATTTAGTTGGGCTGCCTGGCTAGCTCAGTCTGAGAAACATGTGACTCTTGATCTCGGGGTTCTGAGATCGAGCCCCATGTTCGGTGTGGAGATTACTTAAATAAATAAAAAACTCAAAAAAATTGCAATTTAGTTTTACAATTAATAAAATTCCTTTATTAAGAATGATAACATTATGGGGCGCCTGGGGTGGTGTGGTCGGCTGAGCATTGGACTCTTGGTTTTGCCTTTGGTCATGTTCTGAGGATCGTGAGATCCAGCCCTGTGTCCAGCTCCGCGGTCAGTGCAGAGTCTGCTGGAGAGTCTCTTTCTCCCTCTGCCCCTCCTGCTTCTGCTCCCTCTCTCTCTCTAATAAATAAATAAATCTTTAAAAAAAGAACAATAACATATTCAAGCAGGACTATTCATAGAGAATTCGAGTGGTCTAAGCCCCTGAGTTTTAGCAGTGTGACCGAGTCTTCCAAATGATGGCATTTGAATGTGGCCTCATGATTCAGTCTTGTGTGCTTGTTTTGTTTTCAAACTATTTCTATTGTAGTAAAATACACAAAAAATAAAAGTCACCGTTTTAACCATTTTAAGTGGACAGTGCAGTGGCCTCAAGTGCATTCACACTGTTGTATGACTGTGACCACCATCCATCTCCAGAACCATATCATCATCCCAACCGAAACTCTGCACCCATTCACCAACATGGCTTTGTTTTTAAAGTGTTCCCTTCCTGAGGCTTTAAGGCTCTTCCGAATTTTGGAATTTTGCGTATTTTTTGAATCGATAATACATTCGCTTAGAACGAAACGTAGAAGTTTCAGTAGGGCACACAGGGAAAAATCTCTCCACGTCTTACCTCCCACGAAGAATTTCCCATCATACCCTGAGGACCGGGAGCAACTTCGAACACATGTCCCTCAGTAAAGGTGCTGGTTCCAGGGGTCTTACACTTCTTACTAGGATAGGTAATGCTGAATTGTCCCGCAGTGAGGCTGTACCTACTTTATCCCTGGCAGCCTGTTGCCTCACACCTTCATCCGCTTGGCATGTTGTCAAACCCGCACCTTGTCTGTCCGATGGGTAAAAAAATCATGGCTCGATGTAACTCTGTTTGCATTTCTCACAAAAGTGAGGCTGAGCATTTTTATGCCTTTCTGTGAACTCTTCATGTCGCTTGACTTTTTTTTTCTCTTGAGTTCTGAATCTGTCTTGACTTTAGGAATAAAACTATATTTTTCTAATTTATTTTATTTTTTCCCCACCTCCGGGGGGAATAAAGATGTTTAATTCTCTACAACTGACTGAGGTGACTGGAATTATTGAGTCACCAGGATCTGTTTCTGTAAACTCTTCGTAGGTGTGTGTGGGATACACCTGTCTGGGGTGGGAGTTGTGGTTTTGGCCTTGCTTGTGATTATAATTCTCAGGGGGGAATGAGGAGACCGCCCGGGAAACACGTTCTCAGCACCCCCGGTGAGATGCTGGATCTCTACGTCAGCTGCCATGTGAGACCGGTCTTAATTATCCCGGCCACTGGGTTGAGAATGACTTCAGATTTTCTTTCAGATTCAAAAGTGCCAAACAGTATGCATGTAAGCATGCATCCATTCAACCACTTATTAATGAGTACAATGAGTCAGGCATCGGGCTGGGTGCTGGGGGGAATACAAAACCAGTGTCTGTCTTAATCCATGGCTTAAAGGACTTTATGGCCCATTTAGGGGAAGGAGACACACACAGGCTGAATACAGGATGGAAAATAGAATAGCTATGGGCGAGGCCTGGCTCAAGACTAAGGGGGTAGAAGGACATGCCCACACTACCCCTCATTCACCAAGGGACAGTTATGTGTTAGCCACTATTGGAAGGTTTGAACAGATTATTTTTTACCTGTAAGGTAGGTACCCTCCCCCATCTATGTTGCTCGCTGCCGTGGGTCTGGTGCTTGGTGCCTGCGCGCCTGTTGCTCAGTAGTTCAAGATCTGTGCGGAGAGTGGCGTTGCCACTGCCCAGTTGCTGAGGCCAGAAACATGGGACTCGCCCTCAACTCCTTGTGTCTCACATTCCACCCTTGGCTTGTCCAACCCACCAGCCGGTTTTGTCCTTCCAAAATCTATACTCTGTCGCTTCTCCCTATCTCTACTACCGCCACCCTCGTCTAGCCACAGGTACTTGTGAAGGTCAGGGGGATAGGGCAACAGTGTTCTTGGAACCTGGAAAGATCTTAAGTGGCCTCTCCATCTCCAATCACGCTCCACTATTGCCTTTCTCCCCACAGAGGGGTCTGTTAAACACACACATCGGATTCCAACAGTCCTCTGCTCTCCAGTGGCTTCCCGTCATGCTCAGAATCAAATCCCAATTCCTTACTGGGCTTCTGGAGTGGACAGAACTTCCCTGCATGGGACTCTCCTCTATATCTTATTATTTATTTATTTGAGAGAGTCTGAGCAAGAGAGAGGGAGAAAGCTCACAAGCAGGGGGAGAGGGAGAAGCAGACTCCCTCTGGGGTGTTGAGCAGGGAGCCTGATGCGGGGCTCGATCCCAGGACCCTGGGATCATGACTTGAGCTGAAGGCAGACACTTAACTGACTGAGCCACCCAGGCACCCCTCTCCTCCATATTTTAGAGTATTTTGCATCCCTGATCCCGACCTGGTAATGTCAGTGGTGCCCATAGTCACTGTGGCAACCACAGGCACCTCAAATTCCCCTGGAGGGGGTTAATACCTTCCCTGGCTGAGAAGCTCTGCGGGACATTTGCACATGCTGATCCCCTTTGCTGAAAGGCTCTCCCTCCAGATTGTCATATGGCTGACTTCTTGTCATTTATATTTCAGTTCAAATGTCATCTTCCCAAAAATACCCTTCTGAACCACCCTAAGCAAAGTGGAGACCTCCCCAGGCACTCTCTACTATGTCACCCTGTCTTGTGTTTGTCACAGCACACGTCGCCACCTCAAATTATCCTGCTCTGTTTATTTGTTGGTTGATTGTCTTCTCCACTAGAATGTTAGCTCCGAGAGGACAGGGACTTCCTCTTGTTCTTTGCTGGATCCCCTATTGCTGCATTAATAACTGAATACAAACATAGTGGCTTAAAACAACACAAACTTGGGGCGCCTGGCTGGTTCAGCTGGTAGAGCATGCAACACTTGACCTCAGGGTTGCGAGTTTGAGCCCCACGTTGGGTGCAGAGATTACTTAAAACTAAAATCTTAAAAAAACACCACCACAAACTTATTATCTTATGGTTCTGGAGGTCAGAAATCTGAAATGGGTTTCACTGGAGTACAGTTGAGGTTTTAGGAGGGGTGCATTCCTCTGGAGACTGTAGAGGAGAATTCATTCCCTTGCCTTTTCTACCTTTTAGAGGCTTCCCACATTCTTTGCCTCCTGGCCCCTTCCTCTGTCTTCAAAGCCACGAACAGCTGGTCGCGTCTCATGCTGACATTCCTGACTCCCTGTTTCACTTATAAGGACCCAGATGATTATACTGGGCCGACCCAGATGATGCAGGATAATCTCCCCATCTCAAGATCCTTAATTTAATCACACCTGCAAAGTACTCTTTGCTATCTTAAGTATATGGCACTCTGATCTCCTGCTGTTGCTTCCCATTGGCTCAATCCACTGACCCCACCTTCCATTGGCCTAACCCATCCGGAAGCCAGAGAGCCAGGAGTCCAGGTGCTACAGTCTATAGGGCAGAGAATGGATCTGGGGTGGGGCTAGGGGGTAAGCAGAGAATAACAAGCCCACTGGAGCTTCGCCACTCAAGGTGCAGTCTGCCAACTGGCACCATCAGCATCACCTGGGGCTATTGCAAATGCAGTCTCAGGTCTGACTTCAGCCCCACTGAATCAGAATCTGCATTTTTACAAGATCACCTGAGGATGCATTTGTAGTTTGAAACATGATGCACTGGAGGATTTCTATGAGCAGAAAAAGGCCACCGGAAATGATACTCAGGCTTGGGTCAGTTCTTGTCTGCACACATGGATTTGAGAATCACCTGACGTCACAAGAGTAGCCATGCGGAGTAAGAAAAATCCAAAGGCTGGATTTCAAAGAACAAGACAAGCGTCATCCCACAACGACTTGGAAGCAGCTTCAGATATTCTTAGATATCACACCTACCAAGACCAAGTTTGTGAATTCCCAAGCATATGTGAAATCCATCTAACTATGGGAAGAGAAGGGGAAAAAATTTTAAAGGAAGCAAACTCTAAAATTAAAGTCTGTTCAGGAGGTGACAGATGTCTGGGTCCTGATAGATTTCTAGACTTGTAAAAGCAATTTTTTTCCATCTTCATTCATACGTGTTTGATTGTTGCTTTCCATATTACCATGTGTTTTTTTTCCCCACATTAAAATCAATTTCCTTCTTTCTAAAGGGTTGATTCCCCCAAGGGTTACTTTGTGTGAAGTCTTTAGAGAATGCCTAACAGAGGTTTAAGTTACGGACAGAAAAACCCCTGAGCTTCAGCCATACGAATGATCCTCTAGCCGCTCCCTATTGTGAACTGATTTATTGTGTTTGGTTCATTTTCCCCATTTGAAAATGGACTAAAATCCTTGCTTGGGACCATATAATTCTTATCTTTAGATTTTAGAATAAGCCACCAGGTTTCTGCTAAGGATAAGTTAGGATAAACATTTTGGTTTAAGATATTAAATACATTTGAATTTTAGGGTCCAGGTGGAGAGAGGACATTTCTGTCCTAGGTGTGTGGATTTCCTTGGAAAATCAGGGGCTTTGGGACAGCACAGGCTTGAATTTGTTTCCTGGTTTTGCCACTTACTAGCTCAGTGATGTTGGACAAGTCAGTTAAGGCTCTGATCCTGATTCCTGTTTAGGAAAATGCAAATCATGGTATCTTCTGTGAAGGACCATTGAGAAGTTTATGGCTGTAGATGCTCTCTTTAGCACATAGTTAGTACATGCTCAGTAAACATCTACGTTCTTCCTGTAGGGCTTGGGAAGATCTTGCAAGCCCTTGACATAGCCTGTTTCTGTGTTATAAAAATTTACCAGTTGATGGCACATAGCAGGGAAGATGTGAATAAAATTCATGGATTGCATTCGGGTTTACACAGCCCTTAGAAAAGGTCATTGTTGAGCAGAAATCTTTTGCTCTTTTAGTCAATTAGTATTGCAAATTCTCCATTAGCCTTTCTCCCTGGCACAGAATGCAAAACTTAATTCAAACATACCAACATGCTTTTGATTTTTTTGGAAGTGCCAACATGTTTTTGTTTTTTTGCTAATGGCTTTTAATCTTGGGAACAGAAATGGGTCGATCATGTCCTCTGCTTTGGAAAAGTGGGAAATTGCTTCAATTTGAGAAGGGGGTGAATTGAAGAGCTGAGATTGGGGGAAGGCAGAGAATAAAGACCCAGTCTGGAGTCCCGCCTGTGTGACTTGGGCAAGTAACTTAAGATTTCAGAGCCTCGGGGCGCCTGGGTGGCTCAGTCATTAAGCGTCTGTCTTCGGCTCAGGTCATGGTCCCAGGGTCCTGGGATCGAGCCCCACATCAGGCTCCCTGCTTGGCAGGAAGTCTGCTTCTCCCTCTCCCACTCCACCCGCTTGTGTTCCTGCTCTCGCTGTGTCTCTTTCTGTCAAATAAATAAATAAAATCTTAAAAAAAAAAAAAAGACTTCAGAGCCTCACTGAGAAAGGGGCTGGCCATCATAATGTACTGCCTGTGCAGCTGTTCAGAATCCGTGAGTTAGCAGACATACACAAACAAGAACAGCCATTTGTTTGTAAGAGCAAAGCAATGGAAGATGCCCCAAATGGCCCCCTCTGCAGAAGAATGGACAGACTCAGTGGGGGAGTTTCCCATATGCCGAAGTTTGATATAGCAGAGGAGAGGAGTAGATCACATCAGGGTGGGCCAACCATACAAACCAAGGGGCAAGCAAGTCATGGAAGAACATGAACAGAATGAAACCATTCGTTTTGCATATTTGGCAACATGTGGAAACAATAATGCGATGTGTGGAGAAACTAAAACTAGAGAGGAAAGTATGGGGAAGATAACCCCCGCTCTCTGGATAGTTGTCGCTTTGGTCTGACGAAGGGAGGAGGATAATGGGACCAGAGAGGGGCCAAGTGGGGTGCCAGGGACTTCAAAAATGCCTATTTTCGCTAAATGTTTCCAAGTCATCAATTTTTATAGCCAATTATAGAAGATCATAGGTTTATAAGATTATATGTTCTGTGTATTCTGTTGAACATTTGAAATACTTCTGCATGAAACATTAAGCAGATTAACTGAGATAATAAATGTGACTATCAGCCTGTCAACAGAAATTGCATTGCTGCAATCAGCTGCATTAACAGCCAGTCATTACCGTTTATTGAGTGATTACTATATGCAGGTACTGTACAAAGTGTTTGACCTGCATTTTCTTTTTTTTTAAAGATTTTATTTATTTATTTGAGAGGGAGAGAGAGAATGAGAGATAGAAAGCACGAGAGGGGAGAGGGTCAGAGGGAGAAGCAGACTCCCTGCTGAGCAGGAAGCCCGATGCGGGACTCGATCCCGGGACTCCAGGATCATGACCTGAGCTGAAGGCAGTCGCTTAACCAACTGAGCCACCCAGGCGCCCCTGACCTGCATTTTCTTATTACATCCACACAACCATCATACCAGGGAGGTGCTCTTATTGCCTTCATTTTACAGATGAGCAAATTGAGGCAGATAGCCAACACACTTCGATGGAGCACTTGCTAAGTGCAAGGCACCAGCGGTACCCTTATCCTTGCATAATCTTATTTCATCTTCCAGCAAGCCTGGGCACTACACCGAAAACATGGCTTTCCACCAGGGGTTGGCAAACTTTTCCGGCAAAGGGCCAGATAGTAAATATCTTAGACCTCATGGACCATACAATGTCTGTTAATGACCATTCAGTTCTGCTGTTGGAGCAAGACAGCAGCCAGAGATCATGCATGAATGAGTAGTGCAGTGTGCCAATAGAACTTTATGGATGGACACTGAAGATTGAATTTCATTTAATTTTCACATGTCCCAGGATTACATTTTCCTTTTGATTTTTTTCCAATCATTTAAAAATTTAACTTTTTTCTTTCTTTCTTTCTTTCTTTCTTTCTTTCTTTCTTTCTTTCTTTCTTTCTTTCTTTCTTTCTTTCTTTCTTTCTTTCTTTCTTTCTTTCATCCTTCCTTGCTTCCTTTCTTCTTTCTTTCTTTCTTTCTTTCTTTCTTTCTTTCTTTCTTTCTTTCTCTCTCTCTTTCTCTCTTTCTCTCTTTCTCTCTTTTTCTTTTCTTTCTTCTCACAGGTTATGAAAAAACAGGCTGGATCTGGCCTGTGGATTATAGTTGGCCAAGCATGACTTTAGATGGTCAGTTCCATGTACTCGGCTGCAGGCACTCCATTAGGGACTCAGTACCTGTTTGAGGAATGAATGAATAGAAGCTGATATAGCAGAAGTCAGACAATGGTGACGGTTTTGGCAACCGCCCCTGACATAAGTAGGGGGAGCACTTTTTTAGGGGGCGCTATTAACAATGTCTGTCTTAGGCCAACCAGGATGCTTGGTTATCCCAATGTTTCCCACCGGGGAGATGGTTCTTCACCATCATGACAGCAGGTTGGCCTGTGTGTGTCTGTATATGCACACAGACATGTGTGGATATTAAACAGTTACTGACTCCCCCCCCAATTTTTAATTTGAAATCATCCAAACCTGCAAAAGACTTGCAAGAATAATAGATTAGTACAATCAATAGTCAAGTGCTGGTCACCCTGATGGGGCCATTTCTGACATTGTGGCATGTTTATACTATGTATCTCTCTACCTCTCTGTTTATCTATCTATCTATCATTTATCTATCATTGTTTATCTAAGAACCAGGGGCAGACAGCATGACCCTTCACCTTCAATACAGCAGTGTACAAATCCTCAGAGCATGGACATCCTTTCCCATAACCACGATACAATGTTCACGCTCAGGAAATTGAACATCAGTGCAACACTCTTGTCTACCATACAGTCAATATTTTCATTTTCCCAATGGTCCCCAAAATGTCTTTTACAGCCTTTTTTTTTTGAACCAGGATCAAATCAGAGATCATGCCTGGCACTAAGTAGTCCTTTTTATTCAGTCTCTTGGATATCAGAATAGTTCCCTTGCCTTCTTTGGTCTTTCATGGCAGTAGGTATTTGAAAACCACTGGCCATTTGTTTTGTACAAAGTCTATCAATTCAGATTTGTTTGATTGCTTCTTACAATTAGTTTCAGGTTCAACATTTTTGGAAAAAATGCCACGTGGGTGATGTTATATCCCCAGTCGGTCCCAAGTGGAGGCACAATGTGTCATTTGTCCCATCAACAATGATTTTAACCTTGTTCACGTGGTTAAGGTAACAGATCTGATTTCTCCCCTGCAAAGGAGTCTTTTTCCTCCACAATTAATATCTGCATTTCATAACTCAGACGAAATGCCATCCAGGAGAAGAACCACTGGAGGGTGTTAGCAGGAGAAGACAACCAGGTACAAGGGTCCTGTCTGACAGGGGCAGTTTGCCAGCTTCCAGGTTCTTACAAGCTTAAGGGTGACTGAATTCAACAGGTGAAATAGCTCACGGTTCCTTGCTTTGTGGCTATATGTATGCAAACCAGCACTCTCACTCAGCAACTGTAGATTTATTGATTGTATTAACTCTCCATGATTCGGTGGTTCAGGGGGCTGCTGGGTGTGGCAAATCTTCCTCAGTGGTTGCATTAGTTTTCAAATTGTGTAGCTACAAAGACAGGCCATGACCAGCCTTCCCTCCTCTACATGGCCTTTCCAAGGGTGGCAGTGTGGTTATGTGCCACTGTGTTCCAGACCACCATTTCTCTCACCTAACCATTACGATGGTCCCCTAACAATCCTTCCAACATCTACCCTGCTCGCTTCCTTAACCCAGTCCATTCTCCTTAAAGCAGCCTCCCGTGCACGTTACAAAATTCAGAATTAGATTACTAACCCTCTCCTTCTTGAAATTGCCTATTGTTCTTTGGATAAATATCCTTAGAATAATATCTACCTTGGATGGTCTGGTCCTTATCTTTCTCTCGGACCTCATTTTCTTCCACTCTTGCCTGTCATTAGTCTCTGAACCCCAGCCACGATGGCTTTCTTTCTGACAAAAATGCTTCTGCCTCAGGGCCTTTGCATATGCTTCCCTGCTCTTGTACCTGAAACATTTTTCCTTCATTCTCCTACTAAGGTAACTATTTATGTTGTATGCTCACTAAAAACGGATCTAATTTTGGGTATGGCTACATCCAGAAGCTCCAAAAAAGTTACTAAAGATTTATCTCTTGAGTCGGTGTTGGCTTTATTTAGGCTGTTTCTTTCTTCTAGGTGGCAAGATGGCTGCCAGTATATCTCCAGGCTAAACTCCTAACCCCTCAGCAGCTCTTATGAAGAGAGAGTACCTCTCTCCTAACAGTTCTTATAAAAATTATGGAATTGGTTTTAATTAGATCACCACAGATCACACGCCCATTGCCGAGCCAATCCTATGGCCAGAAGGATGGAGTACGCTCACTGGTCAGGCCTGAGTCATGTAACTGCTCCTTGGAAGGGGGTGTGCCCTGGCCTTTCCCAAGCCTCTTGGATTGAGAGCTGGGGAGGGGCATTCCCAAAAGGAAACAGGGTGCTGTTACCAGAGGAAACGGAGCAGGTGCTGGGTGGCAAAATAAAAGTTGCTAATTTCTGATGCTGCAAGGATTTTTTTTTTAAAGATTTATTTATTTGAGAGAGAGAGTACGAGTGAGTGGAGGGAGGGGCAGAGGGAGAAGGAGACCCCTCGTCCACTGGGGAGCCAGAGTTGGGGCTCGATCCCAGGATCCTGAGATCATGACCCCAGCCAAAGTCAGACACTTAACCGCCTGAGACACCCAGGCGCCCCTAGGTTGTAAGAATTTAAGGAGATAATGCTTGCAGTATTCTGAACCCATTTTTTCTGGACAATAATAAACATTGTCTAAAAAAGCCAAAGAAGGGGACGCCTGGGTGGCTCAGTCGTTAAGCGTCTGCCTTTGGCTCAGGTCATGATCCCAGGGTCCTGGGATCGAGCCCCGCATCGGGCTCCCCGCTCCGCGGGAAGCCTGCTTCTCCCTCTCCCACTCCCCCTGCTTGTGTTCCCTCTCTCGCTGTGTCTCTCTCTGTCAAATAAATAAATAAAATCTTAAAAAAAAAATAAAAAATAAATAAAAAATTAAAAAGCCAAAGAAAATAACAACATGAGAGTCAGCAAGATTTCGTGTGATAATTGGATGTGTTTGATGAAGGAGATAAAGGAGCTTAGAGGGCTCAAGTCCGGAGTCTGGGTGACTGCGCCGGCCTACCTCGGACTAAGAATTAGGTGGGGGAAGGCTTAGTGGGAGGGAGGAGTAGGTAGTTTGTCCTGTTAGACCTCGTGTGCGCGTGCGCGTGTGGAGGCGGCGCCGATGGCAGGTGCTCAGAGACCATTAGCTTCCGTTCCCTGTTTCCTCAGGTGAGGAACCCAGACCCTGGAAGAGGGAAAATAATTGGCGCGCCCTCTCACAGCGACAACCCGTCTCCTGGTTTCACTCCCTTCAGCTGGCGTTTTAATTTTTTTGTTGCTTTTTCTTTGTCTGGAGGAATGCACATTTGAATTAATTTTGAACACCAAAAGAGAATATTGCAGGCAAATTTAGTGGCAAAGAAAATCGAGTTTCCTGAGGCCAAGAGCAACACTGATTGCAATATACCCATGTTCATAACCCCTGGGAGGTTGCTGAAGTCTTTCCTTTTATGGCTCTTTTTCATAAAGGCAGTTTGGCGAAGATGAAAATATTCGAGGCTTCTGCAAATCATTTTGTATAATGGCCATTGACTGCTTCTCACATTTTTAATGGAATTTTTATATAAGCCTTTCTTTGAACGTCAGGGCCTTTTAAGGCAGATGCCTAAAGATATGAACCCATTTAACAGAGCTGGACTGAGGTTCTCGGTTATTCACGTTGAAGATAGATTCCAGGACTCCCTAGGTCCAAAGCATCTTCAGCTGGGCTGACAATGACACCTGTATTTGTGTGGTGCTGGTCTTAGCCTCTCCATAGTAACGTTATTAGCCACAAAGTGAGGGGGAGGGTGGGTGAAGGGAGAGGAGGTTCAGGGAACGAGAGAGAGAGGAGAGAGAGAGAGAGAGAGAGAGAGAGGTTCTGCTTTTTGGGGGTTGAGAGTGGGTCCTAGAGTTTCTTGGGCTCTCTATTGCTGAATTTAAAACTGAGAGTGGGAATTTGAAGTGCGGGAAGAGGGAAAAAAAAAAAGTGGCCCAAATGGGCAATTATGGAAATCCACCAACATCTCTAAAACAGAAGTGCCTCTGTGGGGGAAGGCGGCAACCTGGCTCTTTATTTAGTCGGGGTGGCTGGCAACGTGTTTATTCAAGATAATGCTTCCCTGGATGCTTCTGTGAAATGGATGCCTCTGGTCGTGGACATCTCTGCAGTGCAAACTCAAGTCAGGCACTTGCGTGGTTGCAGCTTACACTCCAGTATTAATTTGCCTGTGCCCTTGGGCAGGTCTCCTCCATCTCCTGGATCTGTTTGCCCCTGTCATTGGAGGGGCAAACCAGAGTGGAAGGCAGTGTAGAGTACAAAGGATGATTGTGGTTGATACAAGGACAGAGCTTTAAATCACCTGGTGAAAGCGTTCTACCTTGTTCAAATCTTGTTCAGTCTCCAATTACCCCAGGAAGAAAAATTCAGCTTGGTGCCAACATGGCTTTAATGCCTGGTGTTTGCTAATTTCTCTTTCTAACAAAGTAAATTGCATAAGATTTTTTTTTTTTTTTAATTTTGAATTTACGTTTTCCCTCCACCTTCTCTCTATGTAGCCGGTGAGAACTGGTTTTCCATTTCCGAGAGCAACCACCACCAATAGTGCATATTCTGGGCACTGTTCTAAAGGTTTTACATTCAAAACTCCTTTCATTCTCTTAAGAGATAAGATCCTGTTATTATTTCCACTCTATAGATTAGAAAACCAAATCACAGAGAGGTGAAAGCACTTGGCCCAAGGTCACACAGCTAGTGGGTACCGGAGGCAGGATTTGAATCCAGCAAGCATGCTTCCAGACTCTGTGCCTCAACCGTTCTACTTTGCTGAGGCAGGAAATAATAATGTTTCCTTTGAAAACGTATTCAAGAAAAAGGGAGGTACTGGGTGAGTGTCAGTCTAAAGGAAAGCATTAAATAAATAATAAAGCATGCACAACAACGGGGATATGGCAACATTGTGACGATGGTTTTGAGTCACAGAAGCGTGGGAAACTCTGGATACTGTAGAAATCTGGAATTCTGCACATGAGGAAAATGCCTGCATTAGACACGGGAAGACTCCGAATGGGGGCTTCTGAGTATATTCTAAGCCACAGCTCTGGTAGCTTCCAGAATCGCCTGTCTGAGATGAGAAATGGCTTCCTCTAATGGCCACAGAGACGGGCGACTCCCTTGAAGGGTGCCAGGCATGCCGTACTCCTTCCATCTGACCTTGCTTGAGGCTGAGGTCCGGGTGCTGCTTCCTCTTGAAGGTGGTTTTCATGTACTGTCTGTGGCACGAGTGTGGAGCAGGCCGGCTGACCTTCGGCCAAAGTAATTAATGGGCATTTTGCACAGCGCAGTCACCTCACATCCCCTTGGGCGGTGCAGACGAGGTGGAAGAGTCTTGATGCAGCCGTGCAGACAGCTGTGGGCAGCTCACCTCACCTTCCACGTCAGCCCACCTCCCTCTGCTTTGCAAACAAACCCTGCCTCTGATCCCCACCGGGACTCCTACCCTAATCATGACCCCTACCCTCTGGCTTACCTTACCCTTAACTCATAACCTAACCTTAACATAATCCTTACCTGATCCTCTACTTTATCCGCCCATGCATTCACTCACAGCCCCCCCCCTTTATTGAGGCATACCAGACAATTAAAAATGATCCACATTTAAGGTGTACACTGTGATGATTTGACATAGGTATACACTATAAAATGATGATATATTAACCAGTAATTAGCACACCTGTCACCTCACATGTTACCATTTCCAGCCACCCATTTATTCATTTACTCATTCATTTATTTTTGTCCCCCATACTTACTGAGCCTCTACCATGTCACCTAGGGTTCCCGCAGGAAAGACAAGGCACGCTCTCACTAGGCAGTTGGGGAGAGTTGAGTACAGAGACTGTTGATAATGATTTAGGAGCAGTGGTGGGCACTGAGGGGCTAGCACAGCCAGGAGCCATTGCCACCACTGGGGCGAAGGGAGGGAAGTAAGTTGGGGGGACCCAGCGGCGATGGGTGGCGCTGCGGCGGAGGGGTCACCAATAGGAGCTCCTGATAGGTCAGGAGGTATGTGGTGGTTGTCAGAGCAGGGAGGGGAGAGAAGGAAACACCCCAGCTTCTTCCCCTCCTGCCTTCCGGCTCCTCCGAGACCACACTGTATTGCCGCCTCCGCAACATGGAGCTCAAATGGCCCCAGTTGCCATGCATTAGCACATAGCTGCTGTTACAGTAAAGGGAAAAGCGAAATGTATATTTTACTTAATGCCCCTTCAAAAGAGGGAGAACAAAAGTTGAGAGGGCTTGGTCTTTGAAGCAGATAAAGAATGAACATTTTTCTTTGTGGAAATAATGGTTTTCCTAGAGGTTTAGTTGTGGCTAGGATAAAAGAATGCAATCTGAGACATCGTTAGGAGGCAAACCCATCTGATTTTGCTGTACATTATGTCTGGCTTCTGTGAGGAGAACTCACTGTACTTGCTGTAACCTGTTCTCATGGAGGCCCAGAGAGGGCAGGTGGTTTGCCCAAGGACACACAACATGTTTGTCAATACAGAGCTGGGGTTGGAACTCAGGCCTCCTGCTTCCTCACTGTGTGCTTGTTCCATTTTGTCGTCATCTGTGAAACTGTCTTCAATCACTCCACCTCTCCGGGGACAAGCCCGAGTCCTCACAGCCCCTGGAAGAAAGTGCGGTGTTGTTTTTTAATCTCCTTGGCTGCATTTCATCTTTTCCAAGTGTTAATGGCGCTTCCCATCATGCAATGCTCCAAACAAATGCCAGGTTGTCTTCCTGGCGCTTTGCCATCTCAGAGAGTTCAAAGCATGATGGTTTCGTCATCTGCCCGTGAAGGCAAATTTTCATTCCAGCAACCTCGGCCATGAACAGCTTGGTCAGATCTGAACCCTCCCCCCTTTCCCAATTTTCCCATTTGTCAGGGATGACATCATATATTTGGGCCCCAAGGAAGTCAAACTTTGGATTGATAAGTCTCTGAATTTTCTCAGACTTCAGGCTCAGTTCCATGTGTCACCCTGATCTCCCTTCCACAGAGGGTGCGTTGCCCCAGCTGCTGGGGGTGCCAACAGCCTCCTGGTTCATCCCTCCAGGGATTCCTCAGCTGCAGAGCCCCCTTGCTCGTGTCCCCTTCCAGGCCAGCCTATAGCTCAAGCCCCGTCAAGGTGGAGTATGAAGGTCCAGCCGTCTGGACCCACAGGGAGCATCACTGCATTGGCACCATGACTCCTGGTGGGGTAGGCTGAGGGTGTGGTCGGGCCTGTATCATGCTCGGCTTCCCCTCTGCCCACTCATGCTTCCTTCCCCAACCTTCCACAGGGATCCATCCCAAGGGTCCTCCTTTTTTTTTTTTTTAAGATTTTATTTATTTATTTGAGAGAGAGAATGAGAGAGAGAGAGAGAGAGGATGAGACGGGGGAGGGTCAGAGCGAGAAGCAGACTCCCCGCTGAGCAGGGAGCCCGATGCGGGACTCGATCCTGGGACTCCAGGATCATGACCTGAGCCGAAGGCAGCCGCCCAACCAACTGAGCCACCCAGGCGCCCCCAAGGGTCCTCCTTATTAAGTAGCTGGTATGTTAAACTGTGTCTCAGAGTAGGTTTTCTTGGGATTCCAACTTAGGACAGTGGATGGTCATCACAGCAACTCCCGACTAACTGACCCTGGGACCTTGGCTATGTCTCTCCACTTCTGTCTGTAAAATGGGGATAATGTCTACCTTTTTTTCCTTAAGATTTTATTTATTTGAGAGATAATGAGAGAGAGAGCCTGAGCCCAGGGAGGGAGGGGCAGAGGGAGAGGGAGAAGCAGGCTCCCCATTGAGCATGGAGCCCGACAGCAGGGCTCGATCCCGGGACCCCGGGATCATGACCTGGGCCGAAGGCAGACGCTTAATGACCGAGCCCATTACACCCTATTACAAAGTGATAGGGACCCGGCAGTGTGGCCTGCAGAAGGGGCCCTGGATTCTGAATCGGTCAGAAGGCCTGCATTCTACCCTCTGCTCACATACACACGGGCGAGCCTGGGCCTCAGATGTCTATCTGCAAATGAGAATAACTAATATCTGCCTGGCTTGTTTCACAGCTTTGTTTCGAGGGTCAGGAGAACTGCAAAAATTATTTGGAAACTATAGAAAACCCCATCAATGCATGGATTATTAATAAACTAGTTAATTCATTATTTACTGCCTGTTTAATATGTACCAGGCATGGTGCAAAGTGCCGGAAATTTGGCTGTGAACAAGAAAGACACAGTCCCTGCCTTGTAAGAGTCCATAACTTGGTGGTGGTGGGGGTAAACAAAAAATAAGTAAAGACACAAATAAGTATATAATTGTATTTTGTTAAAGGAAAAATGCTAGGCACCAGGAAAAGGAGGTGTGTGTGTCTAGCAGTGAATATTTAGAGAATGTTTAAGGGGTATTGGGTTGGAGCTCAGGAAGGGGGCCTGTCTGAGGGGGGACACTTAGGATAAAACCTGGAGCCAGAGAAAGAGGCAGCTAGTCAGAAAGCAGGAAGAAGAGCATTTCTGCCAGAGGAAGGAGCACCGACAAAAGTCCTGGGGCAGGAAGGAGTTGTGCCTATCGTAGGAGTTAAACGCATGACTGTAGGGGGTGAAGGAAAAGACCAAAAGCCTAGGAAGACTCTGGGGAAGATTGGAACTCTGAGGTTCCAGTCATGATGGGGACGTCGGCCTCAGGGTGATGTGTGGAACGGACAGCCACGAAAAGGCTTTAAGGAGGTGAACATTGCAATCCGACTTCCTAAAAAAAAAAAAAAAAACAAACAACAAAAACAAAACATGGCAAAGGAATGGAGTTGTTCTTCTTAGTGGCATCAGCATCCACGGTAACAATAATGGATGTTGGTCTCCATTGTAGCAAACATTCTGTTCTTTCCCCCATTTACCCTGAAAGCTAATTTTTTTTTTCCGGGTTGTCTCATCTTTCCAAGATACCCCGATGGGAGGGAATTCCATCCTTCCCAGTATCTGGAGCTGCTGTTACAAGGAAGATCCCGTCTGATTTCGAGGGGAATGACTCAGACTTTTGCATGTTTTAAGCGAGAGAGGGATGCACAGGACCCATCCCACTGAGGACCATTCTCCTCTAGTCACTCTGCTTTGTGTCCAGATTCTCTCTCTGCCCACCTCCTGCCTCCCCACATGGTGGTCTGCCGCCAGCGCAGCAAGTTCAGCCTGATGTTTGCATAATTTGAATAATAATTTCGCATAATAGAGGCTCTCATTTAAATGATGTAAATTTCCTCAGTCCTCTCTCCTGATTAGTATTCATCCATTCAGCGAGATCACTTTTAGGGGATGAGATAGAAATATTTACAAAAGACAGAGAATCAAGTGTGGAGGTTTTGAGGATTTTCTAGTGAAAATAGAAAAAATGTTTTTGTTGTTGTTTTGTTTGATACATTTGAGGGTGGAGGTTGGAGCTGATGGCATAACTTTTTATGCAACTCAGCGGATTTTCATGCACAATTTTCCCTGAGTCAGTTGGGGTCGGGGGAAGAGGGCATGGGGGATGGGATCTAAGAGTTAGGTCTAAGGGGAGGGAGAGAGGAGGACATCGGGAGGCAGTGGGTCCAACTCTTCTTGTGAGATGTACCTGAGGATGTCCTGCTGCCCTCTCCTTCCTCCCTCTGTAAATCCTCTGTATCTTCTGTGGATGCAGGCCTGGTGTGTATTTACCTCCTTGTCTCATGGGAGGAACGATGGACTTGGGGCTGGGCGGACCTGTGTATCTGTCAGGATTCTTTGGTTGTAAGCAACAGAAACCAACTCAGGCTCTGTTAAGTCAAAGGCATCCCCAGAAGGCTCAGCATGTGGGGAGGGGGCATCAAATCAGCCCAGTCTGGGTCCATGCCCACTTCTTGGCTTGCAGTGATGGGAGCACCTTGAAGACTCACACCTAACATTTGCAGCCCCTGAGGCATGAGTGCAAAGGGAGGCCCATATGCCATTTGTTTACATATTTGAAAATGACAAATCTTGCAAATAAACTTAACCCAAACATGATCTGTCCTCTTACTTTGGCACAAATACCAGAAGGAAGGACCTGGATACCCAGGTTTGAGTTTAGAGTCTTGGATACTTCAGAGTTATGGGCAGGAGTCGTGGCCTTTAGTGGAGGGTGGCGGTCAGCCCTCCGTGACCCCATAGTATGGGAGCCAGTAAAATGAATACTCCAACAGCACACCCTTCTTGCCTTCTGAGCTCTCACTGGCACCCCCCAGTGGCCTAACCGAGCTGACATCCAGAGGGCTTGGGACCCCACTGGTCCTGTCCACTGGGTTACCCTGCTTTGGCCAGGATGGGGACCCGGGACAGTGGGTTCCTGAAGACAGCTGACACGTGTGGGTCCTGTGCACAGCCAGGCAGGATGCTAGATGTTGAGTAGGTGCCTGCTTTTAGCGTTGGGAGGCAAAGGGGGAGTGGTGTGACAATGGGGCAAAAAGAGCTGCAAGATTCTTTCTAGAGACGGGAGCTGAACCCTGCTCTGCCCAGTCCCTGCCGTGCAGGGCTGTGGGCTGGTGTTGCCAGGGGCTCTTGGTTTTGAAGAGTAGCCGGTCATCCAGAGTTTGCAAATAAGAAATTTTAATATTTAAACACACGGGCAGCTAATTAAAAAAAAAAAGATTTTAGAGCCCAGTGCAGGTCTAGTGGGCCCCATTCACAAATAAACTAAATTTGGTCCTGAGGCTGCTCTAAACAGAAACAAATTTGAGGCTTTTGTGTCCATTCCAAATTCCACGGGGGGAGAGTCTCTGACCTATTTGAGCTTGGTTGACCCTCCCTGCTCCAATCAGCCATGGCTGGGCAGAGGTCACGGCCCCGTGGCCCACTCAGCTAGGGACAGGCTGGTCAGTCCGGGAGCCCTGCAAGTCCCCTCAAGGGCAGTGGTGACCTACGGATCTATCGCAAGCACCGAGTGTGGGCTGCTCATGAGGCACCTCTCGGTTTCCCACCTCGGCTGTAACAAATGGCCACACACTTATTCATTATGTCACCGTGCTGAGGGTCAGATGTCCAAATGGACCAAAATGAAGGCGTCAGTAGGGCACATTCTTTCTGGAGCTCTCGAGGAGAATCTACTTCCTTGTATCTTCCAGCTTCCTGGAGGACAACGGCATACCTTGGCTTGGGGCAACTTCCTGCATTTGCCAAAACAGCAATGGCCTGTTGAGTCTTTTCTCACATTGCACCTGTGACGCTGATCTCCTTCCTTCTTCCCCATGTAAAGGACCCTGTGATTACACTGGGCGCCCCTGACGGTCCAGGACAATCTCTTCATTTGAAAGTCGGCTGCTTAGCTCCCTTCATCCCATCTGCTACTTGCATTCCCTCTTGTCATGGAAGGTAGCTCGTTCCCAGGTTCCAGGCATCAGGACTAGTACATCTTGGGGGGGGGCATTTTTCTTCCTGCCTCGAGGTGGTTTCTGAGCTTTGCTGGCCATCTGCAAAATGGGGGGAGAATCATGCCTTCTTCATGGTTGTTAAAGGGCTCAGGCGTGCAGTGTACCAGGTCCAGTCCCTGGCACGCAGTAGACACTCCCAATAGTCCCTTTCCCTCCCTTCTTTGAGCTATTTGTTTCAATGTGGGCAGAGCCTCGGTTTACTCAAATGGCAAAGATAAACCAGTTCTGCCTACCTCAAAGGGTTGTTCCCTCATTCCCTGATTCCTTGATTCATTCATTCACTCATTTAATATTTATTGAGGGCCTACAATGTGCCAGGCACTGAGCTAGGTGCCGGGGCCGAGCAACAAATACCGAAGACATGAGGTTTTCTTCCAGGTGGCAGGGGAAATAGTAAATATGAAAATCGATTAATAATCACAATTATATATATTAATAGAGGAACAAAGGAGGATGGAGGTGGTGGTTGTGGGGCAGTGGGATGCTATTTTAAATAGAAGGTTCAGGGAAAGCATGCCTGAGTGACATACGAAATGACAGAGAGTGGTTGTTGATTGACTTAATGATGTTAACACTGATTTCCAGCTTGATTATGGCAGAAATGGATAAGCTGATTGTTGGTAATCAGTATGCATTACGTAAGACTTCTTCCACAAACATTTGAATATTTTCTGGCTTCCTTTTTTTCTGTGTCGAATTTTACCATTTTTAAAAGAAGTGACCCAAAGGGCATATTCATCCATCCTTTTAGAACAGGATGGGACATTTTTCTGATTAGCTCATATTCCCTCTGGGGGGCTCTGAAGGTAGCAGACAGAGAGACCCTGCCAGCCCTGTCCCCGGCTCCGTCTGTGACCTCCCTGCAATGCTCAGCGGCTGGAAGCCTCCACGGTCTCATTAATGTTGGAAAAGCACTTTGGGTCCCCAGCTGAAAAATAGCAGGAAAGGCAGGGCATAATTATTTTGTTTTTCCCACATCTTCAGTGTGCAGAAAGGCTGTTAGAGGCAGCCTGAACCTTCTCCATCGAGAATGGTGGGAAGACAGGGAAGAAGAGAGGGCTTCTGGCCTCTGGCTGAGGACAGGTCATGTGCTGGTCAGAGCCACAGGGAGATGGACCCTGGCTGGAAGCAAATGACAGTAATAATAGCTTTGATTTGCTATGCACCAGCTTACTGGCTTCCCATCAGCCCTAATGGGAGTGATGATCCCCATTTTACAGATGAGAAAACCGAGGCTCAGAGAGGGTAAGTGATATGCTTAAGAAAGTCGATGAGCTACAATTAAACTCAGCTCCACCTGGACTCACTATGACACATTTCTGCTTCCCAAAATACATCCAAACCTTCGCACTTTTCCCCACCCCCACTGCCATCACTGTGTCCAGCCACTGTCACATCTCACCTGGATGGTCGCAGCAGCCTCTGCCCTGGTCTCCCTGATTACGTCCCCCCACCGCCCTCTACCCTGTGGTCTGTTCTCAACCCAGCAGCCCCAGAGATGCTCAGTCCCTCCTCTGCTTAAAACTCTTTGGTGGCATATGGCAAAAAAACAAAACAAAACAAAACAAAACAAACTCTTTGGTGGCTCCCATACTACACCCTGTAGCCTTGCCCTGGCTCACAAGCCCATATGTTCCTTCTTTGTCCTCAGCTCTTGTCATTTGTCCCTTTGCCCTCCTCACTTCCGTCACATGGGCCTCCCTGCTTTTTTGTAATCATACCAGGAATGCTTCTACCTCAGGGCCTTTGCACTGGCTGTTCCCTCTGCCTAGAATATTATTCCTTAGAAAGCCACATAGACCTGTTTCAAGTCTTTGCTCAGAAGTCACTTCACTGACCCATCTCTGATAACTTTTTTTTAAATTGCATTTTTCCCTTCCACTCCAGTTCCCTCCTCTTTATTTTTCTCCCTCGGACTTCTCAGTATTTAACAGATTCTATCACTTACTTCTTTGTTTGTTATCCACACTTCTCCATGAGAATGTCCACTCCATGAAAGCCAGGTGTTTGTCTGTCATGCTCTGCTGCATCCCCAGCATCAAGAACAGTGCTGGGCACATAGTATGTGCTCAATAAATATTGAGTGAATGACTCCAAAGCTTTTGTTCTGTCCACCACACCTACTACTTTAGTGGCTTGGCTTCTTGTCTGGAAGAACTCCACATCCTTGCCAACACTTGCTATAGTCAGACATTTCCATTTTCTCCAATATGCGGGCATAAAATAGTATCTCTTTGTGATTTTCAAATACTTCTTGATATGCTTGGGCGCTCGGGTTTTGACATGTCTGAGGGGCAGTGGGTCTGTTTCTCCCTCTCGTTGGGAGACTGGAGTTCTCAAGGAGACCATCTCGTGGCATTTCTTGAGAAAATGGGAAATGGGTCTTTTGTTTTGGGTTATTATAAGACAAGCAACTCACGTAAAACAAAGTTAGCATCTGCTCTGCACACCGGGTTTAATATTTAGGGATAATTTAAAACCAAGGAAAAGGCAGAGTTATTAATAAACAGTTGAGGGGAAGTGTGAAGAGAGAGTATGAAAATCTTCAATTGAAAAAGCAACTGTAGTTAACATCCAAAATGAGACCTTCCTTAGCATTCTGCTCTGCTCATTTGCAAATTAAGAGATGTATTGTTTTAAAAATAATTAAGTCTAATTTTGTTTTTTTGGGAGATAGCTCTCCACTGGTTTGAAAATCTTTATTTGCAATGCTCTGAATACAGATTAATCTCCATTGCTAAGCCAAGTGTTTGCTGTTTATGTATACTCAAATGCTCACCGAGGCAAAGCTGGTGTCTCCGGAGAAGTGATGGCTGGGGTTCTGGGGAGTTATATTTGGAGTCCTTTGTGAACTCCAGAATTCCTTTAGAGCAGAGATCTTAGCAACTATCAAGTCTGGTTTTCTTTATTTTACAGGTGTGAAAGCGGAGGCCCAGATTGTTGAAGGACTTGTCTAAAAGTCATACAGCAAGTCTGCAGCAGGACTGGGATTGTCCACCAAACCCGTGTGTCCCATTCTTCAGTCATGCTTTTAACATATACGTGTGCTACCTGTACTGTTGTTTATGTGAAGGTTTTCTCCTTTAAATCAATTCACTTGTAAAACATGAAGCTGTTTATTTAAAAGGAAAAAAAAAGTCACAGATGTAAACATCTCATTACTCACTGAGATAGTGCATGAACATTAATACAAGGCAAACCAAACAATGATATTAAGTTCTAGTAAGGCCGCTGTGATTGGTTAAGACAGCGACTCATGTAAAACAAAAGTTAGCATCTGCTCTGCATATTTAGGCATACTTAGAACTTTGGGCTGAGACTGGATCTCTGTTGAAAGGAGACAAAAGCAGGTGTTCGGTACCTGAAACACCAGCCTGAGACTTTCTCCCTGTTGTCATTATCAGGTTTGGAAGGGAATGGAAAGAGGATCAGTTTCTCCCAAGGTGATTAGTAGGATCTAAAATTATCTCTCAAGAACCACTAGAGGTCCTCATTTTAGATGAATCTGGACCATGAGAGCTTCTCTCTCTTTCTTCTTTCCCTCCCTCCTTTGTAGCTAGGAGAGGCCCTGTAGTAGATAGATACATAAGGGAAGTATCAAATGGTAGCTTTCAGGAATGTTCTTTAGAAGGCAGCTGTTTGGGTCTTTTGCTTTTATTTCTTCATTTTTTCCTCTTTCCTGCTGGTTGGAATTTGGATGTGATGGCTGCAATCAGGCAGCCATAGTGGATAATGAGGTGACCATAAGAATGGAGTCTGTCTACAGTGCAGCAACAAGATAGAAGAAGCCTGGCTCCCTGAGCCTCTGGATTTTTTTTTTTTTTTTTTTGTAAAAGAGAAATGAGCTTCTATCTTGTATGGTTCCTGTTACACTGGGTCTCTGCTGTTCATAGTCCTAGTTCATTCTAATACAAAAGGAGAATAAGTGAACTCTGGATTAGCAGTTAGAAGATCTGAGTTCTAGTCCCATTTCTCCAACTCATACTCACATCCATGTGAGTGAAAAAAGAAATAGTCCTGGCTTTGTGCTCCCCAGCACCTATTTTAAGCTTCCAATGAGGTTTGCCCCTTGGAAACTCTCCGTTCTGCTCAGAGCTCTGCGTGTTTCTATTCCAAGGCAGTGGTGGGAGCGGGGTGCCCAGGGAAGGAGCAGGGTGGGGGCTGGTTTCTGCCTGAGTTTATCTCAGGTGTTACCCTGTTGAGGAGGTGATTGAGGTACAAATGGGACCCAGGGGTGTGAGAGAATTCTGTATGAGAGGGATAGTGGTCCTCGATAACTACTAAATAGTATCACACATAGAGCATGTCTGTCCTTAAACTGCCTTATCTCCTTCCTGCCAAACCATGCCAAGCGTATCCATAAAAGTGCAAACAACTCATTCCTCTCTTCCCGTCAGAACATCCTCAGCAGCTGCATAGTTGTTATGTATTTTAAATAAAGCATTTAAAAGCTCTCAGAATTTAGCAACAATCACCATGGATACTCATCACTGAAATCCTTTGTTACCATGGCAACATTCCACCCTTCACCCCCCCCACCCCCCACCCCCATCTTGCCTGTTTACCCTGAAACTGACACATTGGTTATGGTGAATGATAGGAAAAGATTTGAGTGGAACTTCCAAGGGCGTAGAAGCATGAAATGTCTTGCCAGAAAATAGGTATTTTTCCATTATTGTAATAAGTACTCTGTTTCACTCTCCGATTTTACCCAGGATAGATGACTGTTATTACAGGGGGAAAGAGGGAGATCAGTGATGAATTAAAGCAAAAATGATCCCTTTTGTCATCTGCAGGTGATTTTTAATAGCCCTTCTTGTTGCATTCGAAATGTGGTGAGTAGCAACCTACAAGTATTAAGACCTGAGTGTCATTTGACCTACTTCTTGCAGTTTTCCAATACTCACCAAGAAAACCCTTTAGAAGCAACCAACAAATCTGTGCAAAGGTATTCACAGCAACCTTTAGGGAATGGTGAGGAACAAGAAAGGACTGTGTGCCGGAGGTTGAGAGTGGTTGGGTGAAGTGAACAGAATGTGACACAGACAATCTTTTGTAGCATTTCCGGATGACAAATAGGACATGACTGTGCATTTACTACTTTGGAAGAATAACGTGCAGCAAATCAAGCAAAATACAGTTGATCCCAGTGACTATGGGCATGGGCTCTGAAAATGTTTGCACGTACCTTAAGCGAGATTAAAGAGAATGGGGGGATTCTGAACGCTTTTTGGGTCAATGACATTTTTAGAAATCCAAGAATGTCTTGGACCATCTCCCCAGAAAAATCCCTAGACATACAACATTTTGCGTGTAATTCTAGGAGATTCGTTGGTCTCTTGACGTCCATTCGAGGGCCACCCCTCCCCCACAAGGGCCCATCCACTCTGGATTTAAAGCATAATGTTCATTATTTCCAGTCTTGGTCATTAAGTTGGTTACTTCCATTAAAAAGCCCAAACCCCAACTAAAACATGTTCAGAGATTTGGGATGTACTACTTGTTTGCTGTTTGTTTTCCCCTAGTAGAATGTGAGCTCATGGCAACAAGGGTATTGGATAGCCTTGTTTGCTGTCTGTATCTCCAGGACCTAGAACAGTGTCTGTTCCAGTAGCAGCTGTTCAATATTTCCTGAAGGAAGGAATTCCTTAACAGCATGTCCAGATGCAAAGCATTATTATTAGAATTACAACTTTGTGCAAGAATCATCCATGTTATTGCATGTGGCAAACCATTTATCCACCTTGCTGTACAGGGCACAAAACTCCACGTGTGAATACAGTACAATGCAATCATCCATTCTACTGTTGGTGGGCATTTGCGTTCAGTTTCTTTTTGATTTTTTTTTTTGCTATTATGAATAGTACCACCTGGAACATTCCAGCACATGTCTTTTATTGAACAGATGGATGCATTTCCATAAGAATGGAATTGCTAGATGACGGTGTCTATGCATGTGTAGTTCTAGAAGACGTTGCTAAACAGTTTTCTAAAGTGGTTGTACCAACTTGTGCAGCTGTTCAGGTGATTCTGCCTGTCTCTCTGTGTCCAGGCCTACTGTGCCATTCCACGGTCCCGTATTCCCTGTAAAGCCACATGTGGACATATTCAGCCCCTTCTTTCCTCAGGGCAGTTTCTTTCTTAGTGAGCCATTCACCTCTGCCTGTGTGATTTACCTCCTTACAAAAGCTCCCCTCTTTCCATCAGTTGCCTCAAAACATTAGATGCTAATGCTTGTTGAATACATGAGTGACTAATTCAAATCTTCTGGGACAAATCCCAAACGTTTGCTGTCCTGTTTTTATTTTTGAGCCACATGTTAAGAGGAAAACTCTGAGCCATTGAAACCCATGGAATTAAGAACATGTCACTGGCTAAAAAGGACCACATTGTTCTAATGCTCAGCTTATGCCACAGCCACTGCAAGCCAGGAGAAGATTTGCCCCTACGGTAGCTGGACCAAAGGGAATTTCAGGAATCCGCCTCCAGAACTGGGTTGGGATGCCACGTGGAATTCCAGGAACCTGTCAAGGTGGGTTGTGAGGCTTGTTTCTACTGTGTGTTATTCCCCCGAGATGAAATGTTGCAAGCTCATCATTTGTCCCGTGACCCAGAGGCTCGAATCTTGACTTCCGAGACCGGGGGAATGGAAGGAAAAACACAAAACCACACCGAGGGCCTAGTGTGGGGAAGGTCTGTTTCCTACAAGACCTCATTTCATTTCCTTGAATTCCTCAGTAATACCAGCATCCTCTTCTTCAGTCTTCCCCTCTTGGGGAACAGCCTCTTGGTTTCCCTCGCTCATAGAGCCAGAAACGTCGGTGCTACCCTTGACAGGCCTCTTGCCCTCATTCCTGCATCCACTCCATTGCCAAGCCCTGCAGTTCCTACTTCCAAATATATCTCCAACCTTCCCACTGCTGTCCACCCCCACTGCCTCCATCCCGGTCCAAACTATGACGGTACCCTCCAGAACCCCTGCCAACAGGCTCCAAGTTGGACTTCGGCTGCCACTCGCGTTACCCACAGCCTCTTCTCCACCAGAGTGAGCTTTGCAAATCTCTCTGCTGAAAATCCTTCACTGACTCCCTGCAGCGGATGCTGTGAGCACCCTGCTTATATCCCCTTGGCACACCCTGTTTCTGGACATGCAGAGCTGGTGGCTTGCAACAGGAGCACCTAAGCCTCAGCTGAGAGTTTATCTGGCTATTTATAGGGCAGGCTACCAGTGCCAGGAGGTAGCACCCCTCTCTCCTCCTCCAACGAGCCTCACCTGATGGCGGCTGGTAGCTGGTGGATAAATACCGCAGATCACTCGCCCCTAGGCTGGGGATTACGTTGAGTGGGGAGTGGGCCCTGTTGCCCCAGTGGTAATCTGCTTAGTGTTGTGCTCTCTTTCTGCTTCCTTCCTTGGCCTCACCCTCTCCTCTACCACTGCCTCCTGAGGCCACTTCCCCCAAATACATTATTTGCCCTCACATCTTTGTCTCAGGGTCTGCGGTTGGAGGAGGTCGTGGAGAGGACGAGACAGCTGCTGGATCCTCCAGCGGGACCTGGGCAACCGGAGGCTCCTCCCCACCTCCCCTGTCCTTGGAATGTGCCTTCTGCCCTCTGTTTCCACAGTGGGAGCCGTTTTCAAGGACACAGCGCTGAGAGAGCAATGTGGTCTTGAGGTCATCTGGACCCTATAGGTGACTGAACCTGTCTTTGTTCCCTCCATTGGCCTGGAGGACCTGATAGCACATCGAGAAGCCCTTACTAAAATCACCCTACAAGACTTAAATGAGAGCCAACAAATCCTGTCCTCCTGAACACCGAAACGTCTCCAAGGAGAAGAGCCATCTTCTGAAACAGGACAGCCTTGGACATTCTCTCTGCCTTGCCGGGACGCACTGGTGCCATTACCCAGAGTGTTGTGCATTTATACCCAATGAGACTGTGAACGTACCATCTTTATTAAATCACACGAGGACACTTATAAAGCCCCACAGCGATCTGACCCCCAGCCTAGGGGACTTAATAAATCAGTGGCTAAGATCATGGGGCTCTCGGTGGAAAAAAATTGTTACTTATTTTGGAAATCATTATCATGATCTGTGTTTTCCACGTATTTATATCGGTTGCTGTGGGATCTGCCTCCCGTGTGGCCGGATAGCCTCCCAACGAGCCACCTCCATGCTAGCCAAATCTCTCGCTGACTGCTCCAGACACACTGCCGAGGAGGGCAGGCAAGGGGGGGGGGTGGAGATCGTCAGAGCCTGTCACGGTCACGAGGGGTGCAGTGTTGGTGGCGGTCACAGAGGGGACGTGACCCCAGCTTGACCCGTCAGCTGTCCGGGGGAGATCGGGAGGTCACCAGCTCCTCACCCCTCCCCTTGAAATGTGCGCTCCGCCCACCGTTCCCACGGGGGGAGCCATTCTCAAGGACATAGCCGTGAGAGAGGAAGGTGTTCCTGAGACCAAGGTGACAACCCGTTAAGACCTCTGTGTAAACTTTTAAGGTTCTGGCTGCTGTGCGGAAACCCCCTTGTCCTGGCTGCCAAGACGAGCCTGGTAAGTCGCCGACTTGTGATCACCGCCTCCGGCTCTGGAGGGGCTGCCCCTTTCTTGCGCCTCTCCCTGCGCTCCGTGTGCGCAGGCGCGGGGGCAGGTTAGGAACCGACATCCGCTTTTGGGGAAAGCCGAATTCGGACCCTCCGCACTGCTTGCAAGATAATGTCCACATGCACCATCTGGTCTACAGTGCAGGTATAACCTGGTCCGCACTCCCGCCTCCTTCCTTACTCCACTGCCCTGTGCTTTTCCGCAGACACTCGGAGGTTCTGCGGCCTCAGGGCCTTTTCACAGGCTCTTTTGACCTTCTGGTTTCTGGTTTCATTTAGGGGCTATTTCCCCCCAGAAGAGCCTTCTCTCACTCCTCAATTTAAATTCAGCACCCTAGGGGCGCCTCAGTCAGTGGAGCCGGTGGCTCTTGATCTCAGGGTTGTGGTTTGGGTCCCACGTTGAGTATAAAGATTACTTAAAAAAAAAAAAAATCCAGCACCCCATGTTGTCCCCTCTCTCAGTTCCCTGTTCCTTTCCTTCCTAGCATGTATCACAATTTGTCTCCTTATTTGTTTAATGTTTACGTTCCTTCCCAAAGTGTGAACCTCTTTGAGGATAGGCGTATCTGTTTCCTCCACCACTGCCGGCTCACAACCCGGTTCACAGAGGTGCTCAACAACTGTTGATTAAACGAACGAATAAAGCGTTACTATTATCCTCATTTCGCAGATGAATAAGCTGACACTCAGGGTGGCTGAATCATTTGCTCGAGATCACACGTCTACAAAGTGAATGGGGCTGGATTTAAAGCCAGCACTGCCTCTTCGGTACATGTCTAGGAGTGGGACAGCTGAGTCATATGGTAAGTTGTATCTTTACCTTTATAAGGGTCTGCAAACTGATTTCCAAGGTTATTTACCATTTTATATCTCCACCAGGAACTGGCAGGAGGCACGGGCGGGGTGGCAGACTGGGTCAGAGGCAGGTACTGTCTGTGGATCGGATGTTGTATCCTCCTAAAATGCCTCTGATGAAATCCTAACCCTAATGTGATGGTATTTGGAGCTGGAGCCTTTGGAAGGTGATTAGGTTAGATTAGGTTATGAGAGTGGAGCCCTCCGTATCCTCGTGAAAAAGCGGAAGAGACAGAGACCTCTCTCGGTGTGCACGCACCAAGGAAAGCCATGTGAGGACATAACCAGCAAGAGGACCCTCATCAGGGACTCTGCCATGCCTGCACCCTGTCAGACCTCCAGTCCCCAGGACTGTGAGCAGTAATGCTGGTTGTTGAAGCTGCTTAGTCTGTAGTGTTCTGCTAGAGCCCCAGGGATCTGTGGAAAATTCAGAAGGCGTGAACTTGTCCTCCAAGGAACTCACAGGCCTGCTCCCTTCCGGGGACTGAAATAAGTAAGGGCTGTCCTAGGAATTGTAAACACCCACTGTCCATCAACTAATGAGTGGGTCAAGAAAAGGTGATATGCATCCATACAATGGAATGCTGATCCGTGCTACCAGTGAAAAGAGGATGCTCAGTGAAAGAAGCCAGTCCCAGAAGACCACATAAGGTATAATCCCATTTATATGAAACATCCAGAACAGGCAAATCCGGAGAATTAGAGAGGAGATTGGTGGTTGCCAGGGGCTGGAGGGGGCGGGGGGGTGTGGTTAGAAAGGGGAGTGACTGCTGGACAGGTACAAGGTCTCTTTTTTGGGGTGATGAAGGTGCTTTGGAACGAGACAGAGGTGATGGTTGCACAACATGGTGAATGGGCTTACGTCCCTGAAATGGTTAATTTTATGCCATGTGAATTTTACCTTCGCAGCGGAGGCATAGTTCCGGGCCTCCGGTGGGGCTGCTGTGCTGCCCGGGTGCCCGGTCGCCATTCACATAGTCATTCGGCACGAGTGGCGCCTCCTAGCGGTGGGGGAGGACGCGGCAGCTCTGCTTTCGCCGTCAGACACAGACCCGGCTTGCTGGGAAATGCCAGCGGCTCTATTCTCTCTTCAAAGAGGCTCAGGAACCGGGGAATGTGGCCTTGGTGACCCAGACTCCAATTAGGAAAGCTGTGTTGGAGGCTGGCACACAGGTGGCTGCAGGTGGCTGGTGAGATGCCCAGACAGCCGTGAGAGCGGCCCCTGCCATCCCTACCGATTCCCTGTCCCAGGGTTGTCCGCTGGTTCAAGGTGCAGAGTGAGGTGTAGTGCTCGGTAATTGCATTGAGCTGGAGATGCTCACTTCCCAATTACTGGACTTTTGAAGTTATTTGATGTGGGCAAAACCTCTGCACTGCTCACCTGCCTCCAAGCTGCAGCAGGAACAGGGAGACAGGCTCAGCCCCAAGACAGACTAAATGCCAGAGATGCCTCTGTCCCTTTTGGTGTCAGCGATTCCCTCCTGGGCACAGCTGGGCCAGGACAGGCACTTCAAAATCATCATGTTTATTGAAGTGTCATTTATGGGCAGTCGTGCTAAGAACAATCATCTCAATGGTGATATGATTTATGTGCAACAATGCACCCATTTTAAGTGGACAGTTGGATGAGGTTTGATAGATTTATATACCTATATAACCACCACTCCAGTAAAGATAAAGAATATTCCCATCACCCCAGAAACTTTCTGCATATCCCTTTGCCATTAATCACCATCCCCTCAACCCCAGACAGCCACTGACTGATCTGCTTTGTATCACTGTAGATCCCTAGTGGATACAATGTGTAATATTTTCTTTTTTTTTTTTAAAGATTTTATTTATTTATTTGAGAGAGAGAATGAGAGAGAGCATGAGAGGGAAGAGGGTCAGAGGGAGAAGCAGACTCCCTGCTGAGCAGGGAGCCCGATGTGGGACTCGATCCCGGGACTCCAGGATCATGACCTGAGCCGAAGGCAGTCGCTTAACCAACTGAACCACCCAGGCACCCTGTGTAATATTTTCTATCTGGCTTCTTTTGCTGGGCAGGATGTTTCTGCTATTCATCCATGTTATTATGGGTGTCAGTAGTTCATTCCCTTTCTGTTGCTAAATAGTATTCCATTCTGTGGATATGCCACAATTTGTTTCTCTATGCACACATCAACGGACATTTGGGTCACCTCCAGCTTGGGGCTTTGATGAATAAAGCTGCTGTGTGCAAGTCTCTCTGTGGGCATATGTTTTCATTTCTCTTGGGTAAATGCCTAGGAGTGGAATTGCTGGGTTGTGTGATGAGTGTATGTCTAGCTTTATAAGAAATTGCCAGACTCTTTTCCAAAGTTGTTCCATTTTGCATTCCTACCAGCACCCTATGAAAGTTCCAGTTGCTCCACATCCTCACAAACACTCGATATTGTCAGTCTTATTAGTTTTAGCCATTCTGGTAGGTGGCGTGTAGTGGTATCTCACTGAAGTTTTAATTTGCATTCCCCTGATGACTAATGCTGTTGCACACCTTTTCAGGTGCTTATTGGCCATTTATATACCTTCTTTTGTGAACTGTCTGTTTAGATCTTTTGCCCACATTTTATTGGGTTATTTGCTTATTATTGAATTATAAGATGATATTCCAAAGGCAAGGAATGAAGTTATTCAAAATTCTCAGTGTGATAGGAGGCGTTCCTAGCCTCCCTTTCTCTCTGGGGGTCTGGCCAGGATAACAGGGGTTGGGGGGGCAGCTTTGGTAAAATAAGGTGGCGAGAGATTACTTTAGCATAAAAGCACTCAGGTGGAGGTTAACCCCAGACTTCAGTACTGATGAGAGTCCCCCAGAGTACTAAACCGTAGATTCCCTCGGAGCCCTGCCCAGAGGGTCTGATGGGTAGATCTGGGGTGGGGCCTAAGAATCTGCATTTCTAACAGGTTCCCAGTTGCCACTGATGCTGCCGGCCTAGGGACCACACTTGAGTAGCACCTGAGAGATGACTGAGGCTGAAATTAGACCAGTGATGAGCTCTTACTTCTTCTTCTCCTCCAATTTGTAGTTTCTATAGCTACCCCTTCCTCTGCCCACCCACCCCTCCCACCTTGCAGAGTAGTTATATGGCATAGAATGATTGACAACCCACACCGTCAACGTGGAGAGGATCAAAGGGCTCCAGGGGCCCAAGGAGCCAAGGAAGAGAGGGAAAAGCATCAAGGCAGAGAGCTTTCCCCACTGATTTAGAAGGGGTAGACACACCAGTCACCCTGAAAGTTGGAAACAGAAGTCATGAACTTGTTACACCTGGTGGTGGTGGTGGGGAGGTGTTGTCTTCCCTGTGTTTAAGTTCTTTTGAATGAGTTGTCAACATTTATAAATTGACAGTAATGTAGGATCATATTTCTGGCTAATGGTTGCAACCAAACTGTTCTAAATGTGAAGGGTACAGTTATGCCATGAGTGACTCTGGCGTTTGGGTTTAAGATCTGTGAAAACACTTTGGGACACTGAGACCTGGAGAGACGCCAAGAACCTTTTAGGGACTATACATATAGGTGTTTGTGTGCACACATTTTTTTTTCCCTCAGATATATGTTTATTGGGCCAAAAAACAACCCTAGCTGGAAACTTAACGGTAAAGACATTTTGATTTTGCAAGCAGCTGGTAAGAGGGAATTTACAAACTACAAACAGTAAAATATAAATAAAGAAGCTAAAAAGAAGAAATGGAAAGGAAAGAACACCTACGGTTGCCAGTAACTTGAGACGGATGAAATAAGAAAGGTTTTTGATTTCAGTTAAACCTTTAGAATTTTTCAGAGTGCTTAAATGAGGAAAAATAAGGAGGTGGGGGGAGTGTGGGAGAGGACACTGCCAACGTAGATGAAGCTAAAAATTTAAATTCTTGTTAAACAGTCCCAACAAATTGGCATTCAAAGTGTGCTATTAATAAATATGCTCCTTTCAAAAAGATGGCTTGACATAAACCACTTTTTCCCCTTTAAGCTTCCCTTGCTGTGGTCAGACCCTGAGGGCATAAAGCCTTGGTTCCAACCTTAGTTTCTGCTGTATATTAACTGTGTGGCCTTGGACAATTTACTAGATCTTTCTTTCTTTTTTTTTTTTTAAAGATTTTATTTATTTATTTGACAGAAAGAGACGCACAGTGAGAGAGGGAACACAAGCAGGGGAGTTGGAGGGGGAAGCAGGCTTCCCGTGGAGCAGGGAGCCCTATGCGGGGCTCGATCCCAGGACCCTGGGATCATGACCTGAGCCGAAGGCAGACGCTTAACGACTGAGCCACCCAGGCGCCCCTAGATCTTTCTTTTTTTAAAATTTTATTTATTTAATTAAGATAGAGAGCAAGCGGTGGGGGGGGGCAGAGGGAGGGAGCAGACCTCCCCCTGAGCAGGGAGCCTGATGGGGGGCTCCATCCCAGGACCCCGGGATCATGACCTGAGCGGAAGGCAGATGCTTAACCGACTGAGCCACCCAAGTGCCCCCTTACTAGACCTTTCTGAGACTCAGTTTCCTTTTCTGTAAAATGGGGATAATGAAAGCTACTTCTTGGGGAAACTGGACAAAACTCAGCATTAGGTCGTAGGCCAAACTCAAATGGTCTGCAGGGGCTAGGAAGATCTTGTAAAGGAGCAAGTGAGTCTAGTGGAAACTGGGGCTAATCAGAGCAAACACCTCTTTAAAGAGCCCACTGTTTGGGACCTCCTGCCTCCAGGCAAGTGGGCTTGCTCCGGCCCCAACTTTCTGTTGTTTCAAAGAGTTACTGAAAATCCCCTTGTTTATGCGATCTCTCAGTTTTTAAGCGTTGACAATCAATTCACATTTTCCTAAAACAGCAACTAAACCAAACAGAACGGATTCTGCAGGACACACTTGGCCACCATCCTCTGGTTTACATCACTTGCCTTAAAGAGGAAGGGAATGAGATGGTTTCCATGCTGGAGAGATGTTTTGTTCCGTTTCAGCTTTGGTGCAGCGCGTCATGCCGAATGCAAGCAGACTCTAATATCAGCTAACACTACCCAGTCCCTACTGTGTGCCAGACACTGTTCTAGGCACTTCACCTAAAACAATTCATGTGATATCCCCAACAACAACGCTATTTCATTTGGGTCACAAAGGGGTTAAATAAACCAGGGGAAAGTCCATTTTCAGCCCCATTTAAGTCACCATGGATTAAAAACTGCAGGTTGAAGCCGGCATTTCCTTTGGAGACTTAGAGACGAAGGTTGATTCCGCGGACCAGCCCCCTGCCCTGTGATTTTCCTTTGAGGCCCCTTAGGACAGGGAGAAGGGTTCCCGGTAGAGCGACAGCAAGCGCGCATCCTCCTGGGACGGCCCAGGACCACTGTGTATTTGGGGATCAGCAACATGAGTGAATGCCTGAATGGGGAGGGAGGAACGTGCGAATGGGTCCTGCCAGAAACCCAACTGCAGAGACAACTAACTTTTCCTGGCGGAGGAGGGAGAGAGGGCGGTGGTCTTCCTCACCCTCAGGCTTGGCTCGGGAACCCTTTATGACTTCCCCCGGGGCGGCGGCTCCTACCTCTAAGGGCAGAGCGCGCGCGCGCATGTGTGTATGTGTGCGCGTGTGTGGGGAGGACTTGGTGATCGAGGGTCACGCGCAGGTGGCTTTGTCGCGGTGGTGGGGGCGGCCGCAGAGGCGCTGCCACTGGAGGCAGAGGAGGAGGGACAGCCGGCCCACCATCGCTGCGGGCGGGTAAGGTGGGCACGCCGGAGCGGGGGGGGGGGGGGGGGGCGTGCGGGGAGGGGAAGGGGGCGGGCCGCCGCTCTCGCCTCCCGGAGCCGCCACCTGCCCTGGGTGAGGGGGTCGTGGGGGGCCCTCTGGGCCGGGGAGGGGGACGCAGGACGCCGTCCGCGGGAATAGGGCTGCTGGAGCTGGAGGATGCGCTAGACCTGGGGGTGGGGCGACGACGGAATTGGACGGCCAGGAGAAGGCACGCGACCTGCGGCTCCCCTGGGTTTTGGGGCGGCGGGTCCCTGCAAGGGTGTGCGGAGTGGCTGCGTCTGCTCGCGGAAAACAGGTGGTCGCCGGGTGCTATTGGTCCCTCGGGGCGCAGCGGCCTGTCACCGACCACAGCAGTGTCCCTCTTCCCCAGGCTGGCAGGGGGTTAACACCTGGCTGGGGGAGCCACAGGGTGTCAGGTGTGCGTCTAACCTGCGGTCTCAGGGGTTGCCTCGCCACTGTGCCATGCTGAGCGGATGGGCCGTGGGGCCAACTGGAGACCCACCAGGGACACTCATGGTTGCTAGGCAGGATTGTGCGCCCAGTGTGGCCGGATGGGCCAAATTCTTGGGAAGCCAGAAAGTGAGACATTTATGTAAAATCACCTTTGGATTTTGGCAATTAACTTAAAAATACTTTTCGTAATGAAAAGTTTTGACCATACATGAAAACTAGGAATATACGAGCCTGGTGGGAATATGATGAGCTGGAGAACACATGCCCCATCTACAGGGAGCAGCTACAATTCAGCTCTGGGCAATCATTACCATGAGAAATTATAGGCTCAGTGTAACTGTATGTTTTGGAACAGAAGTTGGAAATCTAAATTTTTACATGTACTCTTCCAATATTTAAAAAAATATAAAAAAAACTTACCTGGTCTATCTACTAGTTCTTAACCTTTGCTCATCACAACTTCCTTTGATAATCTGATCAAAGCTATAGAACCTGGGGAATTTATTTTGTATATAATTTCATAGAGGGCCTCCATCAATTCCAATGTGTGCCTGTTCATCAGAACCAACACCTGCTCTGCTGGTTATACTTTTTTTTTTTTTTAAAGATTTTTATTCAGGGGCGCCTGGGTGGCTCAGTTGTTAAGTGTCTGCCTTCCCCTGGGGTCGTGATCCCAGGGCCCTGGGATAGAGCCCCGCATCAGGCTTCCTGCTCCGCGGGAAGCCTGCTTCTCCCTCTCCCACTCCCCCTGCTTGTGGTCCCTCTCTCGCTGTGTCTCTCTCTGTCAAATAAAGAAATAAAATCTTTAAAAAAAAGATAAAAATTTTAATTTATTTATTTGACACAGAGAGAGAGCACAAGCAGGGGGAGTGGGAGAGGGAGAAGCAGGCTCCCCGCTGAGCAGGGAGCCCCACGGGGTGGGGGGGCTAGATCCCAGGACCCTGGGATCATGACCTGAGCTGAAGGCAGTGGCTTCACTGGCTGAGCCACCCCGGCGCCCCTGTTATACTTTCCGAGAGAGGATCTGATTGGCTGGATTTGCCATCATCAAATATGCAGCACTTCTATTGGATAGAGTTTCATTCATGGTCTCCCTCTCATGTTGTGATTGGTTGCCTTTAGCGTGGCACGGATTCGCTGTCCAGTCAGGTGTGGCCGGTGGCTGCAGGGCTGGATGTACCCAAGACACGGGCTCCCGGCCCCATAACTTTCAGGACAAAGTATCTCAGGAGTTACTTTTCTGCGAAGTAGCCGTGGGCATCCAGATCCTTTGACTTTCCAGGATTCCTCCTCACTGACGTTTCTCCCATCCCCCCATGCTCTTTCCATTTGGAAAACCCCTTCCTTTCCCTCCCTTTCATCTTTATATTAAAAAAAGTCTGGTAAAGTAGTTACTTTTAGTTTTTATGATCTCATTTAAAAAATTAGTCTGTCAAAGTAGTGCAAGTACACAGTTTAAAAGTCAGATTATAACATATTTATAACAACATATTGGTTTCCTTTTTAAAAAAAGATTTTATTTATCTATTTGACAGAGAGACACACAGAGAGAGGGAACACAAGCAGGGGGAGTGGGAGAGGGAGAAGCAGGCTTCCCGCTGAGCAGGGAGCCCGACGCGGGGCTCGATCCCAGGACCCTGGGACCATGACCTGAGCCGAAGGCAGACGCTTAAAGACTGAGCCACCCAGGTGCCCAAAATATTAGTTTCCTATTCCTCTCCTAGTCCATCCCTAGAGACAAGTGCTTTCAACTCTTTTAGCTGATTCTTAGGGCATTTCTCTATCTTCATATTTCTATTCTTGATTTTGGCATGTGGTTCTAGTTATTTCATTCACTCACTCATTAATCAACCAATCAATTAATTACACACATATACAGAAAACACCTACTATGGGCTAGGGCCCCATGCTGCTATTGATAGAGGGATGAGCAAAACCAGATTCAGTCCCTCCTTTATGGAATTCTTCACTAGTAGTGGGGTTGATCTGTGATTCATCAATGAATCACACAATATATGTAAAATGGCACCTGCAGTAAGGGAACCCAGGAAAAGTACATTGCACCATGAGAGAACATAAAGGGGAATTTGACATGGTCAAGGATATCAGCGAAAGCTTCCCTGAAGAAAGTTGATTGAACTGAGATCTAAAAAGTGAGCGGACATAAAAACCCTGGGAGAGGGATGCCTGGGTGGCTCAGTCAGTTGGGTGTCTGCCTTCAGCTCAGGCCATGATCCCAGGGTCCTGGGATCGAACCCACATCGGGCTCCTTGCTCATTGGGGAAACTGTTTCTCCCTCTGCCTGCCGCTCCCCCCTGCTTGTGCTCTCTCTCTTTCTCTGACCTGGGTCATGGGTTCAAATCTTCTCTCCCCAACTCATTTGCTGTTTGCTCTCAGACAAGACACCTAACTTCTGAGTCTCAGTTTTCTTACCTAAAAAAAGTGCTGTTCCTAAAAGGTAGAGGGTTTGGTGATGAGCATGAAGGGACATAATTCTTGTAAAGTTTTGCCCAGTGCCTGTCACACAATAAGTGGTCAAAAAATGCTCATTGATGTTATCATTATATCATTTTTTCCTTTACTGTATAAATATCAGGTGATGGGGCACATCTAGGCTGAATCCTGAGGTTGTGAAGGCTAGCAAAGTCTGGGGGACAAACAGAACTTTGGTTTGAGCTGATGATCGTGTCTGATATCTTCAGATCATGGCAGAGAGAGAACACATGGGGTTTGAAAGTCACACTGAGCTTGGTGTTTTCTTGGTCTGCAGCCATCAGCCTTGATTACATGAAGTGCTTCAGAGTTGGGTGGAATCTCTCTCTTGCTCCCTGTTAGGACTGTCTGGGCAGGAGGCAGAGAATGAATGATTTTGGGGCAGGCATGCCTAGAATGCACCGTCCAAGGCTCAGAATCCTGGGAGTCTAGCCTTCAGCCAGAGAGTTGTGTTGGTCATTCTCTTTCTGTCTTGCCTGGGATTCTAACAACCCACTTTATTTTGACCTTGTCCCTGACCTTGGTGGACACCCTGAACCCAGGTGACAGGTTGTTTATGGTTTGTTACAACAATGATGATGATGATATAATGTGGACATTAAAGCTGCAGGAAGACTAGCATCTCTCCCTCTCTCGTTTCCCCTTCCTCCCTCCACCCCTCCCTCTCTCTCTCTCTCCCTCTCTGCTTCATGCTATCTCTGTCTGCAGTTCGTCCTCCTGTCTGTCTCTGCTTCTGTCTGTCTTTCTTTCAACCTCCATAATTATTATTAATTTTTATCTCTTTGCCTCTCTCTGTGTCTCTTTGCTGTCTGTGTCCCAGTCTCTTGTCTTTACTTCTCTCTGCTCATCCCTCCATTTCTCTCTGGACGTAACATTAAATTCTTTCTCTTGATCTCTTGGTCTCTTTCTGCCTCCCCTCCCCACCCCCCACATCTCTCCCATCTCCTGAGCCCTTCTTTAACTTTTTAAAAAAATTAATTTATTTTAGAGAGAGAGAGAGTGAGGATCAGGGGCGGAGGGAGAGGGAGAGAGAAACTCAAGCAAGACTCTGAGCTCAGTGCAGAGCCCGACACGGGGCTCAATCCCAAGACCCTGAGGTCATGACCTGAGCTGGAACCAAGAGTCAGATGCTTAACCAACTGCAGCCCCCCACGTGCCCCCCCTTCTTTAACATTCTATGATTTTATGGAAATAGTCTAGCCCCCTCAATGAGACCATTTTTAACCAAGGATTTAGCTAACATCATTTTTGTATTTTGTGTATGAGGGCAGTGGGGGAATTTAGCTGCTTTTCACTTTGATATAGTTTAGTCAAGACAGCCTTTTTATTAGCAAATTTGTGCAAATTGGTCCACAAGATGTAAG